>NC_137463.1:166174370-166625085 GCF_964235325.1 Thermobia domestica | reverse complement strand
CTGTACCTTTGCTGTATCAGTACTGTTTTGTCTTGTGGTCAATATTCGGCCAGGCAAAGACTGTAAGAGGTAAATCCAAGAAGAACAATCGCCCAATGTGAACGAAACAAAACGTTGCTAACTCTATTTAATAGCGTTCTCGTTTCCAATATCAAAGAAGCCATTCCAGTTTCTTAAATAAACTACTTGTTCGTCTTTCTGTTCGTATATTTAAAATAATTACCTGTTACATACACATTTTGTATGAAAAAAGACTTTCCGTACTACCATTTTTATAAACATATATTCACCAATATTCCAACCTCCATTAAAAATATAGCCATATTATCTGTAAGACAAAATGTTACCATTATCTACATCTTTTAGTAATTCCTACGAATATTATGGTCAGAATCTGTATTTTGTGTTCTGCAAGAATTGAATGTAAAACGTTTACGAACAACCTGTTGTAATTACATCTTATTATAATTAAAATGTGTGTAATTCTATACACACTTGATATTAAGCGAGAAACGTTTTTTAAATACCAATAATCATTTTTCCCCGTTATGACTCAGTGCACTTACATGTCCACGTGACGTACGTCTCATATCTTTCCAGGACATTCACGCTTGCTATAAACTTTAAGGGTTGTGGAAATATCCATGGGACTTTCCTTTGAATTCTGTGTGACATGCTTTTCATAGAACAATATTTGGATCTTCAAAAGTTTTATTTATCCAACAGAAACCAGAAGTTAGTCACAGGAAATTACTGTTACGGTATGTAGACATCCGGAAATGCTAGTATATCCGGATTTAGAGGATGTTTATGGGACGTCTACTTCTAAGAATGGGACATGCCATGGGCACTTCAATATCACAGGACTAGGTACCTTGCACGTCTAATTAACGTCTCTGTACATATGAGAAGTATTTAACTCTATCTACATTCCTTTAAAATTAAATCTAACAATATTAAATCCCACAGCTATTACAAACACTGACTGAGAATTTATTTGAGTGTTTCTTTGGAAATTGTGTCACTTTTCCACACCTATAACATGATATGTATTGATTCTGATTGATGTATTGATATGTATCACCGGGTCAGTATGGGTTCGAATCCTCAACCCAGTGGTGATCCATAGACTATACCTACATCACCTGACTGACGCGATGAACCGTTTCAACTCATCCGCAATACCGTGTTCATTCTATCATTGCGAATTACAACGTTATATCCGCAATATGTGATATCGAGACATATGTTCGAAAGAGATAAATGTTCAGGAATGATTAGAAAATAGCCGCTTTTTGGTTACTTCAAGAGATGATTTTATTTATATTAGTTTGACAAAAGATACATTCTATAATTCAATTTGTTTGATCCACGTATGAAATGCGAAACATGCAAGTTTGCTACATCTATAAAGAACATCCAATTTTCCTTTTGAACATTTGTAACTTTTCATTATGATAAAATGTGAACTAATAATAGACTCTTTCTGATAGAAATTTAGCAGGAAAATAGCACTCATTCATTTATCTTTCTTTTCTTTCTTTCTTTCTTTTTTGTTCACTTTGCATTAGTAATCTGGGATGGAAAGTATAACCTACGCTACCTACTGGGCTTATTATAATGTATTTCGGAGCAGTACGTTTAATGAACACTACCGAATTTGCAATCGAACCACGCGGAAAGAAAGAGTGTGTGTCAACTTTTTGGATGATCCTAGATGTGTCTCGGAATTCTACAGTTTCACTGGAAATTGAGTATTTAATTTGACCATCAAGTTAGGTATTAATTTTGAAAGTGACTTAATGAATTTTTCGAACATCCTCTATAATTTGAATAGTTCTGAAAAGATATGTTTAAAAAACAACAAACGATATTTCTATATTACTATTGGATTTCTTGAAACAAACTTTAAAATGTTAGATTCTTTTCTTCCTAGGTTTAAATTCAATTCTTATCTGTGCTCCCCTTTATTTTTTCTTCTATCTCCTTTCTCTTTCTGTCTTACTTCTGTGCGTCTAACAGATATTTATTGGTTTCAAATTTTCATTGACTGTGTGTTTAAGTTTCCCCGTACATCAATTTATGAATCTTGTTTCGTCTCGTTTTTATTCTTTCATTATATCGATGTTGTTTTGAAATTAGAACTGTGCTCATGTTGTTTGCTGATTTTAGTATGGGAGGAAGGAAAGGAGGAATAAGAGGCTTTTCTTTACCAGACATGATTGTTGAATAATAGGTGTATATTTGGTGGCCTAGTTGCAAGGCGTTAGCTGTCTCGATTTTTTCTTTCTTTCTTTCTTTTTTTGTTTTCTTTCTTTTTTCTTTTTTCTTTTCTTTTTTTTTGATGTGGAGTGTTCAAGTATTGATAATAAATAGTACAGAAAGAATTTATGCAATATATAATTGTGTATAACTGTATTAGAAAATTATCAGAACCGGAATCCGTATAAAAGAGTTCCAAAATTTGATAAGCGTTAAACTACTCATTTCATGTGTTAACAGCATTAACGTGAACACGGCTTCCACTGTGATAAAGGAATACATTCATTGTATCTAAGAATATCGTGGTATCAAATATGTACAAAATTGTTGCAAAAAATATATAACGGAGATTCATCTCAATAAAAATATAAAGGAAAGGGTGATCTATACCAGTTGCACGTCCTACTTGACATTAAATATACGACAGGCATGGCTTGTCGGTGATCCTGAAAGTATTAGCATTTGATTTCCTCAATGTATTTTTGGAATACTAAGTAGAAAAGAATATTAGTGTCACTTGTAATTTTCTACGAATTTAATTGGAATGAAAAAGTGTTTAACAAGAAAAAATATCGCTAACATTTGTAAATATCTTTTACTGTGAACACATATAATTAATTAAAGAAATGAATCCTACATACGATTTGCAAAAATTTAAACATCGGTAAAGAACAAGCTCTGTTGCTTTTATAACTATTTGTGTTTGAGGTTAGCATACCGTCTATTTTCATCTACATATTTAACTGTAAACGAATTTAATGTTCTCTAAAGTAAAATATTCTAATATATTAAATATTGTGTGGCTAAACCCTAGATCCAAAACGACATGAAAAAAATGTTTGCTTTTCTCCATGTTACATTCAGACAAGGAACTGGCAAACCTGTGTTCCCTAAAGGTCACGCCTTTTTAACAATTAATAACATTTCGTTATATTCCACCGTTTCGTGAAGTACATCCGGTGAACCTAGTCTAATTAGAAGTCGTGAATGCCAAGTGGCCTAATTCCAAAAATTAATATTTTTCAGGCGTGAAATTTAAAGATCTCATGAACGATTAATGTTTCTGTTGTCTGGGCAATCGAAATAATAATTATACATTTATGGTTTTATAATTTACTGTTTACAAAATATCTTTGTAATTTACTGCTTACAAAAGGAGGTTCTATTCTATAAACGTGAGTGAAGGAATTAGTCCATTTTCATTTCTTGGAGTTAAGTCACTTGGCATTTAAGCGACCCAATTATCAATCTCATTCTAGTTAGTCATTTTGAAGAGAAAACACTTAGAAATTAACCAAATGTAATTACAAATAGTAAAATAGTTCCAAAATATATATTCACCAGTCACTTATTAAGCCAATATCAGTTCGCGTTTATATGTAAATGTAGTGTAATACATTTCAGCAAACCATTATTTAAATAACAGTGGTTAGTTTGTGTTTCCGCGAAGGGATCCAAGCCAATAGACATTTTCAATTTTCTTCGATATTTCAGTCTTCGTGTTTTTTTCTAGTGTGGTAATGTTTCAAATACTAAGAAATAGTAGACAAGAGCAAGAAAACTTAAAACGTAGCAGCGTGGTTATCTCTAGTGCAAAGTGTCCCTGGTTCAATAGTATGCCATGTGAGTTTATGATGGAGAACATTGTGTCTATTTCCTCCAAGTTCGCCAATATTATCATGACTCCAATTCTTCTATCATCATTCATTATAACTAATCTTCAGTTTGCAGGATATAAATGCTGGACGAAAAACTTTAAAAAATAATATTATTTTCCTTAAACCTTGTATTTAATTGCACTGTAAGACAATACAAATAATGGCAGAACAACTGCATCCACAAAAGTATTCAAAAGACACTGTATGATTTGCTATTGACTTAACAAATTATTTTAAATGCACTTATGAGCAAAAATGTCTGTTAATAAAAATAAAGTTATATACAGAACATATGTATAGGCCATATTCTATAAATACAGAAGATTAATTACAGAATATATTTGTTTTTGAAGGTGAAACTGACATGTGTGTATGCGTATGTTTATTATACTCACATGTATTTTAAGAAGAAAATGCATAAGAATTTGTGAACTATCGACAAATTGGTGTGTGTCTTTTTTTTTAGAAAGTCGTCCGAAGAAACTCACTTGTAAAAATAAACTAGCCCTCGTACATTTCCTTAGGGTAAAGAGTTATACCATAATGTCATGTTATTAATGAAATTGCTTTGTGAACTATAAACAAGATCATCATAGTCGTTTTTGAAAAGATCATCCGAAAACTAACTCATCCAAGAATAAACCACCCCTTCTCAATTTTTGACAGGAAAGCGATTTATACTACATGATTTAGTTGCTATTGCAAAATTGATGTATGAAATATAAACAGAATCGTTCGAGCCGTTCGTAAGAAATTCGTAGTTTTCTTACTTTTGCTCTTAAGTACACTACCCTTAATTTTAGAAATAGGATTTTTTTAAAAAAAACTGAAGGATCATATAAAAATCTAAAGTTTAAAATTTGATTGAGAAATGTTGAACAAGATGGTCTGTAAATGAGTGTACAACAGGACAAACAGACGATTAGATGTCGAAAAATAACTTTTTCAGTATGGATGGTTATGAAACGTGTAAACCCGTTGAAATCTCGAATTCGATGGCTTAAACGATTACGATACTTTCTTCTTTTCTTTCTTCACTCGATGGCAATGAGAAAGATTGAATTATATATATATATAATTCAATCTTTCTCATTGCCATCGAGTGAAGAAAGAAAAGAAGAAAGTATCGTAATCGTTTAAGCCATCGAATTCGAGATTTCAACGGGTTTACACGTTTCATAACCATCCATACTGAAAAAGTTATTTTTCGACATCTAATCGTCTGTTTGTCCTGTTGTACACTCATTTACAGACCATCTTGTTCAACATTTCTCAATCAAATTTTAAACTTTAGATTTTTATATGATCCTTCAGTTTTTTTAAAAAAAATCCTATTTCTAAAATTAAGGGTAGTGTACTTAAGAGCAAAAGTAAGAAAACTACGAATTTCTTACGAACGGCTCGAACGATTCTGTTTATATTTCATACATCAATTTTGCAATAGCAACTAAATCATGTAGTATAAATCGCTTTCCTGTCAAAAATTGAGAAGGGGTGGTTTATTCTTGGATGAGTTAGTTTTCGGATGATCTTTTCAAAAACGACTATGATGATCTTGTTTATAGTTCACAAAGCAATTTCATTAATAACATGACATTATGGTATAACTCATTTACCCTAAGGAAATGTACGAGGGCTAGTTTATTTTTACAAGTGAGTTTCTTCGGACGACTTTCTAAAAAAAAAGACACACACCAATTTGTCGATAGTTCACAAATTCTTATGCATTTTCTTCTTAAAATACATGTGAGTATAATAAACATACGCATACACACATGTCAGTTTCACCTTCAAAAACAAATATATTCTGTAATTAATCTTCTGTATTTATAGAATATGGCCTATACATATGTTCTGTATATAACTTTATTTTTATTAACAGACATTTTTGCTCATAAGTGCATTTAAAATAATTTGTTAAGTCAATAGCAAATCATACAGTGTCTTTTGAATACTTTTGTGGATGCAGTTGTTCTGCCATTATTTGTATTGTCTTACAGTGCAATTAAATACAAGGTTTAAGGAAAATAATATTATTTTTTAAAGTTTTTCGTCCAGCATTTATATCCTGCAAACTGAAGATTAGTTATAATGAATGATGATAGAAGAATTGGAGTCATGATAATATTGGCGAACTTGGAGGAAATAGACACAATGTTCTCCATCATAAACTCACATGGCATACTATTGAACCAGGGACACTTTGCACTAGAGATAACCACGCTGCTACGTTTTAAGTTTTCTTGCTCTTGTCTACTATTTCTTAGTATTTGAAACATTACCACACTAGAAAAAAACACGAAGACTGAAATATCGAAGAAAATTGAAAATGTCTATTGGCTTGGATCCCTTCGCGGAAACACAAACTAACCACTGTTATTTAAATAATGGTTTGCTGAAATGTATTACACTACATTTACATATAAACGCGAACTGATATTGGCTTAATAAGTGACTGGTGAATATATATTTTGGAACTATTTTACTATTTGTAATTACATTTGGTTAATTTCTAAGTGTTTTCTCTTCAAAATGACTAACTAGAATGAGATTGATAATTGGGTCGCTTAAATGCCAAGTGACTTAACTCCAAGAAATGAAAATGGACTAATTCCTTCACTCACGTTTATAGAATAGAACCTCCTTTTGTAAGCAGTAAATTACAAAGATATTTTGTAAACAGTAAATTATAAAACCATAAATGTATAATTATTATTTCGATTGCCCAGACAACAGAAACATTAATCGTTCATGAGATCTTTAAATTTCACGCCTGAAAAATATTAATTTTTGGAATTAGGCCACTTGGCATTCACGACTTCTAATTAGACTAGGTTCACCGGATGTACTTCACGAAACGGTGGAATATAACGAAATGTTATTAATTGTTAAAAAGGCGTGACCTTTAGGGAACACAGGTTTGCCAGTTCCTTGTCTGAATGTAACATGGAGAAAAGCAAACATTTTTTTCATGTCGTTTGGATCTAGGGTTTAGCCACACAATATTTAATATATTAGAATATTTTACTTTAGAGAACATTAAATTCGTTACAGTTAAATATGTAGATGAAAATAGACGGTATGCTAACCTCAAACACAAATAGTTATAAAAGCAACAGAGCTTGTTCTTTACCGATGTTTAAATTTTTGCAAATCGTATGTAGGATTCATTTCTTTAATTAATTTATATGTGTTCACAGTAAAAGATATTTACAAATGTTTAGCGATATTTTTTCTTGTTAAACACTTTTTCATTCCAATTAAATTCGTAGAAAATTACAAGTGACACTAATATTCTTTTCTACTTAGTATTCCAAAAATACATTGAGGAAATCAAATGCTAATACTTTCAGGATCACCGACAAGCCATGCCTGTCGTATATTTAATGTCAAGTAGGACGTGCAACTGGTATAGATCACCCTTTCCTTTATATTTTTATTGAGATGAATCTCCGTTATATATTTTTTGCAACAATTTTGTACATATTTGATACCACGATATTCTTAGATACAATGAATGTATTCCTTTATCACAGTGGAAGCCGTGTTCACGTTAATGCTGTTAACACATGAAATGAGTAGTTTAAACGCTTATCAAATTTTGGAACTCTTTTATACGGATTCCGGTTCTGATAATTTTCTAATACAGTTATACACAATTATATATTGCATAAATTCTTTCTGTACTATTTATTATCAATACTTGAACACTCCACATCAAAAAAAAAGAAAAGAAAAAAGAAAAAAGAAAGAAAACATAAAAAAGAAAGAAAGAAAGAAAAAATCGAGACAGCTAACGCCTTGCAACTAGGCCACCAAATATACACCTATTATTCAACAATCATGTCTGGTAAAGAAAAGCCTCTTATTCCTCCTTTCCTTCCTCCCATACTAAAATCAGCAAACAACATGAGCACAGTTCTAATTTCAAAACATACATCGATATAATGAAAGAATAAAAACGAGACGAAACAAGATTCATAAATTGATGTACGGGGAAACTTAAACACACAGTCAATGAAAATTTGAAACCAATAAATATCTGTTAGACGCACAGAAGTAAGACAGAAAGAGAAAGGAGATAGAAGAAAAAATAAAGGGGAGCACAGATAAGAATTGAATTTAAACCTAGGAAGAAAAGAATCTAACATTTTAAAGTTTGTTTCAAGAAATCCAATAGTAATATAGAAATATCGTTTGTTGTTTTTTTAAACATATCTTTTCAGAACTATTCAAATATATAGAGGATGTTCGAAAAATTCATTAAGTCACTTTCAAAATTAATACCTAACTTGATGGTCAAATTAAATACTCAATTTCCAGTGAAACTGTAGAATTCCGAGACACATCTAGGATCATCCAAAAAGTTTGACACACACTCTTTCTTTCCGCGTGGTTCGATTGCAAATTCGGTAGTGTTCATTAAACGTACTGCTCCGAAATACATTATAATAAGCCCAGTAGGTAGCGTAGGTTATACTTTCCATCCCAGATTACTAATGCAAAGTGAACAAAAAAGAAAGAAAGAAAGAAAAGAAAGATAAATGAATGAGTGCTATTTTCCTGCTAAATTTCTATCAGAAAGAGTCTATTATTAGTTCACATTTTATCATAATGAAAAGTTACAAATGTTCAAAAGGAAAATTGGATGTTCTTTATAGATGTAGCAAACTTGCATGTTTCGCATTTCATACGTGGATCAAACAAATTGAATTATAGAATGTATCTTTTGTCAAACTAATATAAATAAAATCATCTCTTGAAGTAACCAAAAAGCGGCTATTTTCTAATCATTCCTGAACATTTATCTCTTTCGAACATATGTCTCGATATCACATATTGCGGATATAACGTTGTAATTCGCAATGATAGAATGAACACGGTATTGCGGATGAGTTGAAACGGTTCATCGCGTCAGTCAGGTGATGTAGGTTAGTCTATGGATCACCACTGGGTTGAGGATTCGAACCCATACTGACCCGGTGATACATATCAATACATCAATCAGAATCAATACATATCATGTTATAGGTGTGGAAAAGTGACACAATTTCCAAAGAAACAATCAAATAAATTCTCAGTCAGTGTTTGTAATAGCTGTGGGATTTAATATTGTTAGATTTAATTTTAAAGGAATGTAGATAGAGTTAAATACTTCTCATATGTACAGAGACGTTAATTAGACGTGCAAGGTACCTAGTCCTGTGATATTGAAGTGCCCATGGCATGTCCCATTCTTAGAAGTAGACGTCCCATAAACATCCTCTAAATCCGGATATACTAGCATTTCCGGATGTCTACATACCGTAACAGTAATTTCCTGTGACTAACTTCTGGTTTCTGTTGGATAAATAAAACTTTTGAAGATCCAAATATTGTTCTATGAAAAGCATGTCACACAGAATTCAAAGGAAAGTCCCATGGATATTTCCACAACCCTTAAAGTTTATAGCAAGCGTGAATGTCCCTGGAAAGATATGAGACGTACGTCACGTGGACATGTAGTGCACTGAGTCATAACGGGAAAAATGATTATTGGTATTTAAAAAACGTTTCTCAGCTTAATATCAAGTGTGTATAGAATTACACACATTTTAATTATAATAAGATGTAATTACAACAGGTTGTTCGTAAACGTTTTACATTCAATTCTTGCAGAACACAAAATACAGATTCTGACCATAATATTCGTAGGAATTACTAAAAGATGTAGATAATGGTAACATTTTGTCTTACAGATAATATGGCTATATTTTTAATGGAGGTTGGAATATTGGTGAATATATGTTTATAAAAATGGTAGTACGGAAAGTCTTTTTTCATACAAAATGTGTATGTAACAGGTAATTATTTTAAATATACGAACAGAAAGACGAACAAGTAGTTTATTTAAGAAACTGGAATGGCTTCTTTGATATTGGAAACGAGAACGCTATTAAATAGAGTTAGCAACGTTTTGTTTCGTTCACATGGGCGATTGTTCTTCTTGGATTTACCTCTACAGTCTTTGCCTGGCCGAATATTGACCACAAGACAAAACAGTACTGATACAGCAAAGGTACAGTACTGTGAGCAATTCAACAATGGCTCGTACTTTACATACTTACTTGAGTATGCTAGACAAAGCCCTATCCAACATTTAGATTGAGACACACATTCACCCCTCTGCCTCCGCACACTCCGATTCAACTTGGCTGTCTTATCTCTGATCAATTTGAGTTCCGCCATCGTAACAGTTTGCCACAAGCATTGTTGCAAAGCCTTGATTTATAATTTTAATAAAAAATGAAGAACTTACGAGTGGTTTTAATAATTTGATTGTTAGATGATATAGTACATTTTCGTAATTGATTTCTTCATCTTAATTAAAATATTTTATATACGTTCATCTACTTAAGGTATTTTTAAATACATGATTTGATGTGATATTTAATTCTTCTACAAGTTATGTGTTGGCAGTAAAGTAACCTTTTTTCTTATTTTAAGCAGCCAGCTGACCAACTAAATAAAATGGAAGATAATAAACATCCTGTTGGCGTACAACTAGCTCGTAAAAGTAGAATCTCAACAAATGTGTATATGTCAAAGTGTATTAAATCTCTAAAAGATAAAAAGTAAGGAGATAGCAACAACCACAACAGAGGGAAGGCATAAAATCTTGGCAGCAGCTGGAATACGACGAGATGAAATTTTCTAGCAGTTGAATATGAGTTTCAGTTCATGTATTGTAGTTCAAATGAATGTTATAAATCCTATTATTATAAGAAGACTTTATAGGGAAAAAACAAGTGAGAAACACGCCGATCCTCTGTATAATCAAGAAGAAACCCTGAAAAATTCGTCAACATCAATATATAAAGCTATAAGAAGGGATGTAATAATCTATCTCTTAAAGTGGAATCTACCAGTCTTCCACTTATTACTTCGTAACATTTGAAGCACAATAATATCAAAGAGAAATATCTAATAAGAGAAACGGATAGTTCAACAACATTCCTTCATAAACTTTATACTTTCGGATGACGTCTAAGGAGAACTTACGATCCTGAAATCAGGCTGGTGTATTAGGAGCAGATTTATATTATCCAAAACTTTATTTGAAAGCGTCCCTACAAAGATACGGAAAGCAAAGTCAACTTAGAAGCACCCCGAACAAACAAAAAGCCACTTATTAGAGGACAGTCGATAACTTTTTTAGGCCATTTTAATATCAACAAGTAGGCTTGAGAAAATCTAATAACTAACAAAGAAATCAAGCTATACCTGTACTTGAAAAATATATTTGGCGATTTTATTCAAGTTTCAAACCACTAGAAAGAACTTAGTTCCAACTTATTTATTCATCAAACCTCACTAGTGATAAAGTAATAGACGAACTAAATTATATTTCTTCACTTAGAGAGGCTCGTAAACTAATTACAGAATAACTACTACGGAAAGATTTAAGTTTAGACAATGAATCTGGAGATGCAAATCAACTGGAAAAATCTTGAAAGACAAAACTCATCCATCACTACTGATTGATTTTTCCCCCTCATGTATTTAATACTGATAAATTAATACTTCTTCCTCGCATCAATGATAAGCCAATCATTTTGAGCTTAGAAAATGAATAAGCAGAAATGCAAAATTGAGGAGATCAGCAACACGGTAGAAATTCTTATAATAAATCGATTCCTTTTCCAGATAATGTTTCATAAAGGAAGAAAGAAAATTCTTTGAATTTTTAATGATTGGTCATTCAATTCACGGAAAGTGGAAGGGCGACTGATAACATTACTCAATAAAGCTAAATTATTTGTTATTTGTAACGAAGTTATTTGAGTCATATCATAATCTTGCACAATACACTACGAAGGCGTGCCACTAGTAGCAATGGAGAGCTTTAATCATGAAGGGACAAGTATTTTTTTTTTTTTGCTATGTGGTACACATAATATTACCATGGCATTATTCCAAGAAACCAAGTGTAAATCCTAGTAAACCACGATTATCTAGTATCTACAGTAATTCATAACAGATTCAGAAAACAGTCAGGTATTCTTTAACGATGTAATCAAAAGAGATAATTGCAAGCCATCAACTCTCGTAAACATGTCACAATATTATGCTTTACTATGTGATGAGATGAAGGAAGAAGATCTAGTGATAAGTATGTTGCAGATATTTGGAGGATTTACGGTCAAAATACATTAACATGACCTGAACTTCATGCCATTATTTCAGAAGCAAGTATGACACATCAAAAACTTGATTTTTTTCACCATTTTGCATAATCAATAACTTCTTATAATGATAAATATTCTTGAATGAAGAAAGTTTAAAGCTTGTTTTCAATTCTTGACCAATCAGACCTGCCAATTTCTTGTAATGGAGTTTTCCATATTGCAGCAGAAGTTCAATTAGTTTCAAATGGAATTCCAGGCCTAGTAATGCTCTAGGGATGGTTAGTACAATGAGAGTAGATTAGAGAATGTTTTCATTGAAATCGCGTGTTTCGTCTTAATATTATAAAAAATGTTTTGCAAGAATCAAATTATGTGATATCACTCAAATGAGTGTTAATGTTAGCGAAAGTCGCCGAAAGTTAAAGTGAAAAGTATTCTTGCGTACATTTAAACATAAATTCGAATTACCTACAGGAATTGCTGAAGCTCACATTTTGTGAGTTAACCAACAATAAGAGATGCACAAACTAAGCGGTAGGAGTTTTTACTCAAGAGCCAATTAGAACATACGGACAGTGTCAGTTCTTGAGAGGATCTTATATATTTATTAAAGAACCCCGTGAAAGCTAAGAAAGAAGGAAATTGGATTCTTTAAGTGAAAACACTAAAAGACATCCTTCATTATTTCAGATATTTGATAACATTAACCATTTGAGGTGCGGTTTACTTTTCATCGAGCAAATGCCAATATTAACACGTTATGCTTGAATACATAATAAATTAATTTTAAAAAGCATTTTATTGCTCGAAGGATAAGTGGAAAGTTTAAGAGTAGGTAGAGATTACTGATATGGCTCTCGAACAGACGGTACATAGTTCTAAAAGACCATGAGGTGGGATTATTGGTCAACAAAATGGAGAGGAGAGATATCTGCGCATATCGTTCTGAGATTTACACGCAAAGTTACACGTATAAAGAAGACTGTTTCTGCAATTTCCCACATTATCAACATACTGCTATTGTCATTTTTTCTATTTCGCTGTTTTTAATGTCAATTTGTCATATTTAATAATGTTTACATTTTTATTATTTTGATTATTAATTTTTATTAATCTTTGTTATTTTACACATATTATTAATATTAACCATTTATCTATATAGCCGTTTTCCAAGTTAACCTATAGATCTCATCATTAAGATTTAGAACAATACGTAGAAACGACTATTAAAACACTTGCTGAAAATCATGGGCAGATTGGCTTCATCTTCCTTAATTTAGTCTTAAATGAAACACCGTAAGCTACTAAAAATTTATGGATTCTGTCAAATTTAAATACACAAAAAAACATTGGTTTCGTTGGAAAACTCTGGTATAAAATTATCATTTTGTTTTATGTTTCTTACCGCTAACCGTTATAGTTTCATAGTTACTTCACATGAAACGATAGAAATGTACGAAGGAAACTCAAAGTTTAAAAATTAGGCACCATATTTAAAAATACTGGCATCACATAAGAACCTTACCAACTTTTCTTTCCTACAGTATCCATTTTCTTCAGTTTGGTACAAGAACAGAGTTTCTAATTTCAATTATACGATAGAATATTCCCATTTGAGAAAAATGTGTTATTTTGTACGTGGACGCCATTTTGAATTTCGAATTTGCCAACCATATCAGGATTGCTGGATGTCTACTCAAGATTTTTTCCGTCGATTAGACATGTCTTACTTAGATCGGAAGAAAAATCTAGCCTAACTTCGAAATTCCTACTGGTCTTACGTCCAAGGACTATGCTAATAAATCAGTAATAAATAAATGCATTGGACAATCAATCCGGTTTTACAATCACATTAATAAGAAAAACAGCTTTAACTAGTAAACTAGCATTACTTTTGGGTCTCAGATTTTTCTTTCCACATTTCATCATAAAAATTAATATTTTCGTTTATCCTTTATCCGTTTCTGTTGGAAACTTATAATACTCATTGCCAAATTTACAAAGTAATATATTTATTAAATAACTGCCGTTAAATGGTTAGAACCAATATTAGAAGAAGATTGAATAATTACTATTTAGTTTGATGTATTGTCTGATCCTGCCGTGTTTCCAATATTTCGTCGAATCTGAACTCTAATAGAAAAATACAAACAAAGCATTGGCTAATACTTTCGAAAATTTGTGATATGTTTGACGTAAAGCCGAGAAATTTGTATTACGTAGGTTTCCTTAATTTTATAAAAATAACTTGTTAACTTGCATGAATTCATGTTACTGACACAAGGGAAAGAGATGAAGAGAGAAGAAGCGACGAAGATATATTTTCAATATATCACATTTTAATGCAAAAATGATTTAATTTACCACGATGGATCTTATGTCACTACATTTAATCCCTTAAGGACAGTTAACACCATATTGAAGAATGAAATACAGCTCAGAGTGTTAGAGAGGTAAAAATGAACTGTATTTTAGATATACTGACAGATAATCCCTTGTAGTAGCTTTTTCTATTCGCATTTTAGAAGGATGTAGAAAGAAAATGTTAAAAAAAAAGTGTAGAAATGAGCAGGAAATATGATAGAATATGATTAATCCCACTTACAAAACAAAAAGTGAAACAATAGGAAATATAATCCAAATGCAAATAGAAAAGTGAGATAATCTAAATCAAAATAAACAAGGTCTCTCTCGTAATAATAAAATATTCACAAAATTTACATATATATTATTTTTCTACCCAACAGATTTACAATGCATTAAATCAGTAGCAAAATCTTAGAGAAAATGGCAATCGCACTTTCAAAATGACATAAACAATATAAAATATATATATATATATATATATATATATATATATTCCAAAGACACTGTGCAATTTTTAACACAATATAAGAAAAACATGGAGAAGAATATTACTAACTAAAATAACATAAGCCTTAGGATGTTATAAAAATATTAGAAACTATAAGTACTACAAGTTGTATTTTATTTCTGTTTTGAAACAAAATTGCTTGAAGAGGGGACAAAGTCTTATCGCAAAAATGTATTCTGGATACGTGGAAGTTATTTAAGATTGAAGAATTTTTTTATAAGATCAGCTGTTTTGTATCAAAACACTATTAGGTTGAAATCAGATAATAATCCATCATCCCGCCAGTGCCAAAAACCTAAGTATCGATTCTGTTGAGATAATCCATATACTACAAACGTACAATATTCATAGTTCAAATATATATAGTTTAGATTTAGATAAAAATGTGGCAACATTGTCCTCACGTCACAGGGTTCTGTCTCATGGGGCGTTTACACTTAGTCGATTTGCGTTCGATTCAGTTGAATTGACGTCACTTTCAACTTAGTCGACCGTGTAAACGGGACTTCAACTTAATCGCTTGTTGATCGAAGGCGACTAATCGACTGGCAATTGAATTAAAAGACTTCTATTTTCTGTGGTTGAAATAATTGAACACATCCATCAATCTGATTCGGCCTAGTTGCTTCGATTTAGTGGCAAATGCAGCGAGTCGATTTAGTCGTGCGACTAAATCGACTAAGTGTAAACGCCCCATCAGTACTACAAGATTTCAATTGCTGATTATGTAATGCGTGGCGAATGGTAACGAATGTGTGCTATTGAGTCAAACCCAGCAGTGCCGTAACGTAGAGAAGGAAAGTGAAAGCGCAATAACAGTATGTTTCAGAAAGATGAACAACATGCGTGGATCAAGATTGGCGTGTTGTTGGTGTACGACACACATCTTCCACATGTGTAGAAGAAGGTGATAGAAATGAGAGGTGATTACATTAAAGGAATGTAACAGGTCTTCTTCTGTGTGTAAAACTAGTCCATTACTTTTCATTCAGCCCTTGTAGTTATCGGGTCCGCAGCTAGAGGTGGGATTGGGGGACCTGTCTCCCCCTAAAATTTTTGGTCCCCCGAAAAACAATGCATTAGGCCTATTGTGTGTTCCTTTAATACAAAAATAAAATTTAGATATTTCTATGAGATCTGCTATAATAAATTCATCATAATGCCTTTTCATTTCGCAAGCCGTCTGCGTTGATGCAACACGAAATTTTCGAATTTGTTCCTTGTAATCAGCATAGCAATTATAACTAACTTTTGTCTTTTTGCGTTGCGTTGCTGTACGTAAGGTTTGCGAAGACTGATAAATACATGGATCGAAATCTGTCTTGAAGAAATGAGGGACTTATTAGAAAACTAGACTGAAGGAGTAGGATGAGAATTACGTATATCAGTTATGAGTAATTATTGATACAGAAACGTTTAGAATTGTTACGACATTTTCCCTTAGCATATTTATGCTCCCCGCCTAACTTTTGTAACAGGTTGTGGGCTTGGTAGTTATAGCGGGGCAAGGGATTCCCCAAAGGAACGTAGAAATTACTTGCCAGGTTATACCGAATCCCTACGTGCCTCTGGGGAATCCCTCGCACACGTCTTGCGGAGGTTTGAAACATAACTTTTTCATCAAACATTTTTTGCCTTTCAAAGTGTTTAACACATACTCAGTTGACTCGAATGGCACCCACAGGTATTTAATGTATGTTTTGCACTGCTGTAAATTCAAAACAATTTTAAATGCGTTCCTATTTGATTTCTTGGTAATAATCTGTGGCGAAGCGAAGCTATTGTCGTCTGTAGGTCGTATATTTCTAGCATTAATGAGTTCTTGAATTTATTTATCTGCCTTATCTCGAACATGCATTGGAACAGGGGGATTTGTTCGGGAACACTGCCGATTTAGGGATTCTTATTTTGTGATTCCAGCCCATATAATGTACAATGCCGTTTCGGGTGTTTAAAACACTTTTATATTTTTATAATAACTCGTGAATGGCCTGTTTCTGCGACTGGTCTAAATTAGGATTAATATCAAAAACATCAATTTTGAAGAGTTTTTATCTATACTTCAAAGAATTGTGAACCTCCTTTCCTGTACAATTTTTATCTTTTTCTATAGAGCTCGCTTCCACTTTGCAAAAGATTAATCCTGGCATGCCACAAGATCCATCACTGGCGTATTTTTCCTTAAAGTTCAGGATAACTATTTCGATTTGAAATTACCAGTCAGTTGTTTACGTCTAACCTTTGCTCAATAATTTGTATTTGTCAAGTAAGCCATGGGGAAACGATACGAAGAAAGATGCAGAATCATCAATCTATCTTTTGCTATTACCACAATAAATGTGTGAAAAAGTGGAACTAACTTAATACGTTTGTCGATATACAAAGCAAAGCTTGTTGTCTTTGTCTAAGTGTGAGTCGTGTGTTGTGATAAAATGTTTTCCGGTTGTTTTTTCTTTTTTTTTGTAATGTTAGATTCTTATGATTTTTAAATAGGGAGATAAGATTCTTTGTTAAATTGATTGTAACATATAAACGTTTAAGTAAGTCTAAACCAAAAATAATTGGAATACATGATTTCCTTCTCATTCAAAAGGAAAGAGAGAATGTCGTTTCCCAACGTTGAATGATACCATTGCTACATATTTCAAGTTAATAATTTTATTTCATTCTCTTTAACCTCCGTTTTATGTAGTATTAATTGAACATCAGGAAGTAAATATTCGAAAGGCCACATGGAAATGGTGGATCCGGTGTCCACTAGCAGTGTTCGTCTGTGTAATTTAGTGATTATTTATAGGCTTTGTTCTGTCATTAGAATTGTTTGATCTTTGACTCCTAGACAAGGGTCGGTCCTACTCGCTTTTTGGACGTTTAAAGTAGGCAGAAGCACAACACCTACGCTTTCTGCATATTACGAAGTCCAGTATCTGATCTTCTGTTGTGAATGTTGTTGGAGGTTTTGTGGTGTCCCCTGTTTTTTCCTATACTTCACCCCGTTCTAATAGTTTTTTGTTTAATAGCTTATTCCCTTAATTCCTCTTTCTATTTTGGTTATGTAAACTGGTTTGTGCAACAATTAAATTGGGCTCTGCCATTTAATTGGCCAGGGAAGAAAAATCGTTTTAAACAGTAGTTTTCTGCTTGTGTGGAGAATCTACGACGTTGAGGTTAGACTTCTGATCTTCTTTCTCTAGTTGTGGTGCTGATATTGAAGTATGTAATGTCGGACCGGAAGGATTATATTGAAAAATAGGATTTTGTCTGCTAAATTGACATTAACTTGACCCTATAATGATTCAAGAGACTGGACTGGCACATTTATGTATATACAAATATAGCGCGAGAATAATATACCGATTTTTTTTTTTTTTTTTTTTTTTTGCAAAAGAGAAATGAAAACTGCACCTAAAGCAGATGTCTATGAGCTTCGTGGCTAAGGGTTATCGTGAGCGCCTTTTGGAGTGGGAGACCCGGGTTCGATTCCCGGCGGGAGCTCATGTTTTTCGGATTCCACCTTAATCAGTATGTCCCGTCTCATATAGCCTCGCTGCTGAAAGGGATGTGAAACTCAAAATCAACTCAACTGAAAATATATGTCTATCAAGTGGCTTGCGTACATGTCAGTAGTCGAGCAGTAACAGAGTTACACATTATAATAATAATAATAATAATAATAGTAATAATAATAATAATAATAATAATAGACTAATAATCATAATAATAACAATATTGAATAGAATGTTGCAATTAGGTTTTGTTACCTGAAGTTGAGAAAGTCAGCTACAAATTCTCATGGGTAGTTATATAATGCCTATATGAAGCATTGTGTAGCATTTGAGTTTTGCAATACTTCGTAAGTTTTTGATGCATGCCAGTAAGACAGAAAACCGAGAAAACAATGTTGCACATGCAGAAGCCACGGATCAAGTTTTATTGGTGACTAATTGTGGAGGTGACTAATCATTTTGAGCTTAGAAAATGAATAAGCAGAAATGCAAAATTGAGGAGATCAGCAACACGGTAGAAATTCTTATAATAAATCGATTCCTTTTCCAGATAATGTTTCATAAAGGAAGAAAGAAAATTCTTTGAATTTTTAATGATTGGTCATTCAATTCACGGAAAGTGGAAGGGCGACTGATAACATTACTCAATAAAGCTAAATTATTTGTTATTTGTAACGAAGTTATTTGAGTCATATCATAATCTTGCACAATACACTACGAAGGCGTGCCACTAGTAGCAATGGAGAGCTTTAATCATGAAGGGACAAGTATTTTTTTTTTTTGCTATGTGGTACACATAATATTACCATGGCATTATTCCAAGAAACCAAGTGTAAATCCTAGTAAACCACGATTATCTAGTATCTACAGTAATTCATAACAGATTCAGAAAACAGTCAGGTATTCTTTAACGATGTAATCAAAAGAGATAATTGCAAGCCATCAACTCTCGTAAACATGTCACAATATTATGCTTTACTATGTGATGAGATGAAGGAAGAAGATCTAGTGATAAGTATGTTGCAGATATTTGGAGGATTTACGGTCAAAATACATTAACATGACCTGAACTTCATGCCATTATTTCAGAAGCAAGTATGACACATCAAAAACTTGATTTTTTTCACCATTTTGCATAATCAATAACTTCTTATAATGATAAATATTCTTGAATGAAGAAAGTTTAAAGCTTGTTTTCAATTCTTGACCAATCAGACCTGCCAATTTCTTGTAATGGAGTTTTCCATATTGCAGCAGAAGTTCAATTAGTTTCAAATGGAATTCCTGGCCTAGTAATGCTCTAGGGATGGTTAGTACAATGAGAGTAGATTAGAGAATGTTTTCATTGAAATCGCGTGTTTCGTCTTAATATTATAAAAAATGTTTTCCAAGAATCAAATTATGTGATATCACTCAAATGAGTGTTAATGTTAGCGAAAGTCGCCGAAAGTTAAAGTGAAAAGTATTCTTGCGTACATTTAAACATAAATTCGAATTACCTACAGGAATTGCTGAAGCTCACATTTTGTGAGTTAACCAACAATAAGAGATGCACAAACTAAGCGGTAGGAGTTTTTACTCAAGAGCCAATTAGAACATACGGACAGTGTCAGTTCTTGAGAGGATCTTATATATTTATTAAAGAACCCCGTGAAAGCTAAGAAAGAAGGAAATTGGATTCTTTAAGTGAAAACACTAAAAGACATCCTTCATTATTTCAGATATTTGATAACATTAACCATTTGAGGTGCGGTTTACTTTTCATCGAGCAAATGCCAATATTAACACGTTATGCTTGAATACATAATAAATTAATTTTAAAAAGCATTTTATTGCTCGAAGGATAAGTGGAAAGTTTAAGAGTAGGTAGAGATTACTGATATGGCTCTCGAACAGACGGTACATAGTTCTAAAAGACCATGAGGTGGGATTATTGGTCAACAAAATGGAGAGGAGAGATATCTGCGCATATCGTTCTGAGATTTACACGCAAAGTTACACGTATAAAGAAGACTGTTTCTGCAATTTCCCACATTATCAACATACTGCTATTGTCATTTTTTCTATTTCGCTGTTTTTAATGTCAATTTGTCATATTTAATAATGTTTACATTTTTATTATTTTGATTATTAATTTTTATTAATCTTTGTTATTTTACACATATTATTAATATTAACCATTTATCTATATAGCCGTTTTCCAAGTTAACCTATAGATCTCATCATTAAGATTTAGAACAATACGTAGAAACGACTATTAAAACACTTGCTGAAAATCATGGGCAGATTGGCTTCATCTTCCTTAATTTAGTCTTAAATGAAACACCGTAAGCTACTAAAAATTTATGGATTCTGTCAAATTTAAATACACAAAAAAACATTGGTTTCGTTGGAAAACTCTGGTATAAAATTATCATTTTGTTTTATGTTTCTTACCGCTAACCGTTATAGTTTCATAGTTACTTCACATGAAACGATAGAAATGTACGAAGGAAACTCAAAGTTTAAAAATTAGGCACCATATTTAAAAATACTGGCATCACATAAGAACCTTACCAACTTTTCTTTCCTACAGTATCCATTTTCTTCAGTTTGGTACAAGAACAGAGTTTCTAATTTCAATTATACGATAGAATATTCCCATTTGAGAAAAATGTGTTATTTTGTACGTGGACGCCATTTTGATCCAAAGTAAAATATTCTAATATATTAAATATTGTGTGGCTAAACCCTAGATCCAAACGACATGAAAAAAATGTTTGCTTTTCTCCATGTTACATTCAGACAAGGAACTGGCAAACCTGTGTTCCCTAAAGGTCACGCCTTTTTAACAATTAATAACATTTCGTTATATTCCACCGTTTCGTGAAGTACATCCGGTGAACCTAGTCTAATTAGAAGTCGTGAATGCCAAGTGGCCTAATTCCAAAAATTAATATTTTTCAGGCGTGAAATTTAAAGATCTCATGAACGATTAATGTTTCTGTTGTCTGGGCAATCGAAATAATAATTATACATTTATGGTTTTATAATTTACTGTTTACAAAATATCTTTGTAATTTACTGCTTACAAAAGGAGGTTCTATTCTATAAACGTGAGTGAAGGAATTAGTCCATTTTCATTTCTTGGAGTTAAGTCACTTGGCATTTAAGCGACCCAATTATCAATCTCATTCTAGTTAGTCATTTTGAAGAGAAAACACTTAGAAATTAACCAAATGTAATTACAAATAGTAAAATAGTTCCAAAATATATATTCACCAGTCACTTATTAAGCCAATATCAGTTCGCGTTTATATGTAAATGTAGTGTAATACATTTCAGCAAACCATTATTTAAATAACAGTGGTTAGTTTGTGTTTCCGCGAAGGGATCCAAGCCAATAGACATTTTCAATTTTCTTCGATATTTCAGTCTTCGTGTTTTTTTCTAGTGTGGTAATGTTTCAAATACTAAGAAATAGTAGACAAGAGCAAGAAAACTTAAAACGTAGCAGCGTGGTTATCTCTAGTGCAAAGTGTCCCTGGTTCAATAGTATGCCATGTGAGTTTATGATGGAGAACATTGTGTCTATTTCCTCCAAGTTCGCCAATATTATCATGACTCCAATTCTTCTATCATCATTCATTATAACTAATCTTCAGTTTGCAGGATATAAATGCTGGACGAAAAACTTTAAAAAATAATATTATTTTCCTTAAACCTTGTATTTAATTGCACTGTAAGACAATACAAATAATGGCAGAACAACTGCATCCACAAAAGTATTCAAAAGACACTGTATGATTTGCTATTGACTTAACAAATTATTTTAAATGCACTTATGAGCAAAAATGTCTGTTAATAAAAATAAAGTTATATACAGAACATATGTATAGGCCATATTCTATAAATACAGAAGATTAATTACAGAATATATTTGTTTTTGAAGGTGAAACTGACATGTGTGTATGCGTATGTTTATTATACTCACATGTATTTTAAGAAGAAAATGCATAAGAATTTGTGAACTATCGACAAATTGGTGTGTGTCTTTTTTTTTAGAAAGTCGTCCGAAGAAACTCACTTGTAAAAATAAACTAGCCCTCGTACATTTCCTTAGGGTAAATGAGTTATACCATAATGTCATGTTATTAATGAAATTGCTTTGTGAACTATAAACAAGATCATCATAGTCGTTTTTGAAAAGATCATCCGAAAACTAACTCATCCAAGAATAAACCACCCCTTCTCAATTTTTGACAGGAAAGCGATTTATACTACATGATTTAGTTGCTATTGCAAAATTGATGTATGAAATATAAACATACATCAATATATAATTCAATCTTTCTCATTGCCATCGAGTGAAGAAAGAAAAGAAGAAAGTATCGTAATCGTTTAAGCCATCGAATTCGAGATTTCAACGGGTTTACACGTTTCATAACCATCCATACTGAAAAAGTTATTTTTCGACATCTAATCGTCTGTTTGTCCTGTTGTACACTCATTTACAGACCATCTTGTTCAACATTTCTCAATCAAATTTTAAACTTTAGATTTTTATATGATCCTTCAGTTTTTTTAAAAAAAAATCCTATTTCTAAAATTAAGGGTAGTGTACTTAAGAGCAAAAGTAAGAAAACTACGAATTTCTTACGAACGGCTCGAACGATTCTGTTTATATTTCATACATCAATTTTGCAATAGCAACTAAATCATGTAGTATAAATCGCTTTCCTGTCAAAAATTGAGAAGGGGTGGTTTATTCTTGGATGAGTTAGTTTTCGGATGATCTTTTCAAAAACGACTATGATGATCTTGTTTATAGTTCACAAAGCAATTTCATTAATAACATGACATTATGGTATAACTCATTTACCCTAAGGAAATGTACGAGGGCTAGTTTATTTTTACAAGTGAGTTTCTTCGGACGACTTTCTAAAAAAAAAGACACACACCAATTTGTCGATAGTTCACAAATTCTTATGCATTTTCTTCTTAAAATACATGTGAGTATAATAAACATACGCATACACACATGTCAGTTTCACCTTCAAAAACAAATATATTCTGTAATTAATCTTCTGTATTTATAGAATATGGCCTATACATATGTTCTGTATATAACTTTATTTTTATTAACAGACATTTTTGCTCATAAGTGCATTTAAAATAATTTGTTAAGTCAATAGCAAATCATACAGTGTCTTTTGAATACTTTTGTGGATGCAGTTGTTCTGCCATTATTTGTATTGTCTTACAGTGCAATTAAATACAAGGTTTAAGGAAAATAATATTATTTTTTAAAGTTTTTCGTCCAGCATTTATATCCTGCAAACTGAAGATTAGTTATAATGAATGATGATAGAAGAATTGGAGTCATGATAATATTGGCGAACTTGGAGGAAATAGACACAATGTTCTCCATCATAAACTCACATGGCATACTATTGAACCAGGGACACTTTGCACTAGAGATAACCACGCTGCTACGTTTTAAGTTTTCTTGCTCTTGTCTACTATTTCTTAGTATTTGAAACATTACCACACTAGAAAAAAACACGAAGACTGAAATATCGAAGAAAATTGAAAATGTCTATTGGCTTGGATCCCTTCGCGGAAACACAAACTAACCACTGTTATTTAAATAATGGTTTGCTGAAATGTATTACACTACATTTACATATAAACGCGAACTGATATTGGCTTAATAAGTGACTGGTGAATATATATTTTGGAACTATTTTACTATTTGTAATTACATTTGGTTAATTTCTAAGTGTTTTCTCTTCAAAATGACTAACTAGAATGAGATTGATAATTGGGTCGCTTAAATGCCAAGTGACTTAACTCCAAGAAATGAAAATGGACTAATTCCTTCACTCACGTTTATAGAATAGAACCTCCTTTTGTAAGCAGTAAATTACAAAGATATTTTGTAAACAGTAAATTATAAAACCATAAATGTATAATTATTATTTCGATTGCCCAGACAACAGAAACATTAATCGTTCATGAGATCTTTAAATTTCACGCCTGAAAAATATTAATTTTTGGAATTAGGCCACTTGGCATTCACGACTTCTAATTAGACTAGGTTCACCGGATGTACTTCACGAAACGGTGGAATATAACGAAATGTTATTAATTGTTAAAAAGGCGTGACCTTTAGGGAACACAGGTTTGCCAGTTCCTTGTCTGAATGTAACATGGAGAAAAGCAAACATTTTTTTCATGTCGTTTGGATCTAGGGTTTAGCCACACAATATTTAATATATTAGAATATTTTACTTTGGATCAAAATGGCGTCCACGTACAAAATAACACATTTTTCTCAAATGGGAATATTCTATCGTATAATTGAAATTAGAAACTCTGTTCTTGTACCAAACTGAAGAAAATGGATACTGTAGGAAAGAAAAGTTGGTAAGGTTCTTATGTGATGCCAGTATTTTTAAATATGGTGCCTAATTTTTAAACTTTGAGTTTCCTTCGTACATTTCTATCGTTTCATGTGAAGTAACTATGAAACTATAACGGTTAGCGGTAAGAAACATAAAACAAAATGATAATTTTATACCAGAGTTTTCCAACGAAACCAATGTTTTTTTGTGTATTTAAATTTGACAGAATCCATAAATTTTTAGTAGCTTACGGTGTTTCATTTAAGACTAAATTAAGGAAGATGAAGCCAATCTGCCCATGATTTTCAGCAAGTGTTTTAATAGTCGTTTCTACGTATTGTTCTAAATCTTAATGATGAGATCTATAGGTTAACTTGGAAAACGGCTATATAGATAAATGGTTAATATTAATAATATGTGTAAAATAACAAAGATTAATAAAAATTAATAATCAAAATAATAAAAATGTAAACATTATTAAATATGACAAATTGACATTAAAAACAGCGAAATAGAAAAAATGACAATAGCAGTATGTTGATAATGTGGGAAATTGCAGAAACAGTCTTCTTTATACGTGTAACTTTGCGTGTAAATCTCAGAACGATATGCGCAGATATCTCTCCTCTCCATTTTGTTGACCAATAATCCCACCTCATGGTCTTTTAGAACTATGTACCGTCTGTTCGAGAGCCATATCAGTAATCTCTACCTACTCTTAAACTTTCCACTTATCCTTCGAGCAATAAAATGCTTTTTAAAATTAATTTATTATGTATTCAAGCATAACGTGTTAATATTGGCATTTGCTCGATGAAAAGTAAACCGCACCTCAAATGGTTAATGTTATCAAATATCTGAAATAATGAAGGATGTCTTTTAGTGTTTTCACTTAAAGAATCCAATTTCCTTCTTTCTTAGCTTTCACGGGGTTCTTTAATAAATATATAAGATCCTCTCAAGAACTGACACTGTCCGTATGTTCTAATTGGCTCTTGAGTAAAAACTCCTACCGCTTAGTTTGTGCATCTCTTATTGTTGGTTAACTCACAAAATGTGAGCTTCAGCAATTCCTGTAGGTAATTCGAATTTATGTTTAAATGTACGCAAGAATACTTTTCACTTTAACTTTCGGCGACTTTCGCTAACATTAACACTCATTTGAGTGATATCACATAATTTGATTCTTGGAAAACATTTTTTATAATATTAAGACGAAACACGCGATTTCAATGAAAACATTCTCTAATCTACTCTCATTGTACTAACCATCCCTAGAGCATTACTAGGCCAGGAATTCCATTTGAAACTAATTGAACTTCTGCTGCAATATGGAAAACTCCATTACAAGAAATTGGCAGGTCTGATTGGTCAAGAATTGAAAACAAGCTTTAAACTTTCTTCATTCAAGAATATTTATCATTATAAGAAGTTATTGATTATGCAAAATGGTGAAAAAAATCAAGTTTTTGATGTGTCATACTTGCTTCTGAAATAATGGCATGAAGTTCAGGTCATGTTAATGTATTTTGACCGTAAATCCTCCAAATATCTGCAACATACTTATCACTAGATCTTCTTCCTTCATCTCATCACATAGTAAAGCATAATATTGTGACATGTTTACGAGAGTTGATGGCTTGCAATTATCTCTTTTGATTACATCGTTAAAGAATACCTGACTGTTTTCTGAATCTGTTATGAATTACTGTAGATACTAGATAATCGTGGTTTACTAGGATTTACACTTGGTTTCTTGGAATAATGCCATGGTAATATTATGTGTACCACATAGCAAAAAAAAAAATACTTGTCCCTTCATGATTAAAGCTCTCCATTGCTACTAGTGGCACGCCTTCGTAGTGTATTGTGCAAGATTATGATATGACTCAAATAACTTCGTTACAAATAACAAATAATTTAGCTTTATTGAGTAATGTTATCAGTCGCCCTTCCACTTTCCGTGAATTGAATGACCAATCATTAAAAATTCAAAGAATTTTCTTTCTTCCTTTATGAAACATTATCTGGAAAAGGAATCGATTTATTATAAGAATTTCTACCGTGTTGCTGATCTCCTCAATTTTGCATTTCTGCTTATTCATTTTCTAAGCTCAAAATGATTGGCTTATCATTGATGCGAGGAAGAAGTATTAATTTATCAGTATTAAATACATGAGGGGGAAAAATCAATCAGTAGTGATGGATGAGTTTTGTCTTTCAAGATTTTTCCAGTTGATTTGCATCTCCAGATTCATTGTCTAAACTTAAATCTTTCCGTAGTAGTTATTCTGTAATTAGTTTACGAGCCTCTCTAAGTGAAGAAATATAATTTAGTTCGTCTATTACTTTATCACTAGTGAGGTTTGATGAATAAATAAGTTGGAACTAAGTTCTTTCTAGTGGTTTGAAACTTGAATAAAATCGCCAAATATATTTTTCAAGTACAGGTATAGCTTGATTTCTTTGTTAGTTATTAGATTTTCTCAAGCCTACTTGTTGATATTAAAATGGCCTAAAAAAGTTATCGACTGTCCTCTAATAAGTGGCTTTTTGTTTGTTCGGGGTGCTTCTAAGTTGACTTTGCTTTCCGTATCTTTGTAGGGACGCTTTCAAATAAAGTTTTGGATAATATAAATCTGCTCCTAATACACCAGCCTGATTTCAGGATCGTAAGTTCTCCTTAGACGTCATCCGAAAGTATAAAGTTTATGAAGGAATGTTGTTGAACTATCCGTTTCTCTTATTAGATATTTCTCTTTGATATTATTGTGCTTCAAATGTTACGAAGTAATAAGTGGAAGACTGGTAGATTCCACTTTAAGAGATAGATTATTACATCCCTTCTTATAGCTTTATATATTGATGTTGACGAATTTTTCAGGGTTTCTTCTTGATTATACAGAGGATCGGCGTGTTTCTCACTTGTTTTTTCCCTATAAAGTCTTCTTATAATAATAGGATTTATAACATTCATTTGAACTACAATACATGAACTGAAACTCATATTCAACTGCTAGAAAATTTCATCTCGTCGTATTCCAGCTGCTGCCAAGATTTTATGCCTTCCCTCTGTTGTGGTTGTTGCTATCTCCTTACTTTTTATCTTTTAGAGATTTAATACACTTTGACATATACACATTTGTTGAGATTCTACTTTTACGAGCTAGTTGTACGCCAACAGGATGTTTATTATCTTCCATTTTATTTAGTTGGTCAGCTGGCTGCTTAAAATAAGAAAAAAGGTTACTTTACTGCCAACACATAACTTGTAGAAGAATTAAATATCACATCAAATCATGTATTTAAAAATACCTTAAGTAGATGAACGTATATAAAATATTTTAATTAAGATGAAGAAATCAATTACGAAAATGTACTATATCATCTAACAATCAAATTATTAAAACCACTCGTAAGTTCTTCATTTTTTATTAAAATTATAAATCAAGGCTTTGCAACAATGCTTGTGGCAAACTGTTACGATGGCGGAACTCAAATTGATCAGAGATAAGACAGCCAAGTTGAATCGGAGTGTGCGGAGGCAGAGGGGTGAATGTGTGTCTCAATCTAAATGTTGGATAGGGCTTTGTCTAGCATACTCAAGTAAGTATGTAAAGTACGAGCCATTGTTGAATTGCTCACAGTACTGTACCTTTGCTGTATCAGTACTGTTTTGTCTTGTGGTCAATATTCGGCCAGGCAAAGACTGTAGAGGTAAATCCAAGAAGAACAATCGCCCATGTGAACGAAACAAAACGTTGCTAACTCTATTTAATAGCGTTCTCGTTTCCAATATCAAAGAAGCCATTCCAGTTTCTTAAATAAACTACTTGTTCGTCTTTCTGTTCGTATATTTAAAATAATTACCTGTTACATACACATTTTGTATGAAAAAAGACTTTCCGTACTACCATTTTTATAAACATATATTCACCAATATTCCAACCTCCATTAAAAATATAGCCATATTATCTGTAAGACAAAATGTTACCATTATCTACATCTTTTAGTAATT
Organism: Thermobia domestica; assembly: GCF_964235325.1. Taxonomy (NCBI): domain Eukaryota; kingdom Metazoa; phylum Arthropoda; class Insecta; order Zygentoma; family Lepismatidae; genus Thermobia; species Thermobia domestica. Next base: position 166,596,212 of record NC_137463.1, on the reverse strand, counting down.
CCTACGAATATTATGGTCAGAATCTGTATTTTGTGTTCTGCAAGAATTGAATGTAAAACGTTTACGAACAACCTGTTGTAATTACATCTTATTATAATTAAAATGTGTGTAATTCTATACACACTTGATATTAAGCTGAGAAACGTTTTTTAAATACCAATAATCATTTTTCCCGTTATGACTCAGTGCACTACATGTCCACGTGACGTACGTCTCATATCTTTCCAGGGACATTCACGCTTGCTATAAACTTTAAGGGTTGTGGAAATATCCATGGGACTTTCCTTTGAATTCTGTGTGACATGCTTTTCATAGAACAATATTTGGATCTTCAAAAGTTTTATTTATCCAACAGAAACCAGAAGTTAGTCACAGGAAATTACTGTTACGGTATGTAGACATCCGGAAATGCTAGTATATCCGGATTTAGAGGATGTTTATGGGACGTCTACTTCTAAGAATGGGACATGCCATGGGCACTTCAATATCACAGGACTAGGTACCTTGCACGTCTAATTAACGTCTCTGTACATATGAGAAGTATTTAACTCTATCTACATTCCTTTAAAATTAAATCTAACAATATTAAATCCCACAGCTATTACAAACACTGACTGAGAATTTATTTGATTGTTTCTTTGGAAATTGTGTCACTTTTCCACACCTATAACATGATATGTATTGATTCTGATTGATGTATTGATATGTATCACCGGGTCAGTATGGGTTCGAATCCTCAACCCAGTGGTGATCCATAGACTAACCTACATCACCTGACTGACGCGATGAACCATTTCAACTCATCCGCAATACCGTGTTCATTCTATCATTGCGAATTACAACGTTATATCCGCAATATGTGATATCGAGACATATGTTCGAAAGAGATAAATGTTCAGGAATGATTAGAAAATAGCCGCTTTTTGGTTACTTCAAGAGATGATTTTATTTATATTAGTTTGACAAAAGATACATTCTATAATTCAATTTGTTTGATCCACGTATGAAATGCGAAACATGCAAGTTTGCTACATCTATAAAGAACATCCAATTTTCCTTTTGAACATTTGTAACTTTTCATTATGATAAAATGTGAACTAATAATAGACTCTTTCTGATAGAAATTTAGCAGGAAAATAGCACTCATTCATTTATCTTTCTTTTCTTTCTTTCTTTCTTTTTTGTTCACTTTGCATTAGTAATCTGGGATGGAAAGTATAACCTACGCTACCTACTGGGCTTATTATAATGTATTTCGGAGCAGTACGTTTAATGAACACTACCGAATTTGCAATCGAACCACGCGGAAAGAAAGAGTGTGTGTCAAACTTTTTGGATGATCCTAGATGTGTCTCGGAATTCTACAGTTTCACTGGAAATTGAGTATTTAATTTGACCATCAAGTTAGGTATTAATTTTGAAAGTGACTTAATGAATTTTTCGAACATCCTCTATATATTTGAATAGTTCTGAAAAGATATGTTTAAAAAAACAACAAACGATATTTCTATATTACTATTGGATTTCTTGAAACAAACTTTAAAATGTTAGATTCTTTTCTTCCTAGGTTTAAATTCAATTCTTATCTGTGCTCCCCTTTATTTTTTTCTTCTATCTCCTTTCTCTTTCTGTCTTACTTCTGTGCGTCTAACAGATATTTATTGGTTTCAAATTTTCATTGACTGTGTGTTTAAGTTTCCCCGTACATCAATTTATGAATCTTGTTTCGTCTCGTTTTTATTCTTTCATTATATCGATGTATGTTTTGAAATTAGAACTGTGCTCATGTTGTTTGCTGATTTTAGTATGGGAGGAAGGAAAGGAGGAATAAGAGGCTTTTCTTTACCAGACATGATTGTTGAATAATAGGTGTATATTTGGTGGCCTAGTTGCAAGGCGTTAGCTGTCTCGATTTTTTCTTTCTTTCTTTCTTTTTTATGTTTTCTTTCTTTTTTCTTTTTTCTTTTCTTTTTTTTTGATGTGGAGTGTTCAAGTATTGATAATAAATAGTACAGAAAGAATTTATGCAATATATAATTGTGTATAACTGTATTAGAAAATTATCAGAACCGGAATCCGTATAAAAGAGTTCCAAAATTTGATAAGCGTTTAAACTACTCATTTCATGTGTTAACAGCATTAACGTGAACACGGCTTCCACTGTGATAAAGGAATACATTCATTGTATCTAAGAATATCGTGGTATCAAATATGTACAAAATTGTTGCAAAAAATATATAACGGAGATTCATCTCAATAAAAATATAAAGGAAAGGGTGATCTATACCAGTTGCACGTCCTACTTGACATTAAATATACGACAGGCATGGCTTGTCGGTGATCCTGAAAGTATTAGCATTTGATTTCCTCAATGTATTTTTGGAATACTAAGTAGAAAAGAATATTAGTGTCACTTGTAATTTTCTACGAATTTAATTGGAATGAAAAAGTGTTTAACAAGAAAAAATATCGCTAAACATTTGTAAATATCTTTTACTGTGAACACATATAAATTAATTAAAGAAATGAATCCTACATACGATTTGCAAAAATTTAAACATCGGTAAAGAACAAGCTCTGTTGCTTTTATAACTATTTGTGTTTGAGGTTAGCATACCGTCTATTTTCATCTACATATTTAACTGTAACGAATTTAATGTTCTCTAAAGTAAAATATTCTAATATATTAAATATTGTGTGGCTAAACCCTAGATCCAAACGACATGAAAAAAATGTTTGCTTTTCTCCATGTTACATTCAGACAAGGAACTGGCAAACCTGTGTTCCCTAAAGGTCACGCCTTTTTAACAATTAATAACATTTCGTTATATTCCACCGTTTCGTGAAGTACATCCGGTGAACCTAGTCTAATTAGAAGTCGTGAATGCCAAGTGGCCTAATTCCAAAAATTAATATTTTTCAGGCGTGAAATTTAAAGATCTCATGAACGATTAATGTTTCTGTTGTCTGGGCAATCGAAATAATAATTATACATTTATGGTTTTATAATTTACTGTTTACAAAATATCTTTGTAATTTACTGCTTACAAAAGGAGGTTCTATTCTATAAACGTGAGTGAAGGAATTAGTCCATTTTCATTTCTTGGAGTTAAGTCACTTGGCATTTAAGCGACCCAATTATCAATCTCATTCTAGTTAGTCATTTTGAAGAGAAAACACTTAGAAATTAACCAAATGTAATTACAAATAGTAAAATAGTTCCAAAATATATATTCACCAGTCACTTATTAAGCCAATATCAGTTCGCGTTTATATGTAAATGTAGTGTAATACATTTCAGCAAACCATTATTTAAATAACAGTGGTTAGTTTGTGTTTCCGCGAAGGGATCCAAGCCAATAGACATTTTCAATTTTCTTCGATATTTCAGTCTTCGTGTTTTTTTCTAGTGTGGTAATGTTTCAAATACTAAGAAATAGTAGACAAGAGCAAGAAAACTTAAAACGTAGCAGCGTGGTTATCTCTAGTGCAAAGTGTCCCTGGTTCAATAGTATGCCATGTGAGTTTATGATGGAGAACATTGTGTCTATTTCCTCCAAGTTCGCCAATATTATCATGACTCCAATTCTTCTATCATCATTCATTATAACTAATCTTCAGTTTGCAGGATATAAATGCTGGACGAAAAACTTTAAAAAATAATATTATTTTCCTTAAACCTTGTATTTAATTGCACTGTAAGACAATACAAATAATGGCAGAACAACTGCATCCACAAAAGTATTCAAAAGACACTGTATGATTTGCTATTGACTTAACAAATTATTTTAAATGCACTTATGAGCAAAAATGTCTGTTAATAAAAATAAAGTTATATACAGAACATATGTATAGGCCATATTCTATAAATACAGAAGATTAATTACAGAATATATTTGTTTTTGAAGGTGAAACTGACATGTGTGTATGCGTATGTTTATTATACTCACATGTATTTTAAGAAGAAAATGCATAAGAATTTGTGAACTATCGACAAATTGGTGTGTGTCTTTTTTTTTTAGAAAGTCGTCCGAAGAAACTCACTTGTAAAAATAAACTAGCCCTCGTACATTTCCTTAGGGTAAATGAGTTATACCATAATGTCATGTTATTAATGAAATTGCTTTGTGAACTATAAACAAGATCATCATAGTCGTTTTTGAAAAGATCATCCGAAAACTAACTCATCCAAGAATAAACCACCCCTTCTCAATTTTTGACAGGAAAGCGATTTATACTACATGATTTAGTTGCTATTGCAAAATTGATGTATGAAATATAAACAGAATCGTTCGAGCCGTTCGTAAGAAATTCGTAGTTTTCTTACTTTTGCTCTTAAGTACACTACCCTTAATTTTAGAAATAGGATTTTTTTTTAAAAAAACTGAAGGATCATATAAAAATCTAAAGTTTAAAATTTGATTGAGAAATGTTGAACAAGATGGTCTGTAAATGAGTGTACAACAGGACAAACAGACGATTAGATGTCGAAAAATAACTTTTTCAGTATGGATGGTTATGAAACGTGTAAACCCGTTGAAATCTCGAATTCGATGGCTTAAACGATTACGATACTTTCTTCTTTTCTTTCTTCACTCGATGGCAATGAGAAAGATTGAATTATATATATATATATATATATATATATATATATATATATATATATATATATACAGATGGTGATCAGAAAAATGAAAACATCTGAACGAAATTGCAACTTACCAGATTAATATGGTGTCGGACCACCTTTCGCCATCAGAACGGCCTTGATGCGACGTGGGATGGAGGTATAGAGGTCGTGAATGGTAGCAAGTGGAATTTTACACCATTCCTCGTGCAGGGCATCGGCCAGTTCTGTGAGAGAGGATGGAGGTGGAAATCGTCGCCGGAGTCGTGTTTCCAAGACGGACCACAGATGTTCAATTATGTTGAGATCTGGGGATTGGGCGGGCCAGGGGAGGTGTTAAACTTCATCCCGATGTTCCTCAAACCACGCTGCAACAACGCCAGATGTGTGAAAGGGTGCATTATCATCCTGGAAGATGGCGTCATTGTCCGGGAACAACATCCGGACCATAGGATGCAAGTGGTCTCCTAAAATTGCGACATAATCGTTGGCAGTGATTCGTCCGCTAAGTGTGACCACAGGACCCAAAGAAAACCATGATATTGCGGTCCACAGCATCACCGAGTCGCCGCCATGTTTCACAGTTGGGCGGAGACACTGCAGATCATAAGCTTCTTTGGGCGTTCTCCACACATAAACACGGCCCGTGGTTGGGAATAGGGTGAAGGATGACTCATCCGACCATATCACACGTTTCCAGTCCTCAACGGTCCAAGTTGCATGGTCGCGGCACCATTTACGGCGTGCGAAAGCGTTATGGTCCCTGATGAGGGGTTTGGCCCGTGCAACACGACCCCGTAAGTTCATGTCAAGTAATTCGCGGCGGACTGTGATTGTCGAAACAGGGTGGGGGAGGTGCTGATTGAGTTCCTCCGTCACTTGCTCCGCAGTGGCACGACGGTTCTGCGTGACAATGCGCTTTAATACCCGGCGTGACCTGTCACTCATGATTTTCTTCCGCTCACTGTTCCGCTTCCCCGATGTGGTTTTCCCGTGTGTTGTGTAGGCCGTCATCACTTTCGACACTGTCCCACGCGACACACCTAACACAGTAGCCACTGCCGTCACACTCACTCCACATAACCACGCACCAACAATTTGCCCTGTTTGAAAATCTGAGAGGTCTCCCGTTTTACACTACCTCCGTCCGCTGCAGCCACTGGCCACTGCTGTTTCACTGCGCCTGACGTAGTATGGAGACCGACCTAACACACCACCACCAGCTGTCCGGCCCTGCGGGCCCCACGACACCACTGCCGACCCATATATCTGACGTGTTGCCAACTAGAGGTATTTCCATTTTTCTGATCACCATCTGTATATATATATATATATATATATATATATATATATATATATATATATATATATATATATATATATATATATATAATATTATATTATATTAAAGTCTAATCTAGTGTAGTTTAGTCAATTAAAAATAACCTGTAATGCTATATGGTAAGATATTAAGAGTTTTACGTATTTAATGTGAACCTGCCAAAAGAAAATAATTAAAGAAGCTGCAGTTTGTTATGGAATAAATTATTTATCTTGGTTCGACATGTTGAGTCTCCTAGTTGTAGTTACTAAATGATGAGGTCATCTATTCGTAGTTTTATCGATCAAATCCTACGAGGCACATGACAACAGAACAGCAGCAGCGCCACCGCCGCTCTGGACGCCTATAAATTGGATGGTAACCAATAGAGCAGTACCAGTTTTCTGGTGTCCCCTCTACTGCCTGCCTTGGAGCATTAGGAGTAACCTACACCTAATGCCTCTAGTCTGTTTCGGGATTCTTGGGTATTCCTTTCAATTTGGCTTAGCCTGCTTCGGGGCTCTGTTGGGATTTCTACCACAGTTGCTTAGCGTGCTTTGGACTCTGTAGCTTCTAACCCCCTCACTGTTCGTTTCGGATTATTGGGGTTCCGTTCGTCACTCTGCTTAGCCTGCTTCGGTGTTCTGTGGAGGACTATTTAATATCTACCTTTTAAGTTAGAGGAAAAGTACTTTTGTAGTATTTTCTGTAAATATTTTTATTATAGAGAGTTTTATAAAGTAAACTGGTAGTGGGAGTCGATTCCGGACTTAATTTATTAACCTAGCTCTACCTACCTAGAAGTTTTACAACATACATATAAACTTACAAACACTCATACTTTTGCATGAAAAATGTTGCTTTGTTACCAAAGATGTTTCTGTTGACTATTGATGCTACACAACTTACACTTTTAATTCGATGTTGAAAGTGCTCTGTGAAATCTTGCTCGTTTCTTTTTCTTTGTTTATTACATTACAAAATAATATACACTCACATAATATTCAATTCTATTCAAAAGAACAGTCCAACAAATATCTTTTAAAGGCTTATATTCTCGCTACCGCACACACAAAATTGTATTTTCGTCTTGACATAAGTATCTTAAAATGTCAAGGAAGATTTATATTTATAAGGTTTAATTCTGACTATGGATAACAATAAAGGATTTATAAACAGGTGTATGTGGCCAGAAGGTTTTGAACAGTAGTATATATTAGTAATTTGCAAGTGAGTGCTATCGCATTGATTGAAAGCATTGTTATGAAATTTACAACTATATATGTTGAAGGAGGAAACGAGACCTGTACCAACCGATATGACTTTTATGAATAATGTTTTTAAAAGTCTTGGATACGTGTTGATGGCATTTCACATTAGAAACAGTTTTCCTCCCCTTAATAATATGTTACGCTCAGAGAGACACAAGCTATTGAAGTGGTTGTTTGCTCAGTAGATGTAAATTATTCATAATATTTCTCATGTAAAATCACTAGAGCAAACTCTGAACGAGAGATACTAGTAATACCATTCGCAATAAATAAAGAGAGAAAAAAACACATCGTTAAACGAGAATATAATTTCTTTTGCAGAATACTTATTTAATTTATATTTGTTTACGTTTTGAGAGCTTATTTAAAATTCAAGTTCCTTGTAACCGATATGTACAGTATTTCTTTGTTATTCGTAGTAACCATAAATTTACAAATGCAATAGCTAATTAATACTCATACTGTTTGAGATCTTATTGTGAAAACTGTGAACTATGAAAATTTGAAATCGAGTGTTATTCCTAATGAATTTAACCTACTCGTAATGAGTTTGTTAGAAATGTTGGTAACACTTTGTAGTGGGTAATTAACCCTACAATTCATTGTGGGACAGATATGGGTCATAGTGGAAAATGTAACCTGTGTTTTCCTACATAACGGTATGTAGTTGCTAATGCATGTTGAACCAAATTCGGAATGTTCGAAAGTGGTTGTGATTCCACAGTTTCCGCTTAGATGGGACTTTAAGCGTACCGGTACTTCCGTTACTCATTTTCCTTTTCTCATGCATTTTTTTTCACAGAAAATAAAATCATGCATTGTAGGGTTAAATCAGTTGCTTAAATGCGTGGAAGTTAATCATCGTAATAACAAGTATATATATTTATATACGACATTGTTTCCAATCCAGTAAAAATTCTTACATCATTGAGATTCAACTTCTTAATTTATCCGAAAGTCTCATTAACAAACAGCTGAACTAAAACAATATACTCACAAGAATTCTTCTGTTTAATGAAGACCAAATGCAATGTTGTTCAGTTAATTTAAATCAATCGTCAGAAACTTCTCAAACTATGGGATAGATTTCCATTTGGAACGAAACATTACCGCAATTAAACAGAAATTCCGAAGTTAAATCATTCAGAACTAGATCATTTCAGTGAAGCCCTGCATTTTCTTGTTCGACTTGGTCGCATAGCTAATCGATTCCTTACAGTTACTACTAAATCGAGGTGACCGCACCGAATTTATTTTATTTTTTGTATTATCTTTACTTATTTTAACCAAAAATTGAAGACTACTTGTCGACTTAGTCTCCTTTGGTAGGTTCAAAATCGACCAGCAATTTTAATTCAAAAGTACCTAGTGGAGAGTCATTGTTACTGTATGTTATGTTATAGCAGAAGTACGAGATGAAATTAAAATAGTAATACAAGGGTGGAAAAAGAAAATGATAATGGTTAGGAAAATAGACTTTGAGAAGGATATATTAAAAGGATCAAAATTTGAATGAAAGGAATATCAATAGTGCACTCAAACAACCGCAAAATCCGTCAACCTATTATTAATGATTATGTATTCCAACTCTCAACTGTACCTCCTGAATCATTCACATGTCGTGCTTTCTATATCACATTCCAATTATTACATTTTCAAATATAAAACATTTCGTAGAAATGCTATAGAGTTCTAATTGCGAACAGCCCAGCATTTTTTTCTGTGTGGGGGTGTTTTTGAAGGAAATTTATTGCTTCTTAAAGAAAGAAGCACGAGGAAAGGAAAAACTACTATGCAAACATCAAATCTGTAACTATAGCAGATTAAGAGAATGGAGATAACTCGATAAAATATTTTTTTTACGTCACTTACTTGCTATAATTAATACCCAGTTACTTTCTGGAGTTTTATTTTCTTGGACATTTCTGTCGCATAATATGTTCAAAGTTTTCAGGCTTGAAAACGTTATTTTTTTTTTCATTTCTTCCGTCACTCACTTCGGTTACGAAGGAATCCAGCTTACGTTATATTCTTCTGTTACTGGTTTAGGTTAGGTTAGTTTATCGTATGAGTTACACGAAAATCTCTGATTCATCATTTCTTTCCTGTAAATTTTAAGTACTATTCATTTGTCTGGATCTACTTTCCGGCACTTAATAATTTTCTTGGTGCATGCCACTGTTTGTATACAGATTTATATGTCTAAAACAATATGTTATAACAATCAGTTGTGCAAACATGCCTGCAACGCATTACGCTGTAGCGCTGTACGCTGTCCGCACACTAACCTGTGCTAAATTGTTACTACAAACTATATTTACGTCTCATTCGGTACAGGTCATGGCAAAGCTCGTGGCTATGCGACAGCGCAATTTGTGTTCTTAGGAAGCAAACGCGGAATGTTTAAGGAATTTACTTATAAAGACAACAAACATGTAAATTTATCAATGTAGCTACAGCCAGTATCTCGTATTAATATCGCTTATATTTTAAGGCCTAGTGTCTTAAAGTAGAATCCACGCTTCGATTTCAGCTCCACGATACTCTTGTCAATATGTCCAGAGCTCTCAAACTCTATATTATTTCTATTAGTGGTCTATTAGAAAAGCGACTGTAATAATATAAGTCCACACAACACACACACGCCTCTCAAAAGATTTTAAAATAAAACTAAATGATAGTCATTAATCTGTGTACAGGCATCTCTTAACAATACAACGACGGGTAACACCATCAATTGGCTCGTGGTATTATCATTATAAAATAGAAACCCTTCTTTAGCGAAAAAATGAAGTTTGTTTTTGAAGAAGGCATCAGTCTGTTTGAATTGCTTTAATATTTATGAAATTTCACTCTTACATAATGGGACTGAAAAGAAAATCTGTTTCATGAAGCTAAATTATATTTTCTCGGTATACATTCACCGCACCTGTATCAAACTTCCTTGGGTCTTTCATTTTGATGCACTCATTTTATTATTTATGATATTATTAATATTACTATTTAACGCTATATAATCTCATTAGCTCAAAAAGGGACTATTTTGGAAGTACTCGCGTACTACTTTCCAGTCAGTGCCATGTGAATTGTTTCTACTCAACAACCTAGTCGTCTTCATTGCTCACTCTGATTTAATTGATCAGAGGAAAGAGATTCTTTCTAAATTCAGTTGTCAGTGGATTCGTTGCTTTCAGCCAAAAACAGTTCACTCGAAATCCTGTTTACACAGACGACTGATTTGAAAGTGACGTCAGTTCAACTGAATAGACCACAACTCAATTAAGTAAAAACGCCCCTTAAGACTTAACATATTAAGTACGCCAAGAATTCTTATCTATCTTTATTAAATTATAAACAATCTTCTCTAATGATTTTATATTTCATCTAATCATAAAATGTATCTTAACGTTACATTTACCGAGCCATAAAGATCTTGCATTCTTTCGAAAAAGAAATAATAATAAAAAAAAGAAATAAGAAAGGAATAACCCACATATGAACACATAACTAACTTCGCCACGTAAAAGAAGTCATAAATAAATAAATAAATAAATAATATATTTATATTTCAATGATTTGACAACATAACCTGTTTATCTTACTAACCACATATTATGTATAAGTTTCTCTGCGCATCAATATTGTCATTAATCATTTCTCAATCACATCCGAGTACTTATAATTTTAGATTCTAAATGCTTGACATGTATGTCAGGGATTGATTTATATATTTTTGTGTACTTTTTTTCCAAGATCAAATTTAGGTGCAGCCTCCCTCAACGTCGATATTTCGATCTCGTTTTCTGTTTAATATTCTTGTTAAATATACAGTATATCTATGCACATTTTTAGGTATATTAGAGAAATAATGATTTGTACAGCGCGGGTCTTTAGAGAAGTCACATCGGTAGCAATTTAAATTTTATTACAGCAGCTAACGATGAGGGGTTTATGTAATGGTAATTCTTGTACGCAACTTTTTGAAACTGTATTAATTTATCTTTTCTTAGTGTCTGGTCTTTGAATGTTCTACGTTCTTTCTTAGTCTTAGTAGGTTGAGTGAAGAAGTATGGGATATGATCCCATACTTCAATTTAGTTATATTTATACAATAAGGTGAAGGAAGAGTACGCATAGTGGTTGCATCTAGTTAACTAACTGTAATCAACAATGAATAAAATATTTCAAGCAAGCATAGAAAGCATAACGAATTAAGAAAGAACAAAGTAAAATGCAAAATACATATACTTTAAGCACATCATTAGACTAATGCAGGTAATATTTATAAAATGGAAGCCAATAATCAAAGTAATTAAATGTTAAGTTTAGTCTTATATCAAACAAAATACATATATTTTTAGAGAAATAATATGATTACAATAAATTTGCATGGTACTTGATTGAAAGACCAATCTTTATGCTCATTTTGTGAGTGACATCTCAATATTCTGAGAAAGAAAAACGTTACATTATTACATTTAGACCTACATTGTCCGTAGCAAAGATGATGTGCATCCTGCACCTGAGTTGCAACTAAGTAAAATATAGCTTATAACATAAAACTCTGATAGCAGGTGCTTAGATTACTCACGAAGTTGATCGCCTCTACCTGAATTGACCGACTTCAACCAATACTACCTTTAGGCTATCTTTATTTACATATTCTCGTACTGACATACATTTTCTATACGCGGATACGTACAGTTGGGAATTCTTAGACTTAGACTAGGAGGAATTTGTCTGTGCTTGATACTGCAAGTATACTCATTGCTATATGAACATAAAAAATATGATTTTTTTTTAAAAAAAATAGTCACATTTATGTATTAAAATATTAAATTATATTAAATTATCCCGGTCTAATAAAAAGTTGTAATTCCTTTTAACGAACCAGCCGTATGTATTCTACTGCTGGTCAAGCAGTAAGAATGGGACACCTATAACACTGATTAACGTATTTTTGTGTATTACATATTTGGGTCTCACCTGAAATTTGTAATAAAGAATACATATTAAAAATATGGAACATAAAAATGGTTATGAAAATATAATGAGATAGGAAATTGAGAGAGAGAGAAAAAATGAAATTGTAATTGGTGGAGGTTTCCGTCTATCGTTTTCCCTTGAAAGCATAATGTTGAAGCGTTCAATTTCCACCAAAACGAAGAATGTAATTAGTAGTTTATCATTACTTTAACTGACATATTAGCTTTTGCTATATTCAATAACTTACACAAAAATACAAATGCTGAGCAAAGCAACGTTTATTATAAAATAATAAAATAATAAATGTGACAGTTTCGGATATCTAACATATCCTTCTTCAGACACTATCGAAAATAAATGAAAATGCATACATATATATAGTCATTGTTATGACAGACATATATATTCATTGTTAAGAAAAATTTAATTTCTTTGAACACTTTATATTAAGCATAATATTTCTTTGAACATATATAAAATCATTGTTAAAAAAATTTTAAATTCTTTTAACAGACAATATAACGGAAACAAGGAAAATTCTGAACGTTGATTGGCTGATCAATAAAGAATCAGCCAGTCATAATAGAAGTTGATCAAAATTGAATCTTAATTATTGAACCTATGTTCAAATTTTGAGTTTGTCCGTAATGATTCATAGTTTAGTGCGGGAAAACATTATTTAATTGCACGAGTGTGGTGTTAAAATGTGCGTATCAGGATTGCGATAGCGAAACCCTCGTCTCTAATAGTTTTCAGAAACTGATTTAACTCCTATTTGATGTTTTTTCCACTTCTGACATCGGTTCAAATACGTTACTTCTAACAATGATAGTGAATTAGTTGGATATCAATTTATAAATTTAAAATTTATTCATCAATTCTTGAACACTTTCAAACATGAATGTTTGTTTACTTTACCAACCATTTGTTAAATATTTCGACCGGACATGATACTAGTGCAATGTCCCCAAATGTGGACCACTCTGTGTCGGTGAACGATAGTGATGACCCGAGCATTAACATTTTAAATACTGCCGGTGCATCTACATATCATGATTCAGTGTGTTGCCATTGGAACAAACAGTTACTTAATGCAAGAGGTCTAGCAATCCACAACAATAAGTGCCATCGTACTAGTACTACAGCCAAATCTACATCGTCCACTCTCACGTCCATTTCCTCACCTTCTTCACATAGTTCTATCTTGCGCAACTGCATTGATAATCCCAACGAAATGTCGATCGAAGCATGCAACACGCTTCTAGGAAAACTCAAATACATTACTCCTATTTTACGTAGAGTACCTCGAGGAGCTAGACCGGTGTTGGCTGACCCCCTCTGTCAAGTTCTACATAATATTGTATCTTTTAATAGTATGCAATCGTGGAAGGAGCTTTTCTTCTTCCCATACGTAACTCTTTGTTCACCAACAAGATCTTACAAAGTGTCTAATATCACTACATAGGTGAAACAAAGAATCACTAATTGGACTAATTCTCACTGCGATGCCCTTCTTTATCGCCAACAACGACCCTTCAAACATCGCCAATCAACAGATTTAAGCACCTTCAACATCAAGAGTATAGAGAACAAACTTTCCGACGGCGATGTCCATGGAGCAGTCAGACTCCTCATATCTGATGACACTTTGGCGCTTCCGAATGCTACAGTGCTAGATGCTTTACGCAACAAACACCCTACACACAGTCACACCTTCACATCTCCTGCACTCATCGAAAACGCTCGAGCCGTCCCTATTGTTTCTATCAAGGAAGTCTAGAGAGCTCTTCGATCCTTTCCTTCCAGCTCCGGAGGAGGTATAGACAGTTTACGCCCTTCCATTCTCAAGGATCTTCTACTATACCAGAACATTGACTCTAGGGACCGTCTGTTGAACACTGTCAGTGATTTTCTTCAAATGATCCTCACTGGAAACGTACCTACAGAAATCAGGCCAATATTTTCGGAGCGTCGCTTACAGCATTGAGGAAGAAATGTGATTATATACGCCCCATCGCTGTCGGTAACGTTTGGAGTCGGTTATCAGCTAAAATAATATGTCAAAAATTAGGGAAATGTTATCTACCTTATTGTCACCACATCAGTTGGGAGTGTTCATTCCACATGGCTCAGAGGTTGCAGTCCATATTGCCCGACTATATTATTCTCATCCCCACAACCAAGAAAAAATTTTCTTGAAACTTGATTTCCGGAATGCATTCAACGAAATCAACCGAGATTCTATGCTTACAGCTGTAAAAACGCACTTCTTTTATATATACACTTTCATCCATCAGTGCTATTCACAGCCTAGTCACCTATTCTTTGGTAAAGACATCATCCTCTCCCAGCGATGTGTTCAGCAAGGCGATCCCTTAGGACCTGCTTTATTTGCGTAGACACTTCAATCAGCAATATCAATACAGAGTTAAACATTTGGTATCTCGACGATGGAATTATAGCCGGAGACAAGGAAGATGTCCTGGAAGCTTTGACAAAGATTCATAATCAATCTCCCGAGATTGGATTAAATCTCAATTTCAGCAAGTGTGAAGTCTGTTTCCTCGGAGTCTCAAACGAACAGGCGTACACCCTGCACACCCGTTTAAACGAAAACCCATCTGGAATTCAACTAATATCACCAGAAAGAGCCTCCCTTTTAGGTGCAGCACTAAACACTGACACTCGGCGCATCATGTTACTGGAAAAGATATCCAAATTAGATTTCTTTTTCACTCGCCTATCTAAGATTTATGCACACTCAGGTGTCTCTCACGGGCCTCATTAGCAATATCTAGACTGTTACATTTTCTTCGTAGTTCTCCATCCTGGCGCGACGCAGATCTTCTGGAACAACACGATAATTCCATTTAGCTTGGCCTAAAATCTCTTCCCAACTGCTCTCTTACGGATAGCTCCTGGCTACAGACATCTCTCCCAGTGGATCATGGAGGTCTAGGTATTCGTCGAGCCCTTGATTTGGCCACTCCATTCTTTCTTTCTTCCATTCATAGCTCTATGTCATTGATAACTTCTCTTCTTCGCCAGGATATTCATCAAGATTCTGAAGCTGAGATTAATGATTGCATTTCCCATTGGATATCGTGCGGCGGGCTTGCTCTACCAGATCTTGATAAAAGAAGTTTACAATCTTCATGGGACGCTCCTCTTATAAACGCCAGATTTTCTTCTCTTCTTCAGTTCTCCACCAATCCTGATGATAAGGCACGTCATCTTGCTGCTTCATCTCCTGAAGCAGTTGCCTGGGTACAGGCTATTCCATCTCCATCCCTAGGACTGCATCTTTGCGACGAAAATTTTCGAATCGCTTGTACGTTATGTTTGGGAGCAGATGTTTGCGAACAACACCGGTGCCTTGCTTGCGGAAGATTAGTGGATAAGAAAAGTATACATGGCCTATCATGTCTTCACAGTACTAGCAGATACTCTTGCCACTCCGATGTTAATGACCTCATCATGACAGCCCTCATCTCTTCTGGAACGCCTTCCGTGAGAGAGCCAATGGGGTGTAGTCGTTCTGACGGCAAGAAACTTGACAGAATGTCTTTGGTGCCATGGAAACGAGGGAAGGCTTTAATATGGGATTTCACTTGTGTCGATACTGTAGCCTCCTCCAATCTTCCTACTTCTTCCACAAAAGCTAGGATGGTCGCAACTCGCAGAGAATCTGAAAAGAGACGAAAATATAACCTCTTGCACAAATACCACTTCGTCACCATCGCCATCGAAACTTGCGGCCCCTGCTGCCATGAAGGACTAAACTTTATTAAAGAAGTTGGACACCGAATAACTTTCAACACAGGCGACACTCGAGCTTCAGCCTTTCTTATACAAAGATTAAATATGGCTCTGGAAAGAGGTAGCTATGATGTTAGGAACGCTTCCACCGGGAAAAGCATTGGAAGAAATCTTCCTTCTGTAACCAACCTCCTCTCACCAAACTCAGGCAATTCCTGCTAATTAATAATGGGGTATATAACATTTATTTGTGGAACCTATGTTGCAATTTTTATAATAATGAAGTAATTTTTATTTAACAAAAGTAAAAAATAAAATCCTATAATAATATCTAAATAACTAATATAAATAAAATCTTTATATATATATATATATGTGTGTGTGTGTGTGTGTGTCAAAATAAATATTTTTTAACAATGAATATATGTCTGTTGAAACTTACTTAAAGAAGATTTCTGTATTATTGATATTTCTTATTCCAAAATATTCTATATTGGAAAAACAATATAAAAATAATTATCGTTTCTTCAAATGATTATTGAAATAACAAATATTTTTAAATAATTTACAGTAAAACAGTAAGCAAAAACAGCAAAAAATAAGGAACTAGACATGGACAATTTTACGCACAGTACCCACTTTGCATTAAGTCCGGTGGCAAAACTACAAAAGATTACATTCCTTGAACAGTGCACAATTTACATTTTACAGAATATCAAAGTATAATTATCCACTGATACACATTATTGTGATAAGCCTCGCAACAGCATCCTCAAACCTTCGCCGAGATTACAGACAAAATATCTCCTCCAGTTCCTTACCAGAGGGTAGCGTTTCCAAAACTGATGTAACGTTCCCTCTTTGTACTGCCATACTGATGCGTTGCAGTAGAAAAGAGGTTGCTCTAGCGTTTCCTGACGATAAATGCGGTGACCTACTTCTTTTATAAAGTTAAGGCCTTCTGTCTGTTAAAGAATTTTAAAGTTTGTCATAACAATGACTATATATATATATATATATATATATATATATATATATATATATGCATGCATTTTCATTTATTTTCGATAGCGTCTGAAGAAGAATATGTTAGATATCCAAAACGGTCACATTTATTATTTTATAATAAACGTGGCTTTCCTCACCATTTGTATTTTAGGGTATGTTATCGTTACTTTGTAGTTGTGTTAATGTAAAAATGTAATCACTTATCCACGATAAGAACAAAGAAATTCCATCTTCAAGTCACTAGAGCTTTTCACCTGTATGAATGCATTGTATCACTTGCAACGTCTATTAACTTTTACTTGCACCGATTACATTGAGATTCTTTGAATTTGTCTGAGAGGCTTTGTTGAAAGTCGAGCGTCTCCCTGCAGAAGCTTTATCTACACTGTGATGCAGTGAAATCAAAATACTGGAATCATAATTGCATTATGAATATCCTTCACTTTTATTGCAGTCTATTGGGAATTCATTATGCCTTTTGGACATCCTTATGCAAAGAACGTGTGGAGTCCATAAACGCGAAGAAAACAAACATATCATATTGGGACTGGAATACTATTTGCTGTTTGCTTGTAGTTTAGAACCAAGCACTGCCACATTGAAGAATTGTGACACAGTTCATGATTTACACAATGTGGATTTGTCATGTTGTGAATGGACACTGCAGCAGATCACTGGAAGCGTCCTTTAAAGTGGAACACTGAATAATGTAACAAAGTCACTGTGAGAATGAAGCAACATTTTAATACTGTTACTGAAGGATGGTGATGTTTGGGAACAGAGGAGCGTCAACTGTGGTTTTTATTTTAGGAACCCTGGATACTGGATGGTGATGACGGATCAGCTGTATCCAATGAAGAACATCAATGTCTCCACTGACTATCTGTGATTGGTCAAGCTGGATATCATATGCGTCAAGCCTCCAGACAGGGTCATCTTCATTGTCCGTAGCTTTTTGGTGGTGTGGATGTGTGAGGAAAAATTACTCATTCATACACAAGATGGGATGAAGAAAATAAATTATTAGGGAAAAACAAAATTTCATGTTTCGCGAATTTTGAGAAATAAGGTTGATGAAGATAACTTTTTACGTTCGCACATTTTGTTTCAAAAAACAATAAACTTTCCACACTTTTACCAAACACTTTGGATGCTTCTTTAAGAGCAAGTAATGATTTATTTTCTATATTTTAGTAAAATTCAAAATTTGCTTACTATATGGAATGACAGTGTAATGTAGATCCTAGTACATAGAATTTCTTTTCTTAAAAAAAAAAAAAAAAAAAAAAAAAGACGGAACGAAATTTTGTCCGATGTGAAAATGAATGCTAGAAGTCAGTACAACCTTAAGATGTTTGATCTAGTAAAGTTGTTTTCTCGATTAAAGTTATTGTGACATATTCACATCGTCCCATGGAAAATTAGAGTATATGAGAAGATTTACTTCAAAATAAATTATCCTTTCATAACAGATTCTAAAGTCGAATTGCAAGAGGCTAACAAAGATTCGAAAAATTTGAGTGTTTATAAGTTTTGAGATTTATTGAATACAGGACCAAGCAAACAACATGAAGAAACAATATGCTATAATTAAACTGGTCTGTGTAATATATATAGGGTGAGTCAAAAGTCCTTGGACACCTGCATAAGTTTGAAAATAGACAGGAAAAGTAAAACGTGATAATGGGAACAGATGTTTGATGAGGGACCGCAACTTTTGGAGTGTATGTCATTCATGACCACCATCTTGAAATCCGCCATTTTGGATTCAAGTCAATTTTTTTTTAAATGGGAAGGAGGGTGTATGACATATCAAATAACATTAGCTTGAGCTCCGGATTTTAGTGGTGTAATTGGTTTTTTCTATCTTGTACAATTTAGAAGTTATTAATGTTCAAAGGTGGGAAATTACCTTGATACTAAATGCTACAACACATGTTCTACGTGTTGCCCATCAGGTGCAATGCACAACTGTAGTCGCCGTAACCACTCTGACTGCACACGGAGGAGAATGTCTCCTGAAATTTGGTCACAGGCTTGTTATATGCATTCCTCCAGGTGTCTCAAATCACGGATTGTCTCAGCATACACTATCTGCTTAAGATGTCCCCATAGATAAAAATCAAGGGGCGTAAAGTCAGGGGATCTGGGCGGCCACTCCACGGGACCACGGAATCCAATCCACTTCCCTGGCAGTTGTTCATCCAACCATTCACGGACACCAAGTCCATAGTGTGAAGGGACTCCATCGTGCTGAAAATAAGATGGGAAAATGCCGTCAGCGTTCAGTGTGGCAGGGAACACAAGATCCTGCTGCAGCATCAGATACTGTCGTGCAGTTAAGATGTTGCAAATGAAAAATGGCCCAATGATGCGGGTGTCCCATATGCCACACCACACCATCACCTTCGCTGGACTATGTTCTCGACTCGGGTTCGGATTTGCGTCACACCAGTATCGACAATCATGTCTATAACCTCCCCGTTCAAAGTGAAATACGCATCGTCGCTGAACAGTATGCCCTTGGGAAACGCAGGATCCAGTTCGTGTTGTTCAGTAGCCCACATGCAGAACTCCAACCGGCGATCAGGGTCATCCTCGTTCAGTTTATGTTGCATGTGCAGCTTGTAAAGATGCCACTGATTGGCGTGCAATATCCGGACAACGGAGGATTGGCTAATTGCACATGCTAGGGATACACGACGGGTACTTCGTTTAGGACTTTTCACAAACAACGCAACAATCGCCGTTGCAGTTTCCTCATTGGTGACAGTCTTTAGTCGCCCACTACGTGCCCTATCTTGAACAGAGCCCGTCTCCCGGAATTTGGTGGTCACGTGAGCCACCGTGCTGTGCGATACCGGTTCTCTGTCTGGGTGCCATTTGTTTAGTTAGCTGCTATTGTTCGGTAGCTGCGTTCCCCTGACAGAAGGATGATTTCGATCTTCTGTTCACGTGTCAGACCCATTTTAGATCACCTGGAACAAAGAGAGAACTGGGTCAGTATCAAGGTAATTTCCCGCTTTTGAACATTAATAACTTTTAAACTGTACAAGATAGAAAAAAATTACACCACTAAATTCCTGAGCTCAAGCTAGTGTTATTTGATGCGTCATACATCCCCTTCCCATTTAAAAACATGACGAATCAAAAATGGCGGATTTCAAGATGACGGCCATGAATGACATACACTTCAAAAGTTGCCGCCCCTCATCAAACCTCTGTTCCCATCATCACTTTTTACTTTTCTTGTCGATTTTCAAACTTACGCAGGTGTCCAAGGACTTTTGACCCTCCCTATATATATATATATATATATATATATATATATATATATATATATATATATATATATATATATCCTTGAAATACAAAAGTAATAATTTTACTTGTAATCATTTTTAACATATAGCTCAGCAGATAATAAACTACTTTTGACTATAATATTTTGGCATCCAAAACTGTACGTACAGGCGACACACAATACTCCATTTAACACTTATTCACAATTCGTCTTTTGAATTTGACCGATTGAATACTAGCTAGCAACTAAAGCTGGTATCGCTCAAATCGGATTACGAAAATTTTAATTCAAAATTTTACCACCACTGGGGCTATAAGTGATTAACAAAACCTAGCGGTTGAAGCCCTTACAGATATTAAATATTTACTATTCTAATATTTTTATCTTTTATTTTTTTAATATGTGAATTAGTGCATCATCCAACCTAGTGCCACATACAGATAAGGTCATCATGGTGCTGCAGGAAGAAGCAGAATTTCTCTGAAAAGAGGATGTCTTGCTGTTCGACTTTCCGTGAGTGACATTCGCGTCACCATTGTAGTCTTCCATATCTATGCTGTACAATCGGTAAAAGCCGCAGCAGTGCGCGCCATGTAAGTGTCCTCCGCTTTGGCACACAACAAACAGCAATTTATCGGGACAATCTCCAATGCTTACATCAGTGTGCGGGATGTGAGTGTTCGACCCACCTGAACCATACTCAATAGCTGTCTGTCCTTTCGACTCGTGGAATGGCGCGGACTTTCGCATTCGACGTGTTGTTTCCTCTGTAGGTCCATCGAGTCTATATGCACTGCACTGTGGCCACATTCCGTCTAAAAAGGGTATTCATGTTGCGCAAGGATAAACTATATTGATATTCGACACTATACATTCGCGGTCAATGGCCTTAATCTGCTGGAGGTATTTGGCTCATTCGACCACAAGACATCTTTTGATCGTATCCACAATCTCACGCAACATAACTCTCGTCTACTACTGAATTGTGACTCTCTGTCTGACCTCCGCTTGCTGCCACTAGATGGTGTACTCGGTGCCTCTGTTGCTCCATGGTATTGTCGTGCTACTTAATTGTTGTCCTTCCACACTAAAAATTCTGAAAATTTCAACTTTTTATAATACCTCTTAATTGGTGGTGCATTTTTAATGGCTAGCATTGTATCATTAATAAGGAAATAAGTTATGTATTCTGTTTTATCTGTTTAAATCGACATTCGCAATATACTGTCTAATAGACTCATAATTAAGCAGTTTACCTAGGAGAAAATATGAATTAAATTGTGCAAGTTTCTTTGAAACCATATGCAGACCACTGATGAGGCATGATTGTTTTTCTGGTACTATTAGATTAGATTGGAAATTACATTAAACCAATTTACACATCTCCCACACGGCCAGTTAAAGGACTCTTTTAATTTGATAACGCAAATATTGCCTTGGTTTTGTTATCAATATCTCGTATAGTAATTGGCTTCACTAAGTAAACGTTTAAACTTATAAATGCCCACAAAGAAGTTGATAAAATTATTATATTAAATTTGCTCTAACAAAAAAAAATAAATAAAAAATAAAAAAGAAAAAAGAAAAAGAAAAGAAAAAAGAAAAATGTAAAGTAGACATTAAACCAATTAAAGGAAAAATAAAAGTATAGGAAACAGAGAACTATCAATAACTTGGGCTTTATATGAATTCAATAAAAGCTAATATTTTAAAAAAATCCACATATAGTCATCTTATTGAGGATGATTCAATAATCTGCTTTTCGTAACATTATATTATCTATTTTACATGGTTTGTGACATTTTGCTGAGTGCAGGTTATATCTTCGTACAAATTCATTACATTTTTCACTCTTCTATTTTCTATACACCTCAATTTTAGTTTTCTTACACACTCTTTTCTTGCTCCTAAAATTACGAATAGATTAATGTTTAGTATCATCGTTTATTTTCTTTTTTTTTCAGTGCTTGAAACTGTTGCAATATGACAGGTTTCCTATTTTCTTTCATGTATTTATTTTCGTCATCGTACATCGGTGTTCTCTTTTCGATTCTAATACTAGATCCTAAACCTCGCTTCGTTGCATCGTCTGATTCATGTCTATTTGTGGCATTCTGTGTACATTGCTAAACTTTAAACCGCTTATAAATACTTATCTCACGTTCATTGTAATCTTCCGGATTATTTAGCCCTCAAATACATTTTTCTCTGCATTTTCTGCCTATTGTAGAAGGCGTTTTCCCGTATATTTGCAATTGTCAGCTTGTGATCTAAAATCAGAATCTGCTTCTCTATTGGATCAATTATATATGTTAGGTATCCAATGTGTTACCTACTGTGATCAGTTTGCTTCTATTGTATGCTTCCGGAGATGTCCATGTTGTATATTTGTAGTATCACGATCTTACATTGCTTTGTAGAACTTATCACTGAATGTTAAGAAATGTGTGAAGAAAAGGCAATGTCAACCATTACACTGATTTTTTTTTTTTATTTAAACTACTCGATGAGCATAACAATACGTTTATGGTGAAAAAAATATCAACGTGTAACAGTTTCGCCAATTATTCACTTGGCTTCATGAGACACTATCTTGACACGACTCATGGGACGGGGAGATGTTTCAACAAAACAATTAAGAAGGAGCTAGGCAGCAAAATGTTTTGAATAGTGATAAGAGAATTAGATAGTACTTTGCGGACGATGTGGCTGTTTAACAAAATCTAAGAAATTACCTGAATATCAGAAAATTTGAGGAAGAGCTATGAATGAAAATACGCTAAGGTCGTTATTTCTATTCTTAGCAATTTGTTGTGAACAACATCGTGGTGTTGATTGACTTCTTTCCTGCTAAAATCTCATTTCATTTTCGTTTTTGAATCATCAATCATCTTTAATTTACAGGACTAATAGGGTTAAACTTTATGGTCTATCATAACTTTTAGTCTTTCTAATATGTACAGTGCCGTGCCATGGAAAATCAACGCCCGGGGTGAGAGTATACGACGGCGCCCCCGTACACATGAATGAAGTCAACAGACTAGCCGCGAAGCGCCACCATGGTTGGCGCGAAGTGTAAGAACATTTTCAAGAACAAACCAGGCTCTTCCTTGCATTTGATCTCTTTTTATTACTGGTTTCCTTCCATTTCATATATCTGTTCTTTTTTCCTCCCGAATTTTGCGCCCCTTTTCTTTGGTGCCCGGGGCCGTTGCCCAGCTCGCCCCCCTCTACGGCACGGTACTGAATACCCATATTATTTTGATTATGAATTCAACAAATGATGCAGAATTATTAAACTTCCAAACAAGTGTCGGAAACCATATAGAAAGGTTTTATCCTTTCGTCCGTCCATTCGTACGTTCGCCTATTGACAGGTAACAGAGCAAAAACGCTAAAAGATATCGAGAAGCGGTTTCTTGTGATCGATTCAACGCTCCAAGAATAAGCTTCATCTCTTCCTTTAGCCTTTCATTAAACCAGAAATAGTTTTTTTTTTTTTTTTTAAATAACCATTTCCAGTTTCAATGTTTATTGTCACAGAACGAAAACGGTAATAGCTAGCGTGAAGAGATCTTTTTTTTACAAAGGTTTCACTATCATGTGTATCAAACGTTTCAAACATGTATTTCATGGATATCTGCAGCACTCGATTAAAACTTGAAATGATTCAAATTTACTAGTATTTCTAATTTCAATACCGATTCTCATAGAGCAAAAGTTGTGAAAGGTGTATAAAATGTGTCATCTTGCAATCTATTCAGCTTTTAAAGAATAGATTGTACTTTCTCCGTTGAAGATCTATATAAACCGGAAATGGTTCACATTAATCATTTCCAATTTCACCACATATCACCACAGAACGAAAATGGTATCCGATTGCAGGTAGCGGTTTTTGGAAACAATTTGGCGTCTCAAGACAACATAGGGCCTATCGAGCCTTATGCAGAGTCGTTTTGACGTATGATTAGTGTCATACTAAAGGCCTGACTACAACAAGAAACACACGTTAGTTGAACTCTTTATTTTGGCATTAGTCACGCTTCAGAATGACTCTGCATAAGACCCATCATGACTATCCGCAACACTCTACGAAAACCAGAAGTAGGTGAAATTTATTATTTTCCGTTTCAATACTGATTTTCATAGACGAAAACAGTAAGAGTTATTGAGATGTTTTCTTTTTCTTTTCTTTTTTCTCTTCTTTCTTTCTTTTCTTTTTACTTTTTTCTTTCTTTTTTTTTTTTTGCAATCCATTCAGCTTCCCACGAAAAAAGTATAGTCATCTCCACTCATTTTCTATTCAAACCGAAAGTGGTTGAAATTAACCATTTCGGATTCCCATATTTGTTTCGAGTACAGTAATTCAGTATTCTTTGTAAATTTCTATACATATCTTTATACACTCTCTATATACCCTAAATATAGGAGGAAATTGAATTTTACTTTATATTTACTAAACCAGGAATTGCTATTCTTTCAATTAGTTTGTCTTTCTGCCTTCTATAGTAATTTGTATTTGAAAAGTTGTTAGATTGATAGGTATTTTCATATGTGAGGGAGTGGACAATGGATAAGTCATGAAACCCATACCCATCATTACTTAACTGCTCATACCCATAAGCGTTTGCACCATACCCATCTTTACTTAACTGCCTTTGCCTCAAAACTCATTATCTCCTCAAGGTCTAGTGCAAATTTAAACTACAGTTTAAATTGATTCACATTTCCTGTAAATCGAATTCACCAGATAGTTTATTACCTATTGTATCTTTTTTACTTTTCATTAATGGATCTCATTGTTATAGATTTACTTAAAAATATGTAAATTATCGGATTAACACTCATAACTCTAATTGAAGTACTCAGAAATTCTATTATTAATATTTAACACATTAGGTTATGATGAAATAAAACTATTTATTGAGACACATGACTCTAGTCTAAATTCGGGATCGACGACACATGGACATCCTTTAGAACAAAAAAGCTCAATGTACAGAGTTCCTGGACTTCGGAAACAATATCACAGTTATGTGAGCTGGTTAACTGTTATCAAACACTAACTAATTGTATGTTTATTCTTCGCAGGCGCTGGGCTTTGCAAGAATAATACACCGACCAGAGATCGGAAATAAACTTACCGTACTCTTGTAGAACTGAAATTATTATTATTATTATTATTATTATTATTATTATTATTATTATTATTATTATTATTATTATTATTATTATTATTATTATTATTATTGTTATTATTTTCATATTGGAGAACATGTAGTTAGCAATCATAGTTATTAAGCGTGACATAGGTTAGTGTAGAGATGTAAAGTAGGAGTAAGCAGAGAAATAAATTATACTCATTTTTTTAATGGAATGTTTGATAGTCTGTTTGTCCTGGTTGCGATTAAGGTTAATTAATGATCTTTTTTATATTCTATGTACTACTTCCTGTGTTTTCGTTTTTTTCTCACGTTAATGGGAATCGGAATAAGAATTTCTTTTATATTCTACACTGAGAAAAATCCATTATCAGGAAAGCGGTACATGGTACAAATATACGGAATCCTTATGTTTACTACGGAAATCTATACGGATCATACGTTATCCATATGCTACATACGTTGCCGTTTTCTTCTTAGACGTTATATCATGCAGCCTTCCGTATATTACATATATGTTGTATACGTCAGCTATATGTTATACAAGATGGTAGGTAACTCCATCGAAAACTTTGGGAAGCTATTCCTTATATGAAATGAAAGATAAAAGTTCCAATAAACATGGACTGAAAAACGTCTTCTTTCAGAGTTATGGTACATTGTAAATTGAATAAAATCGCTTTTCAAAACTCCCTAACTTACAAACTATAGGACCTATCCCAAGCGGTTTAAGGAATTACACAGAAACTAGTATGTGCTCTATTTAAATATCCATGTTTTACCATTCTCCGTTATCGGTGAAAGGAACTGTAAAAAGGAAGTTGAAGTATATTGATACTCCTTTAAGTACTAGTGGTGTGTTCGTTTCGCTGGTACCGGTGAATTCTGAAATCTGCATATTTAGATTGAGCGTATACCAGTTCCTGTGTAATTCCTTAAATCGCTTGGGATAGGCCCTATAGTTTCTAAGCCAGGGGATTTTGAAACGTGATATTTCGAATTTGCGGTAGTTTATAACTCTGAAAGGAGACGTTTTTCGACCCATGTTTATTAGAATTTTTTCTTTCATCTCGTATAAGGAAAAGCCACCCTAAGTTTTTGGGTGGAGTTACCTACCACCCTGTATATATATACATATACAGGTATATATATCCATCTGTATGTGAGATCCTGATCTTCTGTATAGAGTTATTTTTTCGTACAGAGTACATTTATTCGGATCACTTGTACGGAATGCATGTATAGAACATAAGTTTCCAGTTAGATATGTACGTTTGCTGCAGGTTGTTTATAGGGTTGTACGCTAAGTCCATAAACTACAGGATTTGCACATGTAACCTATGTTTCTACGTATGCCACGTCGTTTTTTCCCAGTGTACATATAAAGAAAATATATTTTTAACTGCCATTCAGAAATTGCAATAAAATTGGAAGGGTGATTATATAATAGCTAATTCAGCTGATGCTGATTATAGTATCTGGGGAGTAATTGTCCATCAGAATGATGCTAATCGGAAAGCAATAGAAAATTCTTGCAAAGCCGCATAATACAAGCACTAAAACACCACATCAAGAGAATACAGATGGGTTTGTGCTTGCAATTTAGAATTCCTTTCAGCAGAGGCTATTCGATACGTTGACCTACAGTTTAATGTAGGAGTCGAGCCACATGAACTCTCACCTGGAATCGAAACTCGATATTCAATGTCAACGGTACATGTTATACCATGAGAGACATCTGCTACCTTTGTTTCTTTTTCCTCATAAAATTTAGGTAGTAAAACAACAGAATTCAATTCCTTGAAGTAGCATGGTAAGATATGCAATGTTTCACTACGATGGATTTATGTGCAAATGCTTCCTTCGATGAAATCGTTGACTAAAATATCGTGTCACCTATATATACGATGTTAAGGAAGATTTGATACAGGATTTGTTCTTGTTGGACAGGGCTGGATTAACCCATCTGGAGACCCAGCGCTATGGCCCTGCTGACTTCGTCTAGTACATTTCTGTGAAAGTACAGTAGGAAAGTTAAGGAAATATGTTTCATATTTTTGGGCATATTTTATTTTATGATGATGATTGTCTCTTCATTATTCTTTTCAGATAACCAGTTGAGAGTTTGATAAGAATAGAGGCCCCTGTTCAACTGGAGGCCCGAAGCTATAGCCCCCCTAAGCCCCTCCCTTAATCCGGCCTTGTTGTTGGAGAATTACCTGCTATGCATAGCAGAGTAACAGTAGTTTTCTTTAAAATTCTGGATAATTAAGTACTTCAAACACTAAAGAACTTTTATGGTATGGACATACTGTACTTGATTGTATTGTAATGCGTAGTGTCGCGTGAGAACAATGTCCATTACCTGGGTTGGCTCGTAGGCATTTATGGCCTCAATCACGTAGGATAGTTGTGAATGACTTTAAACCCCAAATCATGACCATGCCGACATTTCCAACGCTTCATGTCAGAAAGAAATAACATGTCCCAAGAAGAAGTGAAGAAAATTGAAACTGCAACCTTCCGTTAACTTATTAAACGTTACGTCAATGAAACACTGCTATAATTCCAATACACAGTGGATATGCAGGAGACACATATCGAAATGTTCTGATGAGAACATGTTAGGATACTAGCTAACTTTGTCGTTGGTAAATAACACACTTGTCCTTTTAGTTTAATTAAGATAATGGGTTCGTAACATTTGTTCAAGCATTCTGAAAACTTTAATTTTTATCGTTTCCTTTGTCAAAATAGCAATAATATAGCCTTATCACAGATATACTTGCCATGTCTTAAAGTTTTTGGGCGTTTCTACAAACAAATGACTATTATGACAAAAAAAAAAAGAATAATAATATTTTTTCTTTAACTCAAATATTCGTATTCAAATTTTATGTTGTTGGAACATATGATCTAGAATAATGCATAAGTATATTCCTTCTTGAGCACCTTTGTACTTAGACGATGGCCATTAAAGATTTTACGATCTACCATTTGTCTAGACTAATCAGATAAAGACATTAGATAGAAATAAAAAGAAATTCGAGCTCCAGTACTTTCCAATAATACTTTTCTTATTTTGGATCTTCTTAGGAAAGACAACTGCATCACCAGGACTTTGAAGAAGCATCTACAGTTAGAATGATTTATTACATTTCCTTTGTTCTAGGACGAAACTAGAGATTTCATTAAAGATACCATTTTTATGTCTGTATCCATCAGGAAGTAACCTTAGGATTGATTACTGATAGGTTATCTATTTGCAATCACCATTAAGAAAGAAATTAAGAATATATATAAAGGCATTTTCTGTCTGTATAGTCTGGCAGAGGCTCATTGCTCTTAGAAAGAAACGAGGTCAATAATATGCTAATATAAGGAAGCTTCTGATTCAAAAAGAAAACATTTTTATTACACTCTAAGTTCATTTATAGCATAACATTACTTTAAAAGAATCTTAAGGAGTTCCAAATACTGCCTATATATTATTGACAGACAAATATTTTATCCCACTTTTAAACATATTCTGTTTTAATTCTACTATTATTTAATTTTATTGGGAAACGGTTGTTTCACTCCTCCTCAATATGGAGGGAGATCATGCTATATGATGCTATTAGTTTAGGAAATATCCATAATAAAAGTAAATAATTACGAGCGCATCCAAAATTTGTGCATATTTCTCTCTTTATGTATGAAGTAAAGAATACAAATACAAGTGGCCATCACCTGCATTCACAAGAGAATAAAACTCATTGCTACAGTACAGGTTATTGTAATGTTCTTAATTTACCTTTGTACACTCTTGTTCAAAAATATTGGCCGCCAGCTTTGCTACCCTGCCGAGAAAGCTGTAATACCTCGGCTCTGAGTAAAATTATGAATTAGTCATGGAAAATCTAAATTTGATTAATACCAACAGTGAGTTAGAGTACGCAGGCACTGCTTTCAACTAAAGCTGCGTGGCTACGTTATTTTTAACAAGACTGAACATTTCAAACTCTTCGTGATGTAACATTACATAGTTCAGTTAGGTAAGTTGGAATAAGTAGCAATTGAAATAGATTTATTCCTGCCGGAGCTAAATTCCTAAATTCTAGACAAACTTTAAGACAATATTAATAACAATATTTAGTGTTTATATATATAAATGTATGCACTTTTTCAACCCAATTCAAAATGAAGGCAAGTGATTGGCTTTCTAATTTTGAAAAAGAACATGATTTTCAAAGCAAAGTACTCAAATTCGTTCAATCATCAGAGCGCTTTTGAGGAAAGCAAATTGACAGCACTTTTGCTAGAGACTCTACGAAGCAATAAGTTACGTAAAATGTATAAAGTGTTACGGTTTCTATCATAGCAACTATTTTCAGTTAACACTTAACAGTTCAGTTTTTTGTGCGCCATAATTAGACGTTTTGCGTCTACATGCTTTACAGAATCGAAGAAACATCTAAATTTTACAATCTATAAATTTGTATAAGGATAGAAGTGATCTCAAGTCGTAGAACAGCTGAGTCAGTCGTCTGGTTTCCTACTTGGAATTCAAACGAAGCAAGAAAATTGGAACGCATTAGCAACTAGAGGGTAAAAGAAGAGACTGGAGTGTAAACAAATTGTAAATGAGCTATCAAAAATCATTGGAACAAAAGTAGATAGGAGGAAAATAATGAGGCATCCAATTTATTTAATGATTTTTAATGTTTGAAAGGATTTGAAAGTGTTACTGTGACACCTTCATCACAAGAGAAGGGAAAGAAAATGAGTACAGAGAAGAAATCGTTAATAACGAAGTGGTTTGGCAGGTAAGGTACAGAAGATCTTTAATTACGATTTTAAGCGCAAAACGAAGGCAGTCAACATAACTAGGAAGAATCAAGGTCAAGGAGATTTTGAGAAGCGTGGAAAATTGCCGTTGATGAATTAGAGGAAAGAGAGAGGATCTCTAAAAAATACTGTCTCAGATTAGAAGACGTTGCAGTAGAAGTAAATTAATGTTGAAATAATTATAGCTGAAGATCAGAAGTAATTAACGGGCTGCTATAAATGAAAATACTTTATTTTCAAAAATATTGCACGTAAAATATGAGAAATATATGAAAATAATCTCAAATTGACCAAGTTCGGCATCATTTACGTGGCCGTTATTTTCAGTAAGTTTCTTTTTCTCAAAGCACGTTGCACTATTATTAGAAACGAACATCTCTTATATTCTAATACACGAAAAGCCTTTTCTTACTTTATTCCAATTTGAACAGATACTAAATTCGGGATGCCACCTGGTGCCAGATGGAATACACAAGAAGTATTTGAATGGAAGTAACATACTAACCAATAAAGAAGTTACCATGTTTAATTTGTGTCGTTGTGTCTATTCTTAGGTGGAACCGAGTTTAACTGACGAATAGATTAGAAGAATAATTTAAAACCCTACAGTACAAAATGATATTATTAACACAAATATTTTATACAACTCTTAACACATGGAAATTAGAAGTTTGTGAAAATTGAAGACCAGAAGAATACATAGAACTAATCTTTCTCGTTAATTAATTTAGTACACTGTATGATTATAGCATATTAGTTACTAAGTAAGTGGTAAAAGAGTTACATCTGAGCTATTTTATTGCACCTTTGATATGTAGGTAACAATGAAAATTAATACAAGGTAAAATTGGAACTGTTATTGTGATGGATACTCAGGTATCCGTGAAATTATACATATAATTAGAGGTAATGAAGAGTTAGTTGTAGATTCTGATTATAGATTGTGAATCAATTTACGGGAAATAAACTAGTAGACACTGAAAAGGATCAATATTAGAAGTTTCGATTTTGCCCGGTAGATGTTAACTGGGGAAGAGGTTTGTTTTTGTTTAACGGCTCGATGTGTAGCTTTTAATGTCTTCGTTTCAGTAATGAAAAATGGGGCATTGATATCCACAGTTAAAGTCTCTGTTACCGATAACGATATTAACGGATTAGCCCCATTAACGAACACGGGCGATTATTCTAGGTATCTATTACCAAAGCACGAATTTTAAAAAATCGCTTTCGTTTTCAAGTTCTCATGTGGAGTAACGTACGAACGGCCATACGAACATTATACTCTTATAATTCCCACTTGCATAATTCTAATAAAACAATGAACAATTGACAGTAGTTGCCTTATTTGTATAGGAGTACATATAAAATTAAACTTACCTAGGATTCAATTTTCGACCTCTAGGGAATAACTAATCTCATTCGATTCAGTTGTCTAATTAATTGTCTTAAGAGATCCTAATAGCATTGATTTTAGCACAACAATTATTATATCAAAAGTTGTACGATGCCTGATTAGCACTGAACATTTATATTTCCACTGGGAATTGAACCATTGATCCAAAATTCCTTATACTAATCATTCGAGTAAAATAAAACATGAATAAATAAACGATGATCGACTCTTCCAAACAAAACAGAAAATTTAAACGAAATTAATCTTTTCTTAATTTTTTTCTTCTTTCTCGGATATGAAGTAAGCACATGATCAGAATCGAGCAACATTATTTCCACAGAAAAATACAGTAAATGATCCCAACTGGTTGTGACGTATTAGCTTCGTGCCAGCAGCGTTCACTGTCCCTGTTATCGATGTCATATCTCGGTTCATTAACTGTTGGTTTCATGCGTAAATTAGCTCATGCTATAGATATAGGCAATGATAATTCAGCATTAAACAACAAATTCTTATACTTGAAATTTCATAAGCAGAATGATTCGATGACATGATTAACAACTTTAGTAAGAGACAAATAACAGCTGAAATGTTATATTCACTTATCATCGTCTACAGGGAGATCCAAATGATGGACCAGCTTTCACAAATTTATTCTGTGACAGCTTGTTAAATATGTACTAAAAAAGGTAAACTGTCAAAGTTTTTATTAAACGTATCACAAGTATTCTATATGAACATCTCGTGTAACATGGCACACATCAAGTTGATAGTCTTTCCTGCCAAAACTTTGAAGTGTGTTGTGGTCAATATCAGAAAGTCGTTCCATGCTCACTGCTCACTCTTGGTGGTAGAAACTGGAAAAACTACGTGGAAACTAAACTTTTGAAGCTAAACTCCCGAAGCGCATGTCTCACAATAATATATGTTTATTAGATTTCACAGAATACATTCCTGAATTCGGATTGATCATTTTGACTTGCTTTACATTTTTGATAAGGGATGCGCTCGATTCGAGACATGTCTCGAATCTCGACTCGACTCGACTGGAATTCGAGTCGAAATTCGAGTCGAGACACACTTTGTAAAATTCGAGACGAGTCGAGACAAACGTATTTCTCGACTCGAATTTTCGAGTCGAGACACGAGTCGAGTCGAGACGGCTCTTAAAAATCTCGACTCGACTCGAATGTCTCGAAAATCTTTCTATAATTTTTAATATTATTTTGAAGAAAGTATTCACTCAGAAACAGCCTTGAAACCAATTCCAGCTTTTATTCCTTCAGAAAGGTACAGAACGCATAAAATTAATAGTTAATCTTTAAAGATCAAGATTTAATTTTCAGCTCAATTCAGTTAATTAGAACTAATAGTTAATGTCGTTGTATTTGGTTGTACTGCAAATATAATGATAATAATAATAATTGATTATCTAGTTTGTACAAAACTATTATCCGTAGTCTAAATCTAGTTTGTATAAAACTATTGCGATAAAGTGAACTTCATAAATTCTCTGAATGAGCAGCTATTAGTCTATAGTAATTTAGCATAGTTATAAATATTGTGTTTTTGTTCCCATGAACGCAATAGGGTTACGTAACTTCTGGTTTATTCGCTTGCCCAACTATTTTGAGGCTTTAATATGTTGCAGCATATCAAGAGCTACGGATAATATATAATGTAACATTTGTTGTACATTACATATTATGATACGAGACTATTTTACATAGTATATCTTATCTAATATAAATAAAATAAAGTTTGTTTGTGTGTTTGTCTGTCTGTTTGTGTGCAACCTGGGGACCAGACAAGTTGACCGAGAGTTACCAAATTTTGGTCACGAATACCTTGGTCCAGGTCCCAGTCTAAGGCGAAGCGTTTTTGTCAAAATTGGAACCAGGTGGTCTCAGGGGGGCGTTTACCGAGACATGTAGTAAAAGTAATCCAAATTGATCGACATTAGTGTCAAATCCATAGTTTTCACGGTCGCTGAGATCAATGGTGACACTTCCATCAGCGATGACTCGCAAATTCAGCTACCACTGTATGCGGGCCGGGTGTCAGCGGGTGAGGAATACCGAGACATGTATAAATAGCCCGTATTGATTGATACTAATGTCAAATCGATAGTTTTCGCGGTCGCTGAAATGAATGGTGATACTTCCACATGTGTTGACTTCCAAATACAGCCCCCATGCGAAGAATGGGTATATTAAGCTAGTATTACAATAAATGGACTGCTTGGATGCCAAGAACTAGTACAGATAAGTACCTTTCACTTCTGTGAATAGGCATTTTTTTAAAAGGATTTTTTGTAAACACTAAATTATAAAAAAATGAACTACATACAGTAGTTATGGTTTTGGTTCCCAACATAAAAGAAATATGGATTGTTCATGAGATATTGAACTTTAACTTTCACTCCTGGAAAATTTCAATTTTGGAGTTAGGCAATTTGGAATCAAAGGAGTTCACTGTAAGATAAATACATTCCGCACATTAGTAACATAGTTGTTCAGGAGCCTTCGATTTCCATCCTCTCAAATGAAAGCTGAACGATTGCTTGATACATGCTGACTATATAGGAGAAATAGTGTATTAAGTTTTCGAGCTTTGGTGCCTATCCGTATTTACACTCTGATATAACTTTAAGTTCACACTCAAATCGAGCTAATTGTTTAATGCATTTCGAAAGCTTTTGTTTTTATGCAGCTCATTAAGGAAAATCTATTTCATAATCGTAACATTTATGTACTAAGAAACTATGAACGTAAAGTGGACTCGACCTAGCCTCGTGGCTGCTGTGACTCAGTGGCACAGCTTTCACCCTTGGTGTGTGAGGACTCTGATTCTGTGTGTGTGTGTGTGTGAACTCCATGGCTAGTGTACGCGTCTTAGTTGTGGAAGACTCGGGTTCAATTCCCGGCGCGAGCTCATGTAGTTCGGATTCCACGTTAATCAGTAGGTCTACATTTCATATATCCTCGCTGCTGAAAGAGACGGTAAAGTCAAAATCAACTCAACAATATATATGTGTGTGTGCTCATGTGAATTTCCTCGTGGCTGTATGGTTAACACATACACCTTGATCGCGGGAGACTGGTTCGATTTACAGTGGAAGCTCATGAAGTTGTTACCGGTATCCCACTTTAAACTGTAGATCCGTGCCTCATATAACCATGCATATAATATATATGCCTTTGATACACTTATTTTCCGACTTGGAAGCCATCGAAAATTTCCGGACACAGAGTCCCGTAGACCGAAAATGAGAAACATGGCTACAGAGTAAAACTGCCTAGCTTGGCCAAGTTATAATGGAGGAAATGCTATAATTTGCAACACTCTGAGAATAGAAAATGTTCGCGAGGTATTACTATCCTCCCCTCTCCTGCAGAATGAAAACCCTGACTAAAACTCAATATTATATATATATATATATATATATATATATATATATATATATATATATATATAATGTAATGTAATGTAATGTAAATATATATAACTATTTTGTGTAATGTAACAAACAGTAGCGGATAGTATTCATGTTTTCTTGCAGAGATCCTTACGAGGGTTCGCTTCTATCTTCCTCTCCCCAAGAACTAAGATAAATTAAAAAATTGCGATTGCTTGATAATCTTGTAAAATTGCGATTACTTGTTAATCTTCTACAAAGGACGCAATTAAAGTCCCAGTGTAACACCCCTTCACAATTAGATTTTTGCCCTTTATTATTGTTTCCAGTTATTATTGTTATTATTGTTTCCAGTTATTATTGTTATTGAAGAAATCCAGTTATTATTGTTTCTTGATTTCTCAGTCTCACCTACATAAAAGATACGAATAGAATTAAAGGATAGGACATGTTTAGAGTGCTTGCACGTGACATCTAACTATATTTCTCATCAAATGTGTCACAGATAAAAATGTCCGTTTGTACTGCCTCTATTTTCTGGTACACATGTTTCATTTATGTTATGTGTGCCTGACAAAACGTAAATGTACTGGATAATTATTTCTTCACTTTCTTCAAAAAAAGAAAGTAACCCATCTCATGTCGGCTAACAAAAGGAGGTAGCGGACCAAAGATAGCCGTTGTTTACCTAAGGTCGTTACACAGCAGGGGTTTCATTCAGTCAGAGAGAAAAGAAAAAATAATTTAAAGTTTCTACATTTGTTTTGAACTGCAATATACTTCTTCCTTTTATTTTAAGAACCATTTCCTTGTCATTTGTCTGCATCAGAAAAAAATGCAAAAAAATCACTAGAATGTGCCTATTTGCCCAATGTCAACGGTACATGTTATACCATGAGAGACATCTGCTACCTTTGTTTCTTTTTCCTCATAAAATTTAGGTAGTAAAACAACAGAATTCAATTCCTTGAAGTAGCATGGTAAGATATGCAATGTTTCACTACGATGGATTTATGTGCAAATGCTTCCTTCGATGAAATCGTTGACTAAAATATCGTGTCACCTATATATACGATGTTAAGGAAGATTTGATACAGGATTTGTTCTTGTTGGACAGGGCTGGATTAACCCATCTGGAGACCCAGCGCTATGGCCCTGCTGACTTCGTCTAGTACATTTCTGTGAAAGTACAGTAGGAAAGTTAAGGAAATATGTTTCATATTTTTGGGCATATTTTATTTTATGATGATGATTGTCTCTTCATTATTCTTTTCAGATAACCAGTTGAGAGTTTGATAAGAATAGAGGCCCCTGTTCAACTGGAGGCCCGAAGCTATAGCCCCCCTAAGCCCCTCCCTTAATCCGGCCTTGTTGTTGGAGAATTACCTGCTATGCATAGCAGAGTAACAGTAGTTTTCTTTAAAATTCTGGATAATTAAGTACTTCAAACACTAAAGAACTTTTATGGTATGGACATACTGTACTTGATTGTATTGTAATGCGTAGTGTCGCGTGAGAACAATGTCCATTACCTGGGTTGGCTCGTAGGCATTTATGGCCTCAATCACGTAGGATAGTTGTGAATGACTTTAAACCCCAAATCATGACCATGCCGACATTTCCAACGCTTCATGTCAGAAAGAAATAACATGTCCCAAGAAGAAGTGAAGAAAATTGAAACTGCAACCTTCCGTTAACTTATTAAACGTTACGTCAATGAAACACTGCTATAATTCCAATACACAGTGGATATGCAGGAGACACATATCGAAATGTTCTGATGAGAACATGTTAGGATACTAGCTAACTTTGTCGTTGGTAAATAACACACTTGTCCTTTTAGTTTAATTAAGATAATGGGTTCGTAACATTTGTTCAAGCATTCTGAAAACTTTAATTTTTATCGTTTCCTTTGTCAAAATAGCAATAATATAGCCTTATCACAGATATACTTGCCATGTCTTAAAGTTTTTGGGCGTTTCTACAAACAAATGACTATTATGACAAAAAAAAAAAAAAAGAATAATAATATTTTTTCTTTAACTCAAATATTCGTATTCAAATTTTATGTTGTTGGAACATATGATCTAGAATAATGCATAAGTATATTCCTTCTTGAGCACCTTTGTACTTAGACGATGGCCATTAAAGATTTTACGATCTACCATTTGTCTAGACTAATCAGATAAAGACATTAGATAGAAATAAAAAGAAATTCGAGCTCCAGTACTTTCCAATAATACTTTTCTTATTTTGGATCTTCTTAGGAAAGACAACTGCATCACCAGGACTTTGAAGAAGCATCTACAGTTAGAATGATTTATTACATTTCCTTTGTTCTAGGACGAAACTAGAGATTTCATTAAAGATACCATTTTTATGTCTGTATCCATCAGGAAGTAACCTTAGGATTGATTACTGATAGGTTATCTATTTGCAATCACCATTAAGAAAGAAATTAAGAATATATATAAAGGCATTTTCTGTCTGTATAGTCTGGCAGAGGCTCATTGCTCTTAGAAAGAAACGAGGTCAATAATATGCTAATATAAGGAAGCTTCTGATTCAAAAAGAAAACATTTTTATTACACTCTAAGTTCATTTATAGCATAACATTACTTTAAAAGAATCTTAAGGAGTTCCAAATACTGCCTATATATTATTGACAGACAAATATTTTATCCCACTTTTAAACATATTCTGTTTTAATTCTACTATTATTTAATTTTATTGGGAAACGGTTGTTTCACTCCTCCTCAATATGGAGGGAGATCATGCTATATGATGCTATTAGTTTAGGAAATATCCATAATAAAAGTAAATAATTACGAGCGCATCCAAAATTTGTGCATATTTCTCTCTTTATGTATGAAGTAAAGAATACAAATACAAGTGGCCATCACCTGCATTCACAAGAGAATAAAACTCATTGCTACAGTACAGGTTATTGTAATGTTCTTAATTTACCTTTGTACACTCTTGTTCAAAAATATTGGCCGCCAGCTTTGCTACCCTGCCGAGAAAGCTGTAATACCTCGGCTCTGAGTAAAATTATGAATTAGTCATGGAAAATCTAAATTTGATTAATACCAACAGTGAGTTAGAGTACGCAGGCACTGCTTTCAACTAAAGCTGCGTGGCTACGTTATTTTTAACAAGACTGAACATTTCAAACTCTTCGTGATGTAACATTACATAGTTCAGTTAGGTAAGTTGGAATAAGTAGCAATTGAAATAGATTTATTCCTGCCGGAGCTAAATTCCTAAATTCTAGACAAACTTTAAGACAATATTAATAACAATATTTAGTGTTTATATATATAAATGTATGCACTTTTTCAACCCAATTCAAAATGAAGGCAAGTGATTGGCTTTCTAATTTTGAAAAAGAACATGATTTTCAAAGCAAAGTACTCAAATTCGTTCAATCATCAGAGCGCTTTTGAGGAAAGCAAATTGACAGCACTTTTGCTAGAGACTCTACGAAGCAATAAGTTACGTAAAATGTATAAAGTGTTACGGTTTCTATCATAGCAACTATTTTCAGTTAACACTTAACAGTTCAGTTTTTTGTGCGCCATAATTAGACGTTTTGCGTCTACATGCTTTACAGAATCGAAGAAACATCTAAATTTTACAATCTATAAATTTGTATAAGGATAGAAGTGATCTCAAGTCGTAGAACAGCTGAGTCAGTCGTCTGGTTTCCTACTTGGAATTCAAACGAAGCAAGAAAATTGGAACGCATTAGCAACTAGAGGGTAAAAGAAGAGACTGGAGTGTAAACAAATTGTAAATGAGCTATCAAAAATCATTGGAACAAAAGTAGATAGGAGGAAAATAATGAGGCATCCAATTTATTTAATGATTTTTAATGTTTGAAAGGATTTGAAAGTGTTACTGTGACACCTTCATCACAAGAGAAGGGAAAGAAAATGAGTACAGAGAAGAAATCGTTAATAACGAAGTGGTTTGGCAGGTAAGGTACAGAAGATCTTTAATTACGATTTTAAGCGCAAAACGAAGGCAGTCAACATAACTAGGAAGAATCAAGGTCAAGGAGATTTTGAGAAGCGTGGAAAATTGCCGTTGATGAATTAGAGGAAAGAGAGAGGATCTCTAAAAAATACTGTCTCAGATTAGAAGACGTTGCAGTAGAAGTAAATTAATGTTGAAATAATTATAGCTGAAGATCAGAAGTAATTAACGGGCTGCTATAAATGAAAATACTTTATTTTCAAAAATATTGCACGTAAAATATGAGAAATATATGAAAATAATCTCAAATTGACCAAGTTCGGCATCATTTACGTGGCCGTTATTTTCAGTAAGTTTCTTTTTCTCAAAGCACGTTGCACTATTATTAGAAACGAACATCTCTTATATTCTAATACACGAAAAGCCTTTTCTTACTTTATTCCAATTTGAACAGATACTAAATTCGGGATGCCACCTGGTGCCAGATGGAATACACAAGAAGTATTTGAATGGAAGTAACATACTAACCAATAAAGAAGTTACCATGTTTAATTTGTGTCGTTGTGTCTATTCTTAGGTGGAACCGAGTTTAACTGACGAATAGATTAGAAGAATAATTTAAAACCCTACAGTACAAAATGATATTATTAACACAAATATTTTATACAACTCTTAACACATGGAAATTAGAAGTTTGTGAAAATTGAAGACCAGAAGAATACATAGAACTAATCTTTCTCGTTAATTAATTTAGTACACTGTATGATTATAGCATATTAGTTACTAAGTAAGTGGTAAAAGAGTTACATCTGAGCTATTTTATTGCACCTTTGATATGTAGGTAACAATGAAAATTAATACAAGGTAAAATTGGAACTGTTATTGTGATGGATACTCAGGTATCCGTGAAATTATACATATAATTAGAGGTAATGAAGAGTTAGTTGTAGATTCTGATTATAGATTGTGAATCAATTTACGGGAAATAAACTAGTAGACACTGAAAAGGATCAATATTAGAAGTTTCGATTTTGCCCGGTAGATGTTAACTGGGGAAGAGGTTTGTTTTTGTTTAACGGCTCGATGTGTAGCTTTTAATGTCTTCGTTTCAGTAATGAAAAATGGGGCATTGATATCCACAGTTAAAGTCTCTGTTACCGATAACGATATTAACGGATTAGCCCCATTAACGAACACGGGCGATTATTCTAGGTATCTATTACCAAAGCACGAATTTTAAAAAATCGCTTTCGTTTTCAAGTTCTCATGTGGAGTAACGTACGAACGGCCATACGAACATTATACTCTTATAATTCCCACTTGCGTAATTCTAATAAAACAATGAACAATTGACAGTAGTTGCCTTATTTGTATAGGAGTACATATAAAATTAAACTTACCTAGGATTCAATTTTCGACCTCTAGGGAATAACTAATCTCATTCGATTCAGTTGTCTAATTAATTGTCTTAAGAGATCCTAATAGCATTGATTTTAGCACAACAATTATTATATCAAAAGTTGTACGATGCCTGATTAGCACTGAACATTTATATTTCCACTGGGAATTGAACCATTGATCCAAAATTCCTTATACTAATCATTCGAGTAAAATAAAACATGAATAAATAAACGATGATCGACTCTTCCAAACAAAACAGAAAATTTAAACGAAATTAATCTTTTCTTAATTTTTTTCTTCTTTCTCGGATATGAAGTAAGCACATGATCAGAATCGAGCAACATTATTTCCACAGAAAAATACAGTAAATGATCCCAACTGGTTGTGACGTATTAGCTTCGTGCCAGCAGCGTTCACTGTCCCTGTTATCGATGTCATATCTCGGTTCATTAACTGTTGGTTTCATGCGTAAATTAGCTCATGCTATAGATATAGGCAATGATAATTCAGCATTAAACAACAAATTCTTATACTTGAAATTTCATAAGCAGAATGATTCGATGACATGATTAACAACTTTAGTAAGAGACAAATAACAGCTGAAATGTTATATTCACTTATCATCGTCTACAGGGAGATCCAAATGATGGACCAGCTTTCACAAATTTATTCTGTGACAGCTTGTTAAATATGTACTAAAAAAGGTAAACTGTCAAAGTTTTTATTAAACGTATCACAAGTATTCTATATGAACATCTCGTGTAACATGGCACACATCAAGTTGATAGTCTTTCCTGCCAAAACTTTGAAGTGTGTTGTGGTCAATATCAGAAAGTCGTTCCATGCTCACTGCTCACTCTTGGTGGTAGAAACTGGAAAAACTACGTGGAAACTAAACTTTTGAAGCTAAACTCCCGAAGCGCATGTCTCACAATAATATATGTTTATTAGATTTCACAGAATACATTCCTGAATTCGGATTGATCATTTTGACTTGCTTTACATTTTTGATAAGGGATGCGCTCGATTCGAGACATGTCTCGAATCTCGACTCGACTCGACTGGAATTCGAGTCGAAATTCGAGTCGAGACACACTTTGTAAAATTCGAGACGAGTCGAGACAAACGTATTTCTCGACTCGAATTTTCGAGTCGAGACACGAGTCGAGTCGAGACGGCTCTTAAAAATCTCGACTCGACTCGAATGTCTCGAAAATCTTTCTATAATTTTTAATATTATTTTGAAGAAAGTATTCACTCAGAAACAGCCTTGAAACCAATTCCAGCTTTTATTCCTTCAGAAAGGTACAGAACGCATAAAATTAATAGTTAATCTTTAAAGATCAAGATTTAATTTTCAGCTCAATTCAGTTAATTAGAACTAATAGTTAATGTCGTTGTATTTGGTTGTACTGCAAATATAATGATAATAATAATAATTGATTATCTAGTTTGTACAAAACTATTATCCGTAGTCTAAATCTAGTTTGTATAAAACTATTGCGATAAAGTGAACTTCATAAATTCTCTGAATGAGCAGCTATTAGTCTATAGTAATTTAGCATAGTTATA
Organism: Thermobia domestica; assembly: GCF_964235325.1. Classification (NCBI taxonomy): domain Eukaryota; kingdom Metazoa; phylum Arthropoda; class Insecta; order Zygentoma; family Lepismatidae; genus Thermobia; species Thermobia domestica. The sequence goes on along the minus strand of NC_137463.1, from coordinate 166,554,182 downwards.
AATATTGTGTTTTTGTTCCCATGAACGCAATAGGGTTACGTAACTTCTGGTTTATTCGCTTGCCCAACTATTTTGAGGCTTTAATATGTTGCAGCATATCAAGAGCTACGGATAATATATAATGTAACATTTGTTGTACATTACATATTATGATACGAGACTATTTTACATAGTATATCTTATCTAATATAAATAAAATAAAGTTTGTTTGTGTGTTTGTCTGTCTGTTTGTGTGCAACCTGGGGACCAGACAAGTTGACCGAGAGTTACCAAATTTTGGTCACGAATACCTTGGTCCAGGTCCCAGTCTAAGGCGAAGCGTTTTTGTCAAAATTGGAACCAGGTGGTCTCAGGGGGGCGTTTACCGAGACATGTAGTAAAAGTAATCCAAATTGATCGACATTAGTGTCAAATCCATAGTTTTCACGGTCGCTGAGATCAATGGTGACACTTCCATCAGCGATGACTCGCAAATTCAGCTACCACTGTATGCGGGCCGGGTGTCAGCGGGTGAGGAATACCGAGACATGTATAAATAGCCCGTATTGATTGATACTAATGTCAAATCGATAGTTTTCGCGGTCGCTGAAATGAATGGTGATACTTCCACATGTGTTGACTTCCAAATACAGCCCCCATGCGAAGAATGGGTATATTAAGCTAGTATTACAATAAATGGACTGCTTGGATGCCAAGAACTAGTACAGATAAGTACCTTTCACTTCTGTGAATAGGCATTTTTTTAAAAGGATTTTTTGTAAACACTAAATTATAAAAAAATGAACTACATACAGTAGTTATGGTTTTGGTTCCCAACATAAAAGAAATATGGATTGTTCATGAGATATTGAACTTTAACTTTCACTCCTGGAAAATTTCAATTTTGGAGTTAGGCAATTTGGAATCAAAGGAGTTCACTGTAAGATAAATACATTCCGCACATTAGTAACATAGTTGTTCAGGAGCCTTCGATTTCCATCCTCTCAAATGAAAGCTGAACGATTGCTTGATACATGCTGACTATATAGGAGAAATAGTGTATTAAGTTTTCGAGCTTTGGTGCCTATCCGTATTTACACTCTGATATAACTTTAAGTTCACACTCAAATCGAGCTAATTGTTTAATGCATTTCGAAAGCTTTTGTTTTTATGCAGCTCATTAAGGAAAATCTATTTCATAATCGTAACATTTATGTACTAAGAAACTATGAACGTAAAGTGGACTCGACCTAGCCTCGTGGCTGCTGTGACTCAGTGGCACAGCTTTCACCCTTGGTGTGTGAGGACTCTGATTCTGTGTGTGTGTGTGTGTGAACTCCATGGCTAGTGTACGCGTCTTAGTTGTGGAAGACTCGGGTTCAATTCCCGGCGCGAGCTCATGTAGTTCGGATTCCACGTTAATCAGTAGGTCTACATTTCATATATCCTCGCTGCTGAAAGAGACGGTAAAGTCAAAATCAACTCAACAATATATATGTGTGTGTGCTCATGTGAATTTCCTCGTGGCTGTATGGTTAACACATACACCTTGATCGCGGGAGACTGGTTCGATTTACAGTGGAAGCTCATGAAGTTGTTACCGGTATCCCACTTTAAACTGTAGATCCGTGCCTCATATAACCATGCATATAATATATATGCCTTTGATACACTTATTTTCCGACTTGGAAGCCATCGAAAATTTCCGGACACAGAGTCCCGTAGACCGAAAATGAGAAACATGGCTACAGAGTAAAACTGCCTAGCTTGGCCAAGTTATAATGGAGGAAATGCTATAATTTGCAACACTCTGAGAATAGAAAATGTTCGCGAGGTATTACTATCCTCCCCTCTCCTGCAGAATGAAAACCCTGACTAAAACTCAATATTATATATATATATATATATATATATATATATATATATATATATATATATAATGTAATGTAATGTAATGTAAATATATATAACTATTTTGTGTAATGTAACAAACAGTAGCGGATAGTATTCATGTTTTCTTGCAGAGATCCTTACGAGGGTTCGCTTCTATCTTCCTCTCCCCAAGAACTAAGATAAATTAAAAAATTGCGATTGCTTGATAATCTTGTAAAATTGCGATTACTTGTTAATCTTCTACAAAGGACGCAATTAAAGTCCCAGTGTAACACCCCTTCACAATTAGATTTTTGCCCTTTATTATTGTTTCCAGTTATTATTGTTATTATTGTTTCCAGTTATTATTGTTATTGAAGAAATCCAGTTATTATTGTTTCTTGATTTCTCAGTCTCACCTACATAAAAGATACGAATAGAATTAAAGGATAGGACATGTTTAGAGTGCTTGCACGTGACATCTAACTATATTTCTCATCAAATGTGTCACAGATAAAAATGTCCGTTTGTACTGCCTCTATTTTCTGGTACACATGTTTCATTTATGTTATGTGTGCCTGACAAAACGTAAATGTACTGGATAATTATTTCTTCACTTTCTTCAAAAAAAGAAAGTAACCCATCTCATGTCGGCTAACAAAAGGAGGTAGCGGACCAAAGATAGCCGTTGTTTACCTAAGGTCGTTACACAGCAGGGGTTTCATTCAGTCAGAGAGAAAAGAAAAAATAATTTAAAGTTTCTACATTTGTTTTGAACTGCAATATACTTCTTCCTTTTATTTTAAGAACCATTTCCTTGTCATTTGTCTGCATCAGAAAAAAATGCAAAAAAATCACTAGAATGTGCCTATTTGCCCAAAGTATGTACTAGATCACTAGTTCAATAGTAAAATCACTAAATCTAGTATTATACGAAATCATAAATGTGGCATCCCTGGGTTGGAGCGAAAGTAATGGTTGGAGTAAAAACTAGTCCGTATTTCTACTACGTTCTGTTGTTGAATTCACAGAAATGTTCAAAAATAAACTCAAGAAGTAAAACACGATCCTACAAAAGACTGTTTACTTGCTCACTGGTTTTAGTATTGTGAACTGAAACTCAAGTGCGCAGTCATGTTGAATACTTCTATCCCTTTCTACTTTACAACTTGACGTGGGATGAGGGTCAGGATAGATCTAGTGACATACCGCTAAAGGAAGTGCTTCAGTGCAGAGTCGGAAGCGGTATGTATTGTTTATACTACTTACAATGTTACCCCCCCATAAAATATAAATTCACATTTTCTCCCTTCCCTTTTTCGAATACAATGAACCGACTCTTTTGCTGAAGAAAGATGCTAAGAGAAAATTGAAACATCTGTGTCTAAACTTTCTTTGAAGCGCAGTCTTTTGTATTTGTAGGGTTTTGCGAGTGTTTTCGCATCAATATGAAGAGATAGTTAGCCAAATCTTTTACCATGGACTCCTGATGCGAACTGACCGTGAGTAAACACCCGATCTCGCTGTGCTCAATTTCTCTCGCACACGTGAAATGGGTGTTGTTTCCAAAACAAATAGGAAGTTATCTTGTGCTTTTGCATTTCTGCACGCACACAGGTACCATTGCTATGTTTTAATGATCAGAAGAAATATCAAAACCATCCGATATATATGATACGAAACAGCTAACAGAGGGAGGCAAAGATTATAGTATACCAAGTTTTCCGCGCTTAAACCTATTCCATCTGTCCTTGTAATTTTTCTGATCTCATCAATTTCTCAGGAGAATACGTACAACATATGTCCAAATTCCATATATACTCTTTCTGAACTAATGAGTAAACTCATTAAGAACAACTGATATCAATAAACAGGAAAGAAAACAATACTTTATACTTCTATCATTTGGTACACATCTCTATGAAGCATAGCTTGTTTATTTTCGAAATAGCTCCTTCGTGTCACAGCTATGGTTAGTTTTGTTTTGTGTTAGGATGAAAGAGAGAAATGCAACATTTGCTTCGCGGTGAAGTTATATATATTATTAAGATGAGCGGTGATAAGCGAGGTTTAAGAAAGAGTGCCTTTCGGATGCACAATTTAACGGGTAGTTGCAGTCCGTGTTGAGAATCGAAGCAGAGCTATGTAAGACATGTCATTATTGGGCTCTTTTGTGGTAAAAGTGGACTTCAGAAACACACAAAAGACTTGAAACATCAAGCTAATGTAAAGCAATTGAAAAATAGCCTACCTACGCTGCATCTTTTCTGTGGCAAGGAACATGCAGTACGCAGCAACAAGAATCGTGTTAAGGACCTTTTTTCGAACATAACATTCCCTCCCACACCATAAAAGACAATATAATGTTTGTTAAAAGAAAGTGCACATAATATTTTTAAATTTTGTTTGTGATCCTATCATGCATAATTATAAATAATGCCTTTCATAATACGAGAATGAGTTCAACTACACGTCATGGCCCCTCTAAAGCGGGGCCGCGGTGGCTCAGTGATAGATCGTTCACCTCTGGTGCTTCGGGACCCTGGTTCGATCCCAGCTTGCACCAAGTAAACTTTGTGGTGGACAAACACCGTGTGCGTGGGTTTCCTCGGGGTTCTTCCGTTCCTCCCCTTTCTTCACTCGACGATTTCACTAATTTCTCATCATCAGCCCTCTCTTTTAGCCTAACCGGCATAACCCTGGGACGTAAAACTCAAAGATTTCACTTCATTTTTTCCCTCGAAAGCGATATTTTTCAAAATTATTTATTGTTAGATATTGTAAATTTCGGTATCTATTTTAGTGGACGGGAAATTTTGCATCTAATCGGATAATTCCATGGCTTCTAACAGCAATTCGCAGTTACGAAATTTGCATCACTGTCTTTTGAGAGGATGCCTAGAAAAAATACTACTAGAAAATAACTGAGAACACAAAATGGATTTGATAGCCAAATTCACGTCATCTTGGTGCGTCATCATTTTTCTTTAAATATTTGTATTTAGTATTAGATTAGAGTTTAGTGTCCATTTCAGCATCAAGGCTATATGAGACGTGAACTTACAAATTAACGTGGGTTCAAAGCACACGAGTTCCCATCGGAAATCGAACTTAGGTCTCCCGCACCAAAGACGCGTACGCTAATCATATGGACAAAGGTGTTCAATATTTAGTAATGTGTACATAAAGTTTTTGAAATTGCGCTTGTATAATGGAATGCAATTCCTTCTACTGACATAAACCTTCACAATACTCAGCTGGACAAAGTATCTTTAAAAAGAAAATGTTTCAGTTCCTGGTTCGACTGAAGGATGGAACAAATTGCAATGAGCGTTTTTGGATCCTACTTTGTGTAGTTGATTCATTATAAACTTGGTATTTGATACGGATATGAACTAAAAATGTACAAATATAAATTTAAGTGATTCAAATAGCTTTAAACAAAAATTGAATATGAATATCGTTCGTGAAAGAGTCACGTTATTTCTTTAATACAAGTACATGAATACAGTTAGCTCCTCTTAATAAAAATAAGTGGTGGTTGGTCTTTAAAACTAGTGTGGAAAAATTAGTAAAGAATCTGGCATAATTTAGAAAAATATATGGTAATTCAGGTCCGTTTTTGGCATCATCGATTGTCTCAAGAGTGGCAACCCTGACTTAAAGGTTTCGCTTCGAGAATAATGGATTCTCTGGGATATATCAGATATACAACTCGAGTTGGAGCAGTATTCTCTATAACAAGCTTTGAAGCAGGCTGTTGAAATAAGTTATTTCTGAGTATATGAGTGGAATATAGAACTATTTTGAGTCAGTTCGACTTGTTTCTAGTTAAGGCAAGGTAAATTAATCCCCGGATAGAGAAATAGATTACTCTTATGCTACTTCTTAGTAGGGAACATCTAACATTTTCACGGGAGACAGTGTCTTTTTATGGATATTGACATTTCCACGTATATTTAAGATTGCTACCAATACCTGGTTTCCATAGTAACGGAGTAAGTCGTAGGAATTTTAGGGTGAAAGCCTTATTTGAATTGTGAGCAAGAAGGATGCTTGTTTACGATGTTCAAAGACTGTTTTTAAACCACAGTCTGACTGTATTCAACTGAGTGTGAACTTAAAGAATACTGGACTAGTTCTCGATGCGAACCTAACCTCAAGCGAAGATTCTACTAAAGGCGCTTCACTTCTCTGGTGAGAGGAATTTTCTTATATTCAACCAACTCAATCCTATAAGTAACAGAATTAGCCTTTTTGATGGAGAGTCTGTTTATAGACCATTCCATGTTTAGGACTTTAGGCCAGACAGCTTTCTGCTTATTGAAATTGTCTTTTAGATGTGAGGGAGTATGATGTAAGAAAACACATGTTCTGCTCTCTCAAGATTAAAGCATAGCTTAGCTGCGTTAAAGAAAATCGATTTGAAGTTATAGTTTCATGAAGGCTTAAGTAGGCGACTTCTTCTCCGGACTGAAAAGTTGGTCTTTTATTTCACGACAGTTAACTTAAAGGAAATTCTTCTCAAATCAGAGCACCATTCTTAAGCACCAAAATATCCTGTATGGACTGTGGAAATGGTTTATTTATCAAAGTTTCCCTAAACATGTGGTATGTACTACTCTGTGCTTGTTAATTACCCTGGACAAACTTACCGGGCAGTTCAAATTTTTACAGTTAAAGAAAAGATTACAAGACTAATAGTTATTTACTATATGTTATTTTAAATGCGACACTAGTAGCAATAGAAGCCACAAACTCATTTTCTTTTCTTTTCTTTCTTTTTTTAATCGCACACACAAGAACACCTCTACACCAAAACGATCATGTTCGACAATGTTCCTGGGTTCATTGCGTGTTTCTATCTCTTGGTAGATGAATATTTGTCCAGAATCACTATTGGAAATCGGGTTGCAGACCGCGAAATGCATGTTTAACCCTTTGAGACCTGGTCGTAACATTTGCGTACATCATATTTGCGAACACAAAATACTACTTAGTAAATAACCAGTGGTTTTGAAATAGTCTTTGTTACTACTTAGTTTATTATCTAAACAAATTAGATAGAGCACTATGGCTCAGTGGTAGAGCGCTTACCTCTGGTGCGTGGGGCTGTGGTTTGATTCCCGGCAAAGTAGTTTTGTAGTGGACAACATCGTGCTCGTGGGTTTTTTTCGGGGTACTCCTGTTTCCTCCCACAATTTCATTCCAACACTTGTTCCATCATCATTCACTTACTTTAATCATTATCTCCATTAACCTAACAGACATAATCCTGGGACGTTAAACTTAAAGATTTCATTTCATTTTTTTAGAAACCAATTAAATTATAATTAAAATGAAGGCTTATTCTTTTAGTATGGGAAACATATTGACACTCATGGCCATAATCAGGCTTGAAGATTTGGTCGGACAGACATCATTTAGGGTCAGGCTCTTAAGTATTCTTTTAATAAACAATGCTGAACAAACTAGGCAATCGTGTTTTAGGATTGTAGAAAACGACCGTGAATTGTGTTCAAACACAATTATTATTATATTTATTTCTCTGACTATTGGATCTTTACATTACAGTGTTAAACAAAAGAGAATAATTGTTTGTATAATAGTATTCAAGAGTTTTCTCATCATGATTAGTTTTGTAAACAATTCAATTACACTTATTTGGTGTTTATTTCTAAATAATAAGTCCTAATACAATTTCACAAAGTTGTAATTCTTCTTTAGTTTGTATCACTTTACACAATGACAAATCCAAAAGGTGTGTTGTATCGATGCAGTACAGTTTTTCACGTTTTTCAAAATTTTCCAAAACCCAAAGAATATAACTTTAATTTATGATATTTTAGTCGTCACAAATTACAATTTTATAATGTAGTCAATATTTATAATTACTGGGCAGTTGGGCGTTTAAACTAATGACATCATAATAAAGTCAAAACCATAATTTTGAGTTGAATTGATTCTGAGTTTAACGTCCCGTTCAGCAGCGAGGCTATGTGAGACGTGGACCTACTGATTAATGGGGAATCCGAACCACATGAACTCCCACCGGGAATCAAGCCCAGGTTTCTCACGCCAAAGGCAAGTATGCTAACCGTTAGCCTCGAAGGAGCTCCACCATAATTTTAGTGGGCGATAAGAAATATCTCGCCAGTGCTTTTACAATAAATAAAATTGTATAAGTATTAAAGAATAGTGGTAAGAGATTTTATAATAGCTCTTTTATTTATGAGATATGAGTATTTTGATAAAAAACTAAAGAATAGATTGGCGAAACCACAAAAGACTCGTAAAATAAACTTTCTTATAAATACATACGCACCTTACTCACCTTTTATAATTGCTATGCTTACGTTCTCCATAAAAACAGAAATTCTCTTTTAGTGATACTTTACACAAGATCACGAAGTGGATTCCAATTTAATTAAAGGCAAAATACAATACAATAATCCACAAATATTGCCTCAAGTGAGTTTAAAGATTTCTAAACATTAGTGCAAAACTGGGCTCTGCCGTTGCGATCGATTTGCAGGTCTTGAGACGGAAGTAAGAAGGGACTTACGCACATAGTAAGTAAAAACAATTAATATGTCTGTAACTTTCCCCCAAATGGGTGTATCTTAAAACTAACCTCACCATTGTTTTCCTAATTAAATTCTAGCCCGAAATTGTGTACATATTACCCTATTCCCATTTGAAAACTTGACCTTAATTCAAAATGGCGGATTTCAAGATGGCTGCCGTCAAGGTCATACCTACCATACGACTTCCCCCCAGGACTTATATGTATCCACATGGTTGTTCTTCACTTTTCTTCATTAACGCTCCGTTTACAAAGGGTAGTAAGGGACTTCTGTAGTAATTTTTAATAACCACATCACAACTCTTAAAAGTTATTTAAAAAAATAGAAAACATGCTCCATGGCAAAAATTTGTCATCACAAGTAATGCATACATGCCCTCTATCAGTAAAAAAAAAAAGTTTCATTGAAATTGGAGCCGGACATTTGAGTGATGTCCCTTGTGGGATATGATTGAACGTGACGTCAGAACGCATCGCCCCCTTTCCCGGAATTTACGGGAATTAGGTGACCTGAGTGTGCACATGTGGTGTCAGCTCTCTCCAGCGACCTATCAAGGATCATTGCATGTATGCGAAGACGTGTCGCCGTTTTTATCCATGCCAAAAGTTGACATACTGACAATTAGGTAGGTAGTCATAATGGTCTGCCTGATATGTGCGAATATTTTAACTCGTACATTTTGTCTCGACTCGAATTTCGAGACGTCTCGACTCGAATTCGAGTCGAGTCGAGACAGAGACTGTCGAGTCGAGACACGAGTCAAGACAGAAACATATTTTCGAGTCGAGACACGAGTCGAGACAACATTTTCTCGAGTCGAGTCGAGACAGGCTTAAATCTCGACTCGACTCGACTCGTGCGCATCCCTAATTTTTGAAACCCTAATAGATTGGTAATGCTATGGGCTGATTTCTGTTCCTACGGGATTTCGAAGCTCTAATAAGTTTCTTTTAAATCATAGTAGATTGTTTATGTTGTAAGAGTATTAGAATTCTAGTATCGTATCCAAATTACTTTATATTGTATGCAGTTACATTACCATCACGATTAGTAATTTATTATGGTCTTTACGATTGGAAGATATTTCTTAAGGATTTGGTTTAAATTAACTCAAAATTCAATTTTGTTTCAGTAGGATGAACAATATAAGGTTTCTCTTTATTTCTGGGGATTTAATAGGATCGCGATAGCTCAGTGGTAGAACGCTGACTTCTGGTGCTTGAGGTCCCTGGTGTGATCCCTGCCCTCACCAAGTCGACTTTGTAGTAGACAAACACCATATGCCTGGGTTTTCTTAGGATTCTCTCATTTTTTACCACTTTGTTTATTCCACCAAATCACCATCTCATTATCAGCGTGTTCCTCATTGTCTGTGGATAATCGTGGGACGTTAAACTAATACTTAACCTTATTAAAGAACTTAACTACTTTCATCTATTTTTACGTATACATTATCGTTTGTTTTACACTCTTCAAAGGAAGTAATATTACTTCAATGAAGCTTGCGAATATTAAGAATGACTTACGATTAGTTTAATTTACGTTATGTTTACTTAATAATATCAAAATGCGTTCTGAAAGAGCCGACTTATTTGAATAAAAAACAGTTTGTCACGGCTTTTATCTTCGCCTGGGGAATAAAGAGGAATCGGTTGACACAATGCGTTTCTAGTTCCAAACAATTATTTGTAGAAGTATTACAGAAACCCACATTACGCGGATATATTAAATAATTAGTATTAAATGTTTTGTCATTAACTAATTTATATTTCTTTTAACGAAATGGAAGAAGTAGTTTCTGCACTTGAAAAAAATGCATCAGGTTAAGTTCAATGGTTTTATAACTCACTATAATCTAAACTTTCATCATGAATTTCTTCAACTTAGAGTATTTAATATTAAGTAGTTTGCACATTACCTTAAATCAATTCTTCCTTAACCAAAAGACTATTCATATTTATGAACTATTACGTTGAATTGAATACAATTCTAGACACAATTATTTTAGTGTCACAAAGGGTGGTCTAAGTGCTACCTCAATCATTATATCCTATATACAAGTTTCGAATAAAGAAAATGAAAGATCCGGGTTAATATTACGAATTCTAAGTTAACGATAAGAGTATGGTTGATTGAAGCAATTGTAAAACAACAATTACCAAATAACCAGTTAATGTTAGAGAAATGAGAAATTGGAATTAGTAGTTTGTGCATAAAAATGGAAACAGCAGCTGTGAAATAAGAATGAAGCCAAAGGTAGCATAAAAATCGTAACACGTTCATGACATTGATTGAATTGATGATAAACAAAAAGGAAACGTTTATAGTTAGGTAAGTCAACGAAACATTCAGGTGACTTTATCCTTAACTAAGCACCATTGAGTTATTTTGTAATTTAGAAGTGACCTTAGTTACCATATACCGGATTAGGACTAATTTCACAAAATTGGTGTAGCTATTTAGGAAGAAAATTGGAGTAGTGTTGAACTTAGGCGTATTTCAAGAAGCACTCTCTTAGCCAGGGTGAAACATTATATACCGTATGGCACACTGAATACTTCTACTAATATATATTAGGTCAGTATTGAAAGACGAAAATGAAGTGTTATTTGGCAATCACATTTGAGATATAAAATTGATTGGTTGCGTGGTTGATTTATGCTTTAGCGCCCTGCTCATCACGAAGGCTATATTAAAAGTGGGCTGCAGCTTAACGTAGGGTCCGAACCACATGCGCTACCATCTGCAATTGAACTTGGGTCTCCTGCGTTTAAGACGCGTAAGCTAGTCATAGAACCACGAGGGGTTTCAGGTACAAGATTTGAGTTAACTTTGACATGTTTTATGATCACTGGAAAAATGTGTGAGCATGCTACTGTTTCATACAGAGAAAAGTGGTACATTTATTAACTGAGCAGTGAATAAACAGAATCACCAAGAAACAGAAAAGCCTCACCTAGGCTTTAAGTTTTCTTTCACAGTGGTATACAATATAACAGTACATTCAGGAAATGCGTGGTGGCGTAACAATTGCATTGAAAATGTTGATATTAAACACAAAGAGTAAAATTTTCGTCAGTAAAATATGACTAGAAATATTTTATTCTTAAAGTTTGTCTTTAATATACTATCCATCATTGACAAAATTTTGGCAATTGTCTTATGTATTCACCTTTTGTTCTCCAGTTAGACATCATGATCAAAACGAAAACGCAAACCATAAGAGTTGAGCGATTCTTGTACATACAACGTGTGATAATAAGGCTCATATGCAATCACTGGTTTCGAAGTTATAAATTCCCAAGATAATAAGAAATTGCATGAAATATTTAGTCTAACGATACACTATTATATGTTTTAGGTCAGAAAAGACGAATAACAGAAGTAAACGGCTATTCAAAATATAATGGAATGAGAATATACGAGGAAATAGAAAAATGCGAATATACTACAAATACATTATTATACACTATAAGTTCATATGAATAGAGATTGAAATAAAACTCTCACATCAGAAGCAAATGCTAACCAGTGATTCACTGTTTTTACAGAAAACCAGAATTATGATTTCAAGTGTTCTTAAACGCTAATTATTTACACGAATGTTTAATGCAACACTTTCTATTTATTTCGGTGTAATAGTTATAGGCTAACGTTTTCTTCAATATTTCATACGCTTTTTTTTTTGTTTGTTTGTTTGTTCGTGGAACGCAAGAAGTTAGCTCTACCACTCAAGTTGAATTCTTATAAGTTCTTCATTATTTCTTCCTTATGATTTCTTCAATTCTCGTGTGATTTTGTTTGGTTTCATGACGCAAAGGCGGTTTGCAAGTTTCATTCAGAGAAGAAAGTTAGGGCTCCAGCAAGTTAGGTTTATTATATTAAACCAACAGAAAAGAGGAGACATCTAAAAATATCACTAAGTTGAACTCTATCAGAAAAGTAAGTAGCTCTTCCATAGAAGTGAAAGGTAATATTTTATTTGTACCGTGTTATGCAAAAATGAACTAAGCGCCAAACTTTGAAAATCCACGTAAATGCGACGATTGGTTCCTGATAAGCATTAGAACGTTTTACACAATCGAAAAGAGAGGAAAACCAACACCTTTCCACAAAAAGAAACATAATTTCCCTTTTGATTACGGCTACATTAATGCCGGACATCAAACTTTATACGTGATTTTCTTAAAAGTATGAAAGTGGCGCTTAGTTCGTTTTCGCTTGATAAAATAACCAAATATCCTTTTTCTGCTTTTCCACTTTTCAATAGAGCTTTTTAGTGGCACTTAAATACCTCAGCTTGAACAACAGTCGAATCTTTACATTTTTTTTTTTTTTTTTTTTAGCCTATTATTTGTCTCTCATTCTCTCTCCACCTTTATGTGTTCTTATTTAAACTTTGTTTCGGTTCACAAATAAAATATAAATAAAACGTTTCTAATTAGAAAGCACTGGAAAAGGTTCCTATCCTATGCCTTTCAGAATAACCAATTGTTTTACTTATTTACTGGTTTATATGTAACGTACCGAAGTTCTATGTGATGTGAACTCATGGTTTAACGTGGGATCTCAGAAACAAACTTCTGGAATCAAAGTAAGTATTATGCAAAATTGAGGAACGCTAATTGCATTGCCATAACGAAGGTCTTGTGCTGCATTTCTAACTGAAGAGAAATAAGTAATTATATTTTTACTTTAGTTATACTTACTTCTTCTGTAATTATATAGTAGACTATTTCAAATTCGTAGGTTACCATACATGATTTCGAAACAGTAATTCAACATATTAAATTTGAAATTAAATTGACATCAATAAGTTTATGATGCTCAAATATTACATGTCCAAACCAGATGTTCAATGCTGTAGTGGTATCTTCCAGAAATTTTTGCATCCCGTTTACAAAAGATGAATATCAATATTTAGTTTTAAAAAATCTAAAAGTTTACAACGATACCGAGAAAACTTCTCAAATACTGATTTTCATGGACTAGTCACGATAACCAGTCCATGTACTTTTCATAGAAACCGTAATATTTTTATCGGTCCATTTTCCCATGTAAACCAATTTCGTCTAGCAGGGTGGACAACAACAAGTTTCATATTTAAGTACACTGACAAATGGCCACTTAGATGGTTCTGAAATTTTGTTGTGTTGAACATTTCCTTACAAAACATTCATTTATTGCTTCAAAGTAGTCATGTTTCACCATACAGCAAGCAAAGTTAACTTGAAAGTGAACCTGTGAACCCATAAAACAAACAAGTTTAAAAAAGAACTTCTATAAATTCTTATTAATATTTTACTCAAAAAGCTGCATGTGGAATACGATTAATATTACTACTTCTATAAAAAAGAGCATTGTTCAGAAACATTCAGATAGGCCTCGTAATAGGAGTGATAACTTGGTATGACATCAGCTTATTACTTTAAGATGGATACTGTCAGATACATAGAATCAATATTAATAGTCCAAAATTATATTCAGGAAGAAATTAAATGTTGAATAAAAGCATGAAATTCGTGTTATTATTCATTCAAAATCCTTTATCATTTCGAATTCTGTCGAGGAATTTGAAACTTAAAATACATAAAACGATAAACGTGCCTATTGTTCTGTATGATTGAGAAACATGGTCGCTCACTCTGAGAAAAGAACGTAGAGAGAAGATTGCAAACTGTCCAGAATATGGCAAAATAAGAAACTGGCTAATTAATTCCACTTAAACTAGTTAAGCGATTGAAAAGAAACTAAGGCACCTACACTAGAGGCATTGGAGAGTGTCGTTGTATGCTCTGTCTCTTAAACTCCCTCCATTTATTAATGTAGTACTGCCAATAAAGCCACAAGACTAAGTGATGTTTCATGTCTCATGTCAACGATGAAACTACCTTTGTATGAGACTGAACCTATTTATTAGACAAGAATCTGAGACATTACGTGAAATGAAATAATATTTCGTTTAAAATCCCACGAGTGTGACCTTTTAGCCTAAGGAAGACGATAATTAGGACAAGTCAGAGATCATGCAAGAATTGGTAGAATGAGAAAGTGGAAGGAAACGGAAGTACCCCGAGAAAACTTACGGTGTCAACCACAAACTTATTTAGCCGGTGATCGAACAAGGGACCTCATCCAACACAGGTAAGCCCTCCACCTCAGAGCCACCGTGCTCCCCTGAGATATTACTTGAGTGTGTAGCCGTGATAAGTATACCTACTCAGTGAAAATCCTGTACCACAGGCATAGAAATCATGCGCTTGAACCACTTGTCCACGAAATAATACTCCTAAATTCAACGTTGTCTACGATTAAGTTTTATCTACGTATTTGGGATGGATGTTGGCGAGCGTGGCGAAGTATTTATTATCACGCTTTAGTGAGAGACAGAAACACTCCTTTGAAATACAACTACATTTAACATTGTGTGTAACAATATTCTAAACTAGTTGATTGGAAATTCATTACCGTTTAGATATAGTTGCTTCTAAAATAATGTGATTGGAATGTCATCAAATTGCGTAAAAATTCCACTAAAGTATACAGAATATAATTGTCATACAATCAGACTTATGCAAGTGAAACACAGGAAGATTTATGCAAGTAAGAGTCTATTTTAAACACGCATAAGACAAATCAGTACAACTCAAGGTTTGGTTTCAGCCTCAGTGCAGATGCTTAATGGACTTAAGCTAATTTGTGATGTTCATCACTCGGTGTTCGAAAAACATTTTAATGCTTTCAATTTGTACAAATCACGATTAGCAATTAGTTTTAAAAAATACAATTTATGTTAATGTGTCTATCTTTCCTATACTGTGGTATGACATGCTACTCTATGACTTTTTTTTTAATTTAGAACTAATAGATGTGAGTTACTCGTTATACGTTAACACCTAGTAGGGACGATATAATATTAAGTGTCCAGAGCTGTATCACATCTAAGAAGAAGAAGAAGAAGAAGGAGGAGAACGAGAGAAAGAAGAAAATGTAATACTGCTAAATTAATATAAAAGATAATGTAGATAAAAGTTAATTGAGCAGAATAATTTCTTTGCTACGCTGTTAAAATATTCTAGCTTTCAATCTAATTAAAACAAATTCAATTAAAACCGAGAAGAGAAGCCCTAAAATTGTGTTTTATCTTAATATTGGTAAAGTTATTACTTGAAACAATCAGCTAGGTCTCATAAAATTTCATTTGCTTAATATACTTAGTTGATCTACATTTACAAAATTTGTCACAATTGGGAATGGATTCCTTACATCAAAATAAGAAAAAAAAGTTCATATGGACCTATGGACGGAAATGCATAGTTGAGTAGTTATAGAGTGTCGAAAACATGAAAAAAAATGAACTTTAAAGGTCTATAGTTCCGCTACTATAGGACCGATCGTAGTCGGGTCAAGACATCACTGGGCAACTAATATGTAATCTATCCAAATATCCATCCTTCAGAGCTTTCGGTACTTGCACAATCATTTCTAGAGAGGTCATTTGGGAGTACTTGATCACTCTTCACCTACCTCTCTAAAAATTGGTGTGCAAGTACTTGAGCATTCTTAAACATGGATATTTGGATAGTTTATATACAAGTTTTTGAATGATGTCTTGACCCGACTACGATAGATCCCATAGTAATGGAGCTATGAACTTCTAAAGTTCACTTGTTTCACGTTTCTGGCATCCAATAACTCCAACACTATCCACTTTTGAGCACAGGTCCACATGAACTTTTTGTCTTATTTTGACTTGAGGAATCTATTCACAAAATATTGTGGCACATTTTCGTAACAGCCGTTTTTTTTTTTTTTTTTTTTTTTTCAGAATCTGCCAACCTTTATAAAATTTCACATAGCCAGTATAGAGAAACTGAAATAGTAAAGTATGTTTCTTATGCTGTGGTTTTAGCACTTTCAAACAAATATTTCGTAAGCATAATTCAGTAATTCAGAATTCGTATATAGGCCTATTATTCAGTGCAATTTCCATGCAAATCTATTCAAGAACTTTTCTTCTGTTAGTAAGGTCCTCTAAATACTTGGTAGTATATATAGCGAATAATAGTGCACACAATAAGACACTTTAATAATGATCATAAAAAACCAGATTGATCTGTCGCTGTCATTCCTCAACTGCACATTGAGGGGGCGCGGTGGCTCAGTATTAGAGCGTTCACTTCCGGTGCTTGGGGTGCCTGGTTAGATCCCAGCTCGCGCCGTGTGGACTTTGTGGTGGACAAACATCGTGCTCGTGGGTTTTCTCGGGGTTCACCCGTTTCCTCCCATTTCTTTCATTCCACTATTTCATTCATTTCTCATCTTCACCGTCTCCTTTAGCCTAACCGGCATAACCGTGGCACGTAAAACTTAAAGATATAATTTCATTTTGTTTCAACTGCACATTCAATTCTTGATTTTGAAACCCAGAAAGGTAACTGTCCATAAATATAAGACACATTAATTGTTACTCACTCTTCTTAAATAAATTCGTTTTGTTGATCTACCGACATTCTGAGCTAATGACGAACGAATAGCGTATTTAACATTCACTTTCATATTCATATTTTCAAATTATACATTAAACCAGGCATGTGCAAGTTGGAACAGGAGATGGGCCGACCACAGAGAAATTACTTAAGTCGAGAGCTGTACGAGGCAATGTGTAATATTTACACAAGAATTGAACATCCATATTCAACTGAGAAACTCGTACACAAACATCAGAGGAACACAAAAACTGATATAATGGCAAGAAAAATATTTGCTGACGAAAAGCAGAAAAAGCATATGTTATGTTATAAGTTTAGTGGGAAACTTGATCTTTCATGTTCTGAATCAATCTGAATAAGTTTTACACAACGCAATAGAGGGTTAGAAAATTCTTGAATACAATTTAAGAGGATACACAATAAACGCATTTTCAATAACGTATCAAGCGGGCCGGATGAAAGGGTTCAGTGGGCCGGCTGTTGCACATATCTGCATTAAACATTGATTATGTTATTGTTGTAAAGAACGAAGTTAGTGAGTTATGGATAGAATAGGTTTTTGGCTTAATGTGCCGCAAAAATCCGATTCACCACTTTCTATTATCTTTTGAGCTGTTGTGCATCCGTTTGACGCAACAACGAATTTTGAAGCTTACTCTGTCTAATATAATGTTTTTAAATATTTTTGAACACTATCTACTTTATCCGAAACATAATGCATAATGATTTTTAATTGATTCAATGGTCTCGAAGTGGATAACGCACGAAATCTATAATCTGCAAGGTGGTACAAACATAACTCTGCAAATACTATTTTTTCTATGTGAAAGTATTCACCTAAATACGACAATGAACATTTCAATATGAACATTATAATGTTGCGTGAAACATTTTCTCTGTCATTATTCCACAAACATTCAGAAAATCATAAAATATAATGTCGTAAACATTTTTTCCTTATACGAACTTTTGATGAAGAATGTCCAGAAGTCCTACTAAAATTATATCGGGAGTTCTAGAAACGTCGCCCACGGACCACAGAGCACTATTTTACAAATCATAATAAACCAAATATACATATATTTGTAGATCTTTCTAGTCCTCGTTTGGAGACACGAATTGCACTTTGTGGCAACGCCGCAAATAAAGAACCATAGAGTAGATCTACTAATCTATCAAATATCATCGTTTCTTTCCAGATGGCAGCTAAGTGGATATAGATAGATACTAGTAAGAATTATTAGTGTAGCAACCGATTTAACTACATGATGTACTCGAAGAGTAAGACAAATGGTTCCAAGTTAATCTGCAGCGTTGCCACATTGTGAAAATTTGATTGCCCATAGCGGCTGAAGGAGGCCCTGAGGAACATAACACCATATAATATTTTCGTTTTATTTTGGCCTGTAGACTATTGCTCTATGATCCGTAGGCGCCAATTTTAGAACACCCGATATATATATATCAACTGGATAACAAAGAGGTTTTTTGTTAAGATCATAACACTATAGTGTTGTAAATATCTAACGAAAAAAAATGTCACGAATAAAATATGTACCAGTTGATAGTTCTCATGGATGTGAACAAAATAGTAAATTCACGTGTGTACATTTCAAGAATATGGAGAGAAAGATCTTTTTATGATTATCGCCATCCATGAGCTATGAGTTTCGTAAAAAGTCAATAACTGGAATGCGTTTTATTATGTCTGAATTTTAGAATGCAACGCATGTATTGTGCTTTCTGTTGCTAACAAGAAAAAAAAAAAAAAGATTTATTTTGTCTTGTTCATATAAGTAGAATGTAGAAACTGTAATGCGTTGCAAAATATCTAAATAACAGAAAGTAACTACTTTATTTTCCTTGTTAACAAAATAAGGAATAAAAACTGAAATGCGTTATATAAAGTCCAAATTATAGAAAATAATATATTAATTTTACCTTTTCCCCTTTAAGTGCCTATTTGCCATATTTTAAGTGACATTTTACTTGCCTATTTTACACAAAATAAATGCATATACTATCCCCCACTAATAATAATGTTCATATTCTATCCAGAAGTATTAAAATGCTTTCAAACAGAAATAGGATATCTACTCTCTGCTGGTGGTAAAGAAAATCAAAGACATTAGAAAGCAGTTTATTGTATTCCCTGAGAGTTGAATGAAAACTCCAAACAATTTGTTCACAACACACGAATCTGCATCCTCTTCAGTAAGCTTAGCGCAGGTGATTACTTTTCAGCAAGAAGGAAAAAACTGATAGTCTGGTAGTCTTTAAGCAAACACTACTGCTGTAGTTCATTCCTCAGTTGGGAGTGTCTTTGCCTTATGGTTACGTAAATGCTGTATCGTTTAATATAAATACAACTTCCCCCTCCCAAAATAATTGGCAGGAATGTGCATATAGCTGCCACAGTATAGTATTGTGTCATGAGAAGTTGGTAAAGCAGTAAGCGCAGTTTGTGTGTTGAAAGTTTCAATACGAAAAAAAAAGGCGGGGACTTTCCGCAGAGAAGAGAAAATCCATGGTGGACAGATGGTGTACCACTAAAAGACTAACCTACAGACAACTGGCAAAACTGTAAGGGGTAAGTGTTGGTGCAGTGTAAACGGCAATTAGAAAATATGATGAGGAGTATACCTTCAACGGCAGATCCCGCCCTGGACGAAAACCAGCCGCAGCGAACCCGGAATTGGAAAGCAAGCTACTGAAGGCGTTTGCCTCCAAAAAAGAACTCTCTGCTAGATGTTGCCCTAATATTCGCAGCATCTATTTAAATAGTGCACCTTGTCAAATGGAGACATAAACCTAAGAACTTACAAAAAGCAAAAAACACCTAAACGTAATGCAGTTCAGGAAGTAGCCGTATAAACAAACGCTCGTAAGAAAGTTGTACGAATCTATTCTGTCCAAACCAAATGTGTGTATGATTATAGACGACGAAATGTACGTCAAATTGGACTATAAATTATTGCCTGGTCCCCAATATTACACTATTTGCAAACATTCGGTTGTCAACAAAGCTGTCAAATCAATTGCGACTGCAAAATTTGCCAAAAAGTTTCTGCTCTGGCAAGCAATATGAAAATGTGGAATGAAATCAAGTTCATGTTTTACCAACCGTACAATGACAGGCGGGCGATCTGTATGTCAACGAATGCCTAAATAAGCAACTTCTACCAATACTACGTAAACACAATGTTAAAATATTATTTTGGCCTGACTTGGCGACGTGTTTTTATGCAATACTAGCAATGCAATGGTATCGGAATCAGGTTATCAATGTTGTAAGCAGAGAGGTGAATCCACCAGATTGCCCAGAGCTTCGTACCATAGAACAATTCTGGGCTTCAATGAAAGCTGAACTGTGGAAAAGTGTTCGTTCTGCTATATGAGAGGTGCTGTTTCGTTTCGACTGGAACAGAGTTGTCAGGACCTTTAGTAACGCCGCTGTCCGGTCCCTTATGGGAGGTTTCAGAGAGAAGGTTCGTCAACTAGCCAGACCGGTTTAAGTTGTGTGTTGGGCATACGTGTGTGTAGATCATAAAGTGTGTTTTGTTGTAGCTTTCATGTATCCTTCAGACATGTAGTATTTTATTTTTGCAGTATTTTGTTTGTGTATTTACAGTATATTAAACGACACAGCCTTTAGATTCAATTCTCTAAGTCTCGTGGTAAAGTTTTATTTTATACTTAATGTTCCCGCTCGAAGTGGCTTGTGATTATCACTAATGACACTATCAAAACTAGGATTAGCAGGTATCCTTTTTTTTTTTTTACATAGATATATCTTTTTCTTTTTCGGGACCTCAAGATTATCCTGGTGAGTTTTAAGGAAAGTGGGAAAATGTCCTACTTTATGAGCACAGACAACCCTTCAACTTTAATATTTGTAAAATTAAAAAAAAATCCATAATGGATGTTATATAGTTAACTTTCGATGTTTAAATCACAATGGTTGATCAACAGTGGGGATAAACAACCTGACAAACCTTCAGGGACCCCCTCTCAAGTTATGAAAGTCGATTCACATATGGCATCAATTTAGTTCTGTAGGGACCATGGAAGTCAGTTATGCCGCTGCTGCCACTACTAATAACAAATGTGATACTCGACTTATCGGTCAGTGATCTTGTTATGATCCCGAAAGTAAAATCTGAAATGACGTTGCTGTTAACAAATTTGTCGGGCAATGTAAATCTTCTAGTGAATTTAGAAACTTACTCCTGTTTTAAAATCTGAAATATGGTAATCTTGAACAAAACAAAAATGCGTTTCTAACAATGTTCTTACGTTTATAAAGTAAACTATTTCTGTTTCTGACGTACAATGTAGTGTGTATGCTCCTTACACACTACAAAACTCAACACCATGCCATGGAAGTGACTATCTCAAATTCACGGCCTAAAAGCTCATTCCCTCTCGTACAGACCTTAAAGTGACTTAAGCCAATGAATGGGAGCTGGGATGCTTACCAGATTAATTTGCATGCAGTGATGGGAGTTAATTGTGAGCAAAAGTTGTTAATATCGCATAGGTAAACTTAAAATATAACAATAAATTCGTAATAATAAGAAACTAAAAGAAATGTCAAAGTGTTGCTAACAGACAAATGTAGCACAGGAACTGATTTTCGAAATGTCAATGATTTTCCGGAACGAAGTTGTGCTGCTTCCCCTCACTGAGTAAACTAAATGTATGGCGTACGTAAAAACGTAGGTTACATGCGTAAATCCTGTAGTTTTAGGACTTAACGAACAACTCTATGCAACATCCTGCAGCAAATATATAATATAACCGAAAACATGTTTTATAGTACTTTCTGTGTAAGTGTTCCGAATATACGTATTTTCCGTACGAAAGAAAGAACTGTATATAGGCGGACGTATATAACATACAGATGGACATATATAACATATAGCTGTACTGAAAACTGTTGGATGTCAGACATTCTGTAGCATCATGCTGTAATATGTAAGCGGGAAAGAGCAGTACGAATGTAGCGTATGGATAACGTAAGGGTTTACATATTTCTGTAAATGGATGGAGACACGTGAGTCATATCGTCTGAAAGGCAATTTTATTCTGAAGAGAATGGTGTGCGAAACATGACCCTAGGGTAATTAAGGATGTTTCAGGGAATTTTTATCAAAATATACTTCTGTATACGGGAATATGGGGCAATGTCGGTATATATATATTTTATGGCGGGCTTATTTTTGCACCTAGAAGATTGAAATTGTGCACAAACATTCAGTCCACCGAGTAGTATTTAACAGCTTTTTTTTTCGGATTTATGCGTTAAAACAGGGGGGTCCAGAGGGGCTAAAAGTTGAAAAAAGGGATGTTTAGACCAAAAGATCCCTTTTTTCGGGAATTTCCCGCCTTAAGATACATGATGGAGACATGTGAATAGTACCGCTTGAAAGGCAGTTCTATTCTCAAGAGAATGATGGGCGAAACATGACCCTAAGGTAATTCGGGATGTCTCAGGAATTTTTTTTCCTGAGATCATAGTGTTTTGTGGTAATTTGGGGCATTGTGGGAATCCTTCATAAAATTTCTCTCGCTCTTACTATTCAAGATAGAAACTTGAAATTTGGCACACACATTCAGTGTACCAAGTACTATTTATCAGATTTTTTTTAGATGGCTACGTTCACACAGGGCCGCTCAAGGGGGGGGGGGGGCAAAGTGCGAGGAAAAATAAATTCCCTCCGAAAGTTTCCCTTTGACATCATTTTTCCCACTCCTGGTATATGGTATGAGCATGCAAGTAATATCATTTGAAAGCCAGCTCTATTCTGAAGAGAATGAGATATGAACCATGATCCTAGGTTAAATAGTGACGATGCAGTAGCTGCTTGACTGAAAGTCAAAAAAATAGCCCAAAAAGCCGAAATCTGGAAAGGGTTAAACATATGGATCCCGTATATTTGTACAATATACCGCTGTCCAGATAACTCATATTTCTCATTGCGATTTATTTTAAGTAATCCAAGTTTCACTCTTATGTAAAATTCCAATAATTTTAATTTGTTTTTCACTTTCTAACTTTGAGTTGAAGAGATTCAGACAAAAAGAAATCTGGATTCCAAGCTCCAAATATATGATAGACTTAAACAATGACACATACGTATATTTGTAACAGAGACGCACATTCTATTTCCAATAGTATCAGGGGAATCATTTCAGATTTCTTTAGGGAGGCAATCCCTTGTTGTCTGTAGATTTTCAGGTTTTTCATTTGAATATTATCATCTTATGGATAAATATGTATACAAATGTCATAGTCAGAGTAGGCCATTGCCCCCTCTGGAGCCCCAAATGATCACTTTCAATAATATTGATAATAATAAAAGAGATGTGTGTGTCTATTCTTAATTTACTAATAGTTATCCAGCGTAGAGTACACAAGTACATGGACTGTGAATAAGCTCAACTTGATCCCTAGTGCACTTAAATTGATTTCCTTCCGTCTATTACAGAAATGTCGAAGCCTTTCTTTGGTTAAAACTCACTCCTCTGTAGTTTCAGTGCATTTCTAGCTATTTTCTCTTCAGGTCACTATGTAACGGAGAGGAATCCAATATTTTGTGAAGCGATGTCTTCTTTTGGCGTACGTTTAACGAGTTGAAGAGAGGAAGGGAAACCAAAAAGAAGGCAAATAGCTATGTAATGTGATGAGCAGTTGGGGAAGAAAGGAACGTAATTTCCGGAACGTACGTCAATAGTGGGATGACAAGAACAGAGGCATGGGCTTTCACTATTCACTTAAGTGATTCGCGGAGAAGAAATTATGGAAATTGATGAAGGATGAAAAAATCAGAAAGATGAGAACCAAATACACACATTTTATATCTCTATGCATATACTTAAAAGTATATTGAGTTAGCAGTATTAAAAAGTCACTTCGAGCTAACTTAATTGGACAATTTCCAAATATGCATATATGAATTGTCTTTTTCTTAATATGATCATAATAATAATTCGGAACAATTATAGATTAAGAACTTGTCACTAAGCTGAAGATTTCATTCAGTACACCCTTTCGTTAATATGTTCTTCTTTACATGAAAAGTACAGTATTATTTTTAAAATCTAATATCCCACGCTTATACTCGAAGTCAGTAGGAGATAGCCATGATGAAGAAAGTGTGAAACTTAAGAAAGAGTGAAATCTGAGAAAACCCACGCACACGCTGTTTGTCCAACACAAAGTTCACTTGACAAGAGCGGAAATTGAAAATTATAATCTGTAGTATCATATATCAGCACCAGTGTTTCTATATTTTCTTTCTCTTTATATATCTTTATATATATTTCATTGGCCGGTAGATTTCTGCAAATTTCTTTCACCATTTTGTACAATTGGGAAATGGGCTTCGGTCCATCACGCTAATGGACTCATCTCATTACCCTATTTGTAATATGGGTTTCATGTATTTCTCGAGCGAGCAATCACTGCAAAGGTCCAGGAAATAAAACCCGTTGAAGTTATGAGACAGTGGGTCTTAACGAAGGAATCTAATCATTCCAGTACAGAACAATAAGTGCTGTAGCAGACCATTCCTCTTGGCTACCTCTATTGTAATTAGTTTTCTTAAATCTGTTCGATTTATTTTTCTTTTTCAATTATACTCAGTATTCTCTTTCTCTCAGTTCTGCGAATGTTCATCTTTTTTAACTTATTTCATTCAGCTTAAACCGGTTAATTACGTTTTATTATTCTTTGTACGTCGGTTAGTAATATTTATAGTCTTCTGAAAGTTTCTAACCAGTGCAGAATTCACTTTGCACCAAACCTGTAATTTTGTCTGTTTCTTAAACAAGAAACAATAAATAAGGTCTTCTTGTTGAATGTTCTTCCTCGATCTCCATATTTCTTTTTCTATTTCTACCCCAATGCGTATACAGTGGGTGTTCCTTAGATAAGTTTCTCGACATAGTATTACCTATGTTATTCTTTTAGAGCCTTGGTATTTTGTGTACAAATAGGTAAATGTGTTGTTTACTTCTGTATGTAGTCATCATTGACTTAAGGGACTTTTCTATACCGCTGCATTAGCTTGAAGAACGTCTGTTATCAAAACCTTGTATCCCGTAAATGGAAGAATCGCTGGCTCTTCATTCCTTCCAGAACACTTTACGCCCAATCTATTGTCAGGGCAAGGCATAAATGCGAGGTATGTATGTACAAAGAGGTTATATTTCATCCGTTCCCAATCAAGGATATGTTCGAGTCTCATAGTTTTTCTGATTGTACGAGATCCGGCGTTATCATTAAGAAGAATCATATCGTTTGATTGGAGCCTTCAAATACATTAGAGTTATTTCACAATACCCTATTGATTCACAGTTCCTTCCCAATAAATTCCAGCAAAAGAATATCTCCCTTGTCTCAGAAGATGGTGTGAAGAGAAAAGTGAGATGCGAAATTGTTCCTATGTGGTTAAAAATTCTAAACAATTAGATGAAAAACTGTATTTTTGTGTTTCAGTTCATGTTTTTCATATATATATAACGTAAAAATATGTTGCCAACCTTACATTCAAGCTGTTTTCACGTATATCGTGAAAAAATTCTTTGAGAGACGTTTATATTATAAATAAAATTTTAATCAAGCAATCTGGTGTCAAGTAATTTTGAAATCAACTGCGCAATAATATAAAATATATATTTATCTACAACATTGTACACGACAGTAATAATACGTAAAGCATTATTTCACAAGAATTCGGAAACATTGTAAGTTTATGCCCATCCCAGTAACTATCATCAGTACCCTGTGAACATTTGCCGAGCCATTTCAGTAGATTTGTGTCCTCCAGACCTTCTGAAGAAAAAGCCTCGACCAATCGCCATATTCCGATGGTTGATGACAGGTTCTTGCATTTTCCGATTATATATTTGCACCGAAAATCCCGAAGGAGCACCTCGTTGGCTTGCACAGTATGACAGCAAAGTATTTGTACAAGTTTGGTTTGAAATAAAGCTAAATTATTTTCTCACCAATGGGACGCGACACTTGTGGGTACTCTCTCGGTCTGCATCCTTTTTCCCAGGGGAATTAAGAAGAATCCTCTATATTGTGATTCGCTCCAACGCTTACTTTGCCCATTCGAAAAACTTGTTCTTGGCAATGATCACCGACAAGAGCTAGGACATCCAAGTTTGAGAACAAAGAAGAATAAAAAAAAGTGTCATCACAGAAAGAAATCAAATATACGTGAATTTCTTTTTCGAAAGTAAACTTAGACGGAAATAAATATCATCAGATGATCGATTGGTTCTCAACGGACGTCATTGAACCACCATTAACAAGAGAACTTTCTTCGAGCCAGATAGAAGAAAATATTGGAATGGCGGGCATAGCTTCTTAGGAAATTAGATGTTTTCCGTGCCATGCGCAAATATGGAGAGGATGATAAAAGTAGTTACAGAAGCATCAGCATTAGTGTGTGGAGCGGATCGAAGAGATGGCTTTATCAGGACAAAATTAAGGTCTCGAAGAAAAAATGGAAAAGTTGGACTTCCAGCAGGACTATCAAATGTAAATTAGCCAAGAACCGGAAGCAAGTGGTTAGGAGGGTGGAACTCGAAGTGAGTTTCAGAATGTGTGTACCAAGACGAGCTAAGAGCTGCAAAGGAAGGTTTGTCAACAATTTTTCATGACCTATATTCGTAATGTGATTTGAAAACATCAATACAATTTCTTCGTCTATTGATTATAATTTTTAACTACATAGGAACAATCGTGCTCGTGGGTTTTTTCAAGGTTCTCCCGTTTCCTCCCACTTTCTTCATTCCACCATTTCACTCATCTCTCATCATCACCGTCTTCTTTAGCCTAACCGGCATATGCATGGGATGTAAAACTTAAAGGTATCATTTCATTTTACATAGGAACAATATGCATCGTACTTTTATCATGCGTTTTAATTTCAGCCTAAGAATGCTTCAGTGTATAAAAGAACCAAAGGTCATAGCTGTGCAACACAATTTGTCTTCGTGGTGCCGTGCGGGTTGCACAGCCGTAGCTATAGAAATATTCATGATCCATGAGGCAAAGAAAGGGGATGACCAAAAAAATCAAAATTTTCTGTATAGACTATGATTAACACGAAGAAACTTTTCCGCAACCCGGCCAATGGAAGATCAAAATAAAAATAGCTGTGCAGCACAATTTTCTTCATAGTGTCGTGCGGGTTGCATACCCGCAGCTATAAAAAATATTCAAGTCCCGTGAGGCAAAGAAAGTTGACCAAAAAAATCAAATTTTGTGTGTTGACTGCCACTAACAACTTGCAACTTTTCCACAATCCGGCCAATCGAAATTCAAAAAAAAAAAAAAAAATTTTCGGCCCACCCTATTCGGCACCGACCACGTTGAAACTTTGGTGTTGCAAAATATTATTGGTTGCATGTGTTTCTGCATGTTCAACCCTAATTTCAGTAAATTCACGACAGCCAGTTCCTGTTTGGTTAAATAAATTCATTCATCTCTTTAATGTAATTACGGGATGTCGGTGATTATCCTGCGCGATCCTCGTCAATGACATTTTCATATCTACTTCAAACTTCGTGGACCATCACCTTATCATTTGCACTGATATGACTTATAGACATAAGAAACGTCTTTGGATTTTTAGACGTGATGTGTTACATGCCCACTCATACCGAACCACTACCCGCGCTTCTGTTCTTGTTCAGGACTGAACCACATCACCATTAGCAATTATGGTTGGGTATGTATTATGTTGTTTCTTCTAACCATTATGCCGTCACCAACTGCAGCAACAAGAAAGATTATACTAAGGTTAGTGAAAAGATGTACCAATTACATGATAAGATTATAAACGTTAAATTGCAATACAGGATGACGAAGAAAAGCAATAGCTTATTTCCAGACTGTTCTACTTGGTGACCTAGTGGCTAGCGTTTGTGTCTTTAGTGTACTCTGACTCGGGTTTAATTCTTGGTGGCATTGCATTGAAATGGGAACGCACTACGCGTGTCTCATATAACCTCGATGATGAAAGGGGGCAAACTTAAATAAATAAATGATTCCTGAGCTATCTCACGTACGTAGTAACAATAAAATCTGGTTTAGAAAATCTTTGTAGTTACATTTCCATTTTAACTTTTGACATCTGACATGTTGACAATCTAATCATATGCAGTTTTAACGTTGATTTTCAGTGTAAATTTTTGAATAACTGTAAATTGTCTCAGTTGTAAATTTAAGCTTCAATTACTTTAACAAATGGCATATGAACTCAGTGGTGTAGCCAGCAAGATTTTCTATGAGTCATTATTTTTTTTCGAGGGGCGAGCATTTTACATAAAATTAAAGCTAACTTTTTATTTCTGAATATGATAGCATTAATTACTCACATACATATGAACGGTTCGGAGGAACGCAGTGGTAAATCACATTATCTACTTTTCGAATAAACTTGAAAATAAAGTTCAACATTCCTATGCAATGATATATATAAAACAAGCTTTCCCTGCCATCTGGAGGTACATTTCCGAAATTAGAAGATCTATAAATGCTGTTTTGTTTTCCAATTCCAACACATTTCATATAATAACTTAATTTCATCGGGAGTGGCGCTTACCATTGTCTTTCCGCAAGCCTCTTCAACATATATGCATCCATACATTATTATTGTTGTTATCAGTAATAGTACAAATTTGCAGTATTCTAACCTTATTACAATATTAACAGTGTGTGAAGTTAGAATCACAGGTTATAGGAAATATAACAAGCTAGGTCATATAACGAAACAAAGATTTCTTTGCTTTCGCAACTGTGAGCATTCAGTTAGGAAATTTCGGACGTTTTAAATACTCATATTTCGTGCAAGTATGAAATAAGTTTCATAAAATCATAGCGGGATAAATCTCCTAATTTGCTGGTTTGGCTACACTTCTGTTTGAACTGAAAAGCAAATACACTTGTCTTCATCAAAGTATTGGCTTCCTTTATTCAACAAGATCAAAAGCGGACACAATTACAGATAAGAGTCGTTCAGAACCAGACACGTACAAAAATTTCATCTAGGGCAAGAGATCTTCAAGTTTCTAATTGCATATGATTTTATGTATTTGGTTTAGAATTTGTAACTTTCATTATTCTAGGAGCTAGCAACTAGCTAGCTATTATAGTTATATGAAAAATGATATTTAACACTCTGCAACCCTAAGGTGTAAGTTACTGAAAAATTGATTCTTTAGTTAATTCTACATGTAGACAATTTAATTCTGTAATTCATTAGCTAAAAAAATGGTTGATTGGGGTGCAAAAAATCCTATCGAATGACGAAATGACGAAGGTTACTGAAGAAGAAAAGTATGTCACGAGAATTTTACAAGTTTTCCCAGTTAATAGGATATCATAATTTGGTATATCTGGTTCACAATTACTTTTATTATTATTATTATTATTATTATTATTATTATTATTATTATTATTATTATTATTATTATTATTATTACAAGTTTATCGCCTCCTGCCTTCTGCTTGTTCTATGCTATAGATTAAAATAGTAATTAATTAAATTTCTAATTCTTTACATGTAACTTTTTTCTTTTACCTTTATGTAACTAACTTAGGGTTACGCGAATGTTAATGCTCAAATGTAAATATGGTTATGGTTTGTTAATTGTAATATGCTTCATGTAGGTTGGCGATAAAATATTTTAAATACTGCGCTATCTTGAAGGTAAACAGTTCCAACAACTGTTAGTATGATTTATACTATATATTATGTTGATGATGCTTACTTAATAAATTATATTATAGTTGACATGAAATTAATACTTGCGAATTTTATATTCCTAATTAATTACAACCTTATTTACATTTAATACGGTTTTTCTTTTAATAATAATAGAAAGCCATATTCGTGTTTAGCGTCATTACTGTTTATTTTAAAATAAAGCAGACAGGCAATAAACAAAGCGGAGAGGCAACTATTAACAATTAGATACTTATGTTACTCATAGACTGTGATGATTTTGTATTATAAAAAGATGTCCTAAAAATAAACAGTAACAGAAGTCTGTATATTTTTTATCTTAGGTTTATGTTGCCTAGTTAGTAAATTATATTGTATTTGATTTATGTAGAATAAATACTTGTAAATTTTGAATTTGGAATACGTAATTGCGAAATACAGTAGAGCGTCGATTATCCGAACGTCGGTCAACTGAACGACCGCTTAACCGAACTGTGTACTCGCTCGCACCTGTTACTCTCCCACCCTACCGTCCATCATCCCTCTCACTCCCAAACCAAGTTTCCCACAGTAGTCGCCGCACTGAGCCACCGCTGGCGGAACATTGCTTCTAATGGGGCCTTCATAAGGCGCTGCTGACCGGCCAAGCCGCCAGTCGCTGTGTTTCAACAATCAGCACACTTCTGTCGGTTTGGCACTGGCTGTAGAAGTACAGTACAGTACAGTACAGTACAGTTCGATTATCCGAACAAACCAGTTTTCCAAACACCCATGTCCCCCAATTACTTCGGATAATCGAAGCTCTACTGTAAATTATATTTAACACAACCATTGTCTTAATAATGAACAGCAAACCACGTTCATGCTCAGTATCATTACTGTCCATCTTCAAATAAAGGCAGGCAGTCTGTTGATTTGATTTTGAGTTTAACGTCCCTTTCAGCAGCAAGGCTATATCAGACAGGACTTACTAATTAACGTGGATCCGAATCACATGAGCTCCCACAGGGAATCGAACCCGGGTCTCCCACGCCTATGGCGCGTAGGCTAACCGCTTAGCACGAAGGAGCTCTATATTATTTATTAGCATGTCCCACAGTGAGAGATGAAGAACATCGCACTCTTCGTACCTAGAATATATTTTCCTTTTCTTCTACCTTACTTCTATACCAACAATAACAAATTTTAATCATCTTATTACATTTAGGCCTACCATTATCTCCGTAAGCTTAAAGGAAATCACCATGAACGTTAAAAGTACACATTTTTTTAGAAAAAAATAACAAATATTGAATATATCAGTAATATGGTTTTCTAGTTGGCAATATTGCAAGTAACATCAAATTGTCTTTACTTATGATACCACGCTACCTCAAAGTTAAGTGCGGGAACGAAGCTTTATAAATGTAATAGATATATATCTAGAAGTTCCGTTAAAAATTGTCTTTCTGTCCATTTCTAATTGAGATTCAATACTGTATATGCTTCCATCAATTTCGTATGATCCTGACGTAAGCAGAATCTATATATTTTCTTTGAAAATAAAAGTTCGATTTTCTAAAACTAAAAATGAAAATTTTAAACTAAAGTACTTCAAATAATTTAGCGATATTTTAACATTTATTCAACCGTATATTAATAAGTAGATACAATTCATTCAAGGCTGTAAAAAGGAGTAAATGGGGTCAGACCTTCTCTCTCTCAGTTCACAGTCATGAAATTGCATTTCGTATCTAGTTTAGTTTTGCGACTACAATCTCCATCATTTTTCTGGTTTCTTTTCTCTTTCTTTATGTATTTTCTTTTTTTTATTGCATTGTTTGATTTGGTTGTGGCTTGCATGTATGGTTTTATAATGAAGCCTAAATCGTCAAGAAATGTTACGATATTTTTTGTCACTTTTTATCTGGTTTTCAGTGGTAGGGCGCTCAACTCTGACATGGGAAGTCCCTGGTTTGATCCAAGCTTCCGCACAGTGGGCTTTGTGACGGATCGTGCGCGTATCTTTTCTACTGGTTTCCCATTGTCTCCCATTCTTTTTATTCCACCGTTTCGTTCAATGTCATTATTACCTTCTCCGTTAGTGTCGGATCATAATCGTGGGAAGTTATTTTTTAAATAGTGTTTTCGATTATTTAATATTGTTCGTGACAAATGCAGTAATTCATACAAAAATTAACACCTTTGGGGAAAAAGTATTATATAAAAATGCAATGTTGGAAAATTTCTTTCTAAATTAAACTTTCTATTCATATATATTTTAAGGAGTGTGATAATCAAATAACTACACATCTTTGTTTGACACCTACCCTACAAGTATATACTTTATATCATTTAATACTTATACTAAACATAGCGACTTCTGTCAGAAATTTCTTAGACATTAAAATTAATTAAGATAAAAGAAATTTAAATTTTATTATTTTGCCTCGTATTTTCCACCTATAAATTAATGTATCGTAAAATGCAATTATTATTATTATTATTACTTCGAATACATACAAGAACGAATAATTCCCATGAAAAAGTAAACAAAGTTGATATGCTTTATCCTTAGTTGTTTTAGGTTCTTCAATAATTCAAAGCGGTTCAGAGAAGCAATGAACTCATTTACGGAAGTCTCGTATTTATCGACTTTTTTTTAAAAAAGAAAGATATCAACATTCATTACTTGCGTTGCATATTTCAATGCAACGTTCTCATTAATTTATAAATAATTTAACATTAAAATGCGAACATGCAATTGTAGAGAGAATTATTAATCCTTTAAAAGAATTGTTTCTGTCGCAAGCAATGTTACATAATGATTCTATGGTAACAAAGTAAATTCCAATGCATATATAATACCAGTATGATAAGCACTAGTTAAACGGTGAGATTTACGTGCTGGCTTTAAAATTACAATGATGTCATCTGCAGAATGGTGTGTTTGTAATATTTTAATTTCTGGAAACAATTAAAAGGTTGTGAAATCTCTGAAACTTTTTTTATCCTGTAATATAGATCATAGTATACCATCTCCAGCATTACTTGAAATGTAAAATCTCCATTGTTCCCATTTACACAATACTGTAGGTGCCTATGTAATAAATTCATGGACCATGCAACTGAGTCTACCTCACTACCATGGACCACCATTTATGGACCACCATCATTGGCCATGCAACTCATTCTACCTCATTGAATTTTATTGCTTACCGTGCGTAGAGGTGAGTAAACACTATCCTTCAAGATCTCTCAAAGGAAGAAGTATAGAGTTGTTTCGTTCGACGAATTGAGTGGTCAAATCAGATCATTAAAGCTGTAAGTTTGAGTTGAGGAAATTCCAATAGTAAAAGAAAATTTTTGCTTTCAGGATGTATCGTTCCACCATTTGCCAAAATCTAATTCTCATGTCATTGCCAAAATCTAATTCTCATGTCATTGTCATTGTTCCGTAATTGTCATGTGTCAACTTCAAAAATGTCACACTCTATTTGGTTGTACATAAAGAAGAGTTTCTTTGTCCTACACTTGCATATGATCGATGAGAACAAGACACATCTTTGTCAAGAGATATGCTAGATTATACTTAAACATGAATTACAGCGTGAAATTAACATTTTATTTATAAGATCATTCCAGATCTTATTATGATTTTGAGGTGATGAGAAATGCATACCAAAGCTCGCTTAGGCATTCCGGAAGTTTGGTCGTATTCACTATCAGTTTATGCATAATGAGTATTCTTAAACGAAATGAAATTAAATATTTCAGTTTAACGCTCCACGATTATGCGCTTTAGGCTGTGGGTGTTCCTAAAAGCAATTGCAAAACTAATGTTACTCTTTTCATCAAAATGCAATATATCTTTAGAAAAGTATTTGTGCTAATGAAAATAAGCTCCAGTGGCCATTTGGCGTCGTTGCGTCTAATAGCGGAATGAAGTGATCTTGACTCGTTTGCAGATCTGACGTTATCAGCTCACACATTTCTCTTAGTGCGTAGCCATAATGCCTGTATTGTAAAGACTGTATCGTCTTACTGAGTATTCGAAACATTGTTTTAGACTTCAGAGAACGTTTTGAATTGCCTACAAACGTAAGGAAGGCTTTTGTGGACACTATTGTTTTGCGTGATCTTATTCTTACATTTATTCGTATGAATAAATAGGTAACCTTATCTAACTCTCGTATTTTGTACTTTTATTTTTAATATTTCCGTGTTTTACTTTTTGTTTTTCCTATTCTTCTAGTCAGGGAAAATATATATCTTCTACTTAATTCTCTTATTCATTTTCGTTTTAATTTTCACGACTTCTGTTTTAGTTATATATACACTGTTCTATTTTTTATTACATTTTTCGGAAGTATCAGTTTTGATCGAAGCTGATATTCACCTAACACTGTAACGTGTCTTAATAGCTTTTCGTAGCTTATTTCTCCATTTTTGCTCCATAACATAAAATATATTGACAGGATGCCAGGCTTTAGGATCCTAATACGGCATCTCCCTATTTCTATGTTGGAATATGAGAGTGTAAGCCATCCTTTTGTTACAACTACGAATTTCTTGTGGGTGCTGCAGTACATAGTTTTAACAAGAATTTTGCTTATAGCGTCAATCTTACTATATAAGCCTTACTACATATAAACATCCTCATACATAAGTAAAATGTATGTCCATTCTGCAAACAAATTATTATCAAAATATCCCACTAGACATGTACATTAATACCAAATAAGATTTAAACAGAAAATGTCGTCAATATAAATACATACATAAAATTTAGGCAATATAAACGAATACTTAATATAATCCTGCAAATGTCACATAAATGAACATAATAATGCACAGTAAATACAATTTTTTCTTCTTTTCATCTGTTTTCATATTGCCATGAACCGGTACCTATTAACACACTCAACGCATCTTCCTTATCTCTCAACAACTTCTACCAAGATGTATCCATATTTGTATTAATTAGTAAAAAGAACCACTGTAGTTCTCTTGCGTGATCAAGACAATACTTCAATTCAGAATAATTTCAAGATTAATAGTAACAAAATACACATTTATGAATGGGCTAAAATTAACAAAATATTTAAGGACTGGAAATAATTTATGTTAGGTAATTGTTTGTTAACTTGCCATCAAAGTAATTAATACAATAAGTGACCTGAAAATGTTCAATTCCGTTCGTCATCGCAACAAGTGACATATGATGTTGCTTTAATTAAACTTGCCATCAAACTACACTTATACGTATTCCATTATTCAGTTCATTTCATCACGTAATAGATTTGTGTGTATTGTATTCTGTGAATACAGCTTCTGTTTCCGCCATAAAATGTGATACACCCACTCACGAGTAAGGAAAATACTCATAATACTCACATATACAGTTCAATTACCGGCGATACGATGTAATTACTATTCCATAATATACATGAAATTGCAGAGTATCTTTTGGTATAAATTCTTTTAAACTGAACTCACTTTAGAGGAAAAACGTTAAATGCTCTTTAACTGAAATGTACGCGAATAGTTTAAATGTTTCCATAAAAAATGCAAAATGCTGCATTATTTCCAAACCACATTTAAAGGTATGTGGTGTTCTGGGTGTGGAAGCGAACTCAATAAAGACGTGTCTTGGGATAATTCATTTCAAACTTTCTTCATACGGACTAAACCATCAATACGATCCACTATCAATTACTTAGTATTGTTGTTATTAATGTTGCTATTATTACTATTTTCGGAAATAATTTAAACTGATCCAATGCTGATTTCGCCCATACTACTATAACACATCTAGTTTTCAACTAACTTGAATAAGAAAAAGAATGCGATACTCCTATGCCTATATTATTAGAATGTATTTATTTAATTTGTAACAGTTTGTACGCTTTTACGAAAGTTCTTCTTTACATTTGTCGCATCAAAACGAGAATCAAATATGCCAGCCCAACAATTAATGGAATCTCAAAAATACGTTGAATGATCTTATGAAATACGAAACGTTATGTGGTATAAAGTAATAAAGTAAACAAGAATTGAAAAGAATTAGGCTACATTTTTCATTCGAATGCCTTCTGCAAAGTCAGAACACATTGTTATATGCTGTATATAATTCCGTCGCGAAATAAACTGCTACCGGTTACTAGGCTTAGTACACAAGTAGCTTTATGAATGAAATTCTACAATATGGGTGTGAAATAAAGGTAAAGACAGAGATGACCAAAAAATCCTTTTAGGAATAACAAGAGCTCGTTTCGTTCGTTGTTCAACAAATACTTATGAAAAGAAAGAATCTAATGAGATGCTTTGTGTAGGGTATTGAAGTATAATGAGGCGGAAATATGTATATAAAGAAAAGAAACTTTAGGAGGTAGAATTAGGATGATGATTACAAAGAAAAATAAACAAAATTAATACTGTGGGACGAAGAACAAGTGAGAAAGTTCATTTGGGGATAGTATGTATACAGAATAGGGAAGAGTAAAAACGGTTAGAAAATTATTTGGAAAGAAATTATCTTCTAAAAAGAATGTGAAATAGTTAATGTGAAAAAATAAGAGAGATAGAAGGAAGATAATTTAATTGGAAATAATTATCAAAGAGAATGAATTCATCTTAATAGAAGAAATATATTATTAATACACCATAGCCGATGAAAGATCTAAATTGCCAGCTAATGTATCAGTGATTACTCACCCTTCCGAGAAATATATATTATTATTGTTATCATAAAAATAATGAAAAGTGAGGTATCTTTAAAAACTTTATTTTGAAATAAACAAAGTATAACGTTCGCTCTTTACACACCAAAAATTACGAAATCGAGATAAACAGTGATTTCATTTGTAACCAGAAGTGATATAGGATTCTTTCTTATACACATTGCTGCAAAAGCATATTGGCTTTCTTCGTGGGTAACTCATTTTTCACAATTTCTGAGATGCATCTCTTTACACACTCACTCGAGAATTGCCAGCCTTATTTATTAGATTTACACAGTCTTCTCGTACGAGTAGATTGATGTATAGTTTGAATAAATTCTATCTTTAACATTGGCTCGCAAGTTAAACTATATACATAGAAGAGAATGTAACAAGTTAGTCTACTCAGAAAATTGATAATTTAAAAATACAATCATTATAACATTGAGCAGGGTGTATTGAATATTATTATGCGTCTTCCGTATTGTATTAAACTTAAATAACCAATTACGTATATTTTCACTAATCTACAGTATAATTTTTGAGCCCTCTATAGTCTTCATAAATTTTAATCTGTAATATTTATATTTAAAAAAACTACCTATACCTCTCTGAGATTCATTTTCAATGTAGACCTTTCGTGAAAGAACATCATTAGTGACACTTAAATTGTTTCTTCTCTGGTTATTCTGTGTACCAGTACTTGAGTAATGCAATGTTGTCGAAATTATTTTGCCGAACCATTTGTTCGAATTTCTATTAAACAATTACATAGTAAAATATTATCTACTGTTCTGCTATGACTGAATTGTAATATATATGATAGAGATGGTATGTTTTTATTGTAAGATTTATTCATAATCGAAAACGGGCCAACTTTATGAGATACTGAAAATACTTGAGTAAAACTACTCTTTAGTACAATTTTGTTCATTCGCTGTATGTTATCTATGAAAATCCATAACTAGTCAAAGTAGATAGACCCTAATTAGACAGTAATTTGGAAGGATAAGTAATACGTCCTGGAATAATTCCACAACTAAAACAGCACGCGCGTGTACACCCTATAATTGACTGTAAGTATAGGGTAAATTGATCTAAACTGTAGTGCAGAAAGCTGGAACCCCCACTTAGTCAGTAACCTCAGGCAGTTTTTAGCGGCAGTGACGGCGACTGCTGAACAATTTCTGAACGTGAACTGTTACTGTATGAGTTCGAAACGCTTAGGCATAACGCTCAAGCAACAGTCAAAACACTTGTAATGCGAAAAGGAAAGATGCAGTGAATCTCAGCACAATAACTCGTTGGTTCCATAAATTTCGTGAAGGCTGTAAGAATGTTAAGATTTTTACAAGGTCAGACCGTACCAGGGTAACAGGTTCTGAGGTCATGTGACACACCATTGACGGAATTTCATCTACCAGCACAATGATTATCAAATCAATTAGGTATATCCAAGTTCACTGTAGTGATTCACCTTCAAAAACTCGGGAAACCCATCAAGGGTTACGGCATTGTACTACATGAATTGACTCGAGATCAGAGCCAGAGGAGAGTAGACGTGTGCTGAGAACTACTAGAAATTGTGCGTGATATGCTTTTCCTAAAACGGATTATCACATGCAACGAAAAGTATTTTATTACTTTTTTTTCGAAATCTGAATGTTCAAAAAACAGTGGTTGGAAAAGGGTCAACTTCCAGAACTGGTCATAAAAAAGCCTCGTTTCAAGCTTAAAGTCATGTTTTGCGCCTTTTGAAACTACGAAGGAGGATTATTTACGAGTTCGTCCCTAAAAGTTGTTCCACCAATGCTGATCTTTATTAAGAGCAATTGATGCAAATGTATGGTGAACTCTAAACATATAGTGAACTAATGAACCGAAAACAAACTCTGCTACAACAAGCTACCGCGAAACAACGTTCGACTTGAATAACGCAACAAAAAAAAAAAAAAAAAAGGAAACTTGACGACCCCTGGCGTTTAGTCTTGACCTTGCCCCTTCGGATTACTACCTGATTCAGTCCATGGCGATTTTCCTGAAATCACGAAGCTTCACCAATCAGGAGAAAGTGGAACAGCAGTGAATGGTTTTATTGCCTTTAAAGACAAGAATGATGTATCAATGTGAATTCGAGGATCTGACAAGAAAGTAGCTGTAGACAGTTCAACACAAGCAGCTATACTTCGAACGGTAACCTATTCTCATTGTACTGTATGAAATACAGGTGTATTATGTACCCTATAGACTAAGTAATTGTTTTTATATTTTCTTTGAAAGAAATGTTCTACCAAATCATACATAGATATAAGGACTTATATATATTTGCCATACTAAATCGTCATATTTAAAATCGTTACTAAATGAATGGTTTGTTCTTTCAGGTACAAGTATATCAACATAATTTGGTTCTGCTGTGACTGGTTAGCCATGAGTAATAGCTGCTACAATCCTTTCATCTACGGCATATATAACGTAAGTAGATTTAAAGAATAGGGGGA
Organism: Thermobia domestica; assembly: GCF_964235325.1. NCBI lineage: Eukaryota > Metazoa > Arthropoda > Insecta > Zygentoma > Lepismatidae > Thermobia > Thermobia domestica. The sequence goes on along the minus strand of NC_137463.1, from coordinate 166,515,301 downwards.
AGATAAATAAGAATTTCTTTCGTACCAGTATAAGTTCCCTAAAACCAGAAATTGAGAATCATAAATGTCATTTGAGAGAGAGTCATATTTTTTATGACACTTTACAACGTGATCAAATCCCAACAAGTTGACAAGGTAAACCTAATACTAACAGGTCTGCTGACTCTTTATTCCAGGGAAAGTTGATGTTTTAAATATATATTTTTGCATAAATATTATGATTTTATCCGTTAATTTGTATAATTGATTTGGGGTTAAATTTTCCTTTCTAAGAGCCAGACTATAGGTGCGAGATGTCAAAATAGAATTACATATTGGATTCTAATTCTGTGCATTCGCACTCAGAATAGCTACGGTTTCGAGCACCATAGGTGAAAACACTAACCATTAGCATAAGTCATGGGGAATTTGGCAATCTGTTAGTCAGTTAGAAAGGATTCTCAACATGGTTATACTTACCGTATACATTTTTACTGAAGTATACATGAATGAAAATGCATGTGCGAATTTATGAAGTAAACAGATTCCTTTAATAAAAATCCATACTGAAATATTCGGAGGAGATAGTAACTCAATCGCAGGTGTACAATAAACAAAAGAAAGTTCACAAAAAAATTAAATCGAAATGATACGAAATGAAATATTTAAGTTTATCGTCCCAATATTCTGCCATTCACAAAAACTGAATAATTAACAATATAAATATGTATATGTGGAAGAGAAGTAAATCTCCTTCGTCTGGTGCAGTGTCTAAAAAATAAAAATAAAAAATAATAAAAATTATGAAACTGAACTTTTCATCTTATAATATTTCGTTAAAAATAGACGTATTCCCCGAACAAAGTACGAATGTAGAACCGCTTCGTTGTGTCATTTTTGCAAAATTATATAGTGCCTAAAAGGTTCTATATATCAATAATTTGGTATAGGAAAATCTTGTTTGGTGAACAATTTAATGTCATGATTATATTGTCTCAGCTATCACCATATTTCACACTACCCACTGATCAGAGAAGGAAATTATAAATTCATTTAACTAGCTGTAAGCCATGTTGTTACCGGATATTAATTCAGAATCTGGACAAGAAGAGTAAGGACCCATCGTCTTCTTCAGAATCTCGATAAAATGTATTGGTTCGTTGGTTATTTACCCTTTACTGTTTTTAAGCCTACACAATCAAGGCGTAATGTGGATTGCATATAGACAGTTAATACTTTAGAACAGCAAGAATAGTTCATACATTTTAAGTCCCTTTCGAAATTCGTCCCTTCTTCGAATCGAAAAGCGAAAAAGAACTTCGTACACGATTAGACCTAGTGAAGATCTACGTATGTACAGAATTTACTGTTTCTACCTAACTACTTTCTATGAAAAAGTTGGATGACACACACGAAGACACACATATTATATGGAATCTCAACTCATATAATAATAATAATACAAATAGCCGTAAATATATTGTCAATAGTTAATCGAACCTTCTGCAAACCAAATTATATCGAATACCTGAATATGAGTGTATAACTAATTGTTGCATTATTGTATGCTCTTAATATGCTCCTACTAATATTTTTAGGTGTTATTACATAAATTCAGAAAAATAGAGATTTTCTTTAAATGAAATGAAAGACTGTTAATTTCATTTGATTCTATTCAATTGCTCGATCGAAGTTAACACTATGTTAAAAAGGGTATTGCTAATATAACATCATATCATTATAGGTATTCAGCTATTATTGGCAGATCATTTGCTGCAACTGAGAAGCTTCCATGCTCCACGATCTTCACGTACTATTTTTTTTTAAATATTGTCCAGTTGTAGTCTCCTTCTCCTCCTCCCTCTCTTTCCTGCGATCGTGCACTCTAAAACATTTCTCATGATACCATTCCTTCTTATCCAATGTTCCAATCAGTTTCTTTTCCTCTTCTTAATATAATATCTAGTATTCTTCTTTTCTCCCCTGCCATTTCTAACACAACTCCATTTGTTTTCCGCTCGACCCTGCTGATTCGCTGCATTCTCCTCTACACCCACATTTCGAAAGCTTCTAGTTGTTTTTCATTATTTTTGGGTAATGCTCGTGTTTCTCACCCATACAGCACAATACTCCACACGAAGCATTTCATGAGTCTTTTTCTACACTCTTTATTGAAGGTCCCACAAAACAGTACTTTCTTCCTCCTAAAGGCTTCTTTCGCCATTCCTATCCTTGCTTTTGTTTCACGTTCACATTTCATACCATTACTAATAATACTACCCACGTATCGAAAACTAGTCACCTGTTTTATTTTCTACCCCTCCTACTTCTATATTTAACGCCGATCCTTTCGTTCCATTCACCATGGTTTTTGTCATTCTAACATTTATTTTCATCTTATATTCTTCACAGCCCTACCTCAAATTTTATAACATTTTATTAAATTTCTCTTCACATTCCGCAACAAATACCATATCGTCTGCAAACCGTATACACTTAATCGTTCTACCTGCTACTGAAATGCCGTAAAGGCTGTTCTTCACTATCTCTTCCAGGTAGATATTAAATAACGTAAGCAAGAAGAAGCATTCCTGTCTAACTCCCCTTCCAATTGCACACTCTTCTGTCATTTCCTCCCCTATTCTAAAACATACTTGCTGCTTCTTAAATGTTTCTTATGAGTCTTGGGATCTTTTTATTCTAACCCAACTATCTTTTGGGCTTTCAATATCAATTCCCAATTCGCACGGTCAAATGTCCTTTCTATATCAATAAATACCACATACACCTCTTTCCTTTTTTCTGTAAACCTTACACCGATCAGTTTTAATAATCGAATTGTCTCTCTCGTACCCTTGGCTCTAATGAAACCAAACTGCTCCTTCTGAACTTTTTCATTTGTTCTTCATATAACCTTGTATTCAGAATTCGAAGCAAAATTTTTGCTGTATGAGATATGAGACTAATAGTATAATCCTCAAATCTCTTTGGGTCCGATTTCTTAGCCATCGGTATCATGATAATCTTCAGGAAGTTTTTTGGCCACTCTCCTGTCTCATATATTTCATTGCAGAGTCGTAACAACTCTTTCTTGTCCTTTTCTTGCCCTTCAATTCGATTGGTATATTACCTATCCCGGTTGTTTTAACATTATTAATCTCGGATATAGCTTTTTCAAACTCATCCCGAAGGATACTAAACCCTTTATCATCCTCGCCTACTTCATTTTCTACTTTAACATCTAGGCCACACGGTCTATTCCTAGTCTCATATAGTTCTTCAACATATTCTTTCCATCTTCCTAAAACTTCATTTCTCTCGCTGAGCACCTTCCCATTCTTACTTTCTACTGCCATCGTAATATCTCCTTGTCTCATAGGCAGTTTCACAGATTTTACCTCCTTGTACATTTCCTCATATGTCCCAATTCTTCTATGTCCTCGCATTTTCTTTTGTAAAAGTTGCGCTTTCCCTTTGCAACACATTGTTTAACTTCCTGTACATCTCTCTGCCCTCTTCAGTACTAACACTTTTCCACGTCCTCCTTTCTCTCATTCTCTGCAGCATCTGTTCTGTAACCTATGTTTTCTTAGTCGTTTTGTGTTCCCGGAAATATGTAGTAAAACAAAATTCACATGATTGTTTCAATTGTTATTATTATAGTATAGTTTATTAGTTTTAAATTATCCCAAGCTTATCATAGATGGGTGAGCTATGTGGGAAGTGTTGGTGCCATATTAACTCCTACTTTGAGAAAAGTATAAAACAGCTCTCCCAAGCGAGAGAAAAGTTTTTAAAATTTCCATGTTGCCCACCAACCTATGGTTGAGGTGAACAAGAAGAGACATTGAGAAAGAATCAATTGAAAATCGCAAAAACTTAATTAAGAGCATTGCTAAAAATGATTAATTTACAATGACAGAACATAACCAATATTTATTTAACCTATAGCCCTAGAATGTGTTGGTTACACAGAAAACTGTCATACTATCATACGGTGGTATATGTTACTTTGCCATAAATATGAAAACAAAGCAATTATTGCAAATCACAGGTGCTGTAGCATTTTGTAAGAATGAGATACGGACCTTCACTTATAATTTGCTTTAAACAACTTTTTATCGTGACATTTACTTAATTATTTATTTATAAACTAAAACTTTAAACGTAACGGATCTTCATTCGTTTCCTAGTGTATATATCTGTCGAATGTTTTCCTGTGAGCCTTCACTCAGTCCGTTGATCCTCCAAGGAAAGAACGTGTATTAGAAACTAATAACATATATTGTGAACAAGCTAAAATCTTTTTAAAAGATTGTAACCTAAAACAAACATGCATTCTTCAAGTGTTATTTAAAACACGGAGGATCTTAAGAAACCCCTGTAAATATCTGTATAGCGAACCAGTTTTTCATGAGTGGTGTATGCCCAAACAGTAATTAAACTTCCTTGTGGCTATTTGGTTAGTGCACTCGTCTATAACGCTGAGTTCCGGGATCGATTGCTGTTTAGAACTCGTGTAGTTTGGATTCCATGTTAAGCTGTAGGTTCACATCTTATATCGCTTCGCTGCTTAAAAGACTTGTAAACTCAAATCAAAAACTTATAGGAATTTTCATTCTTTGTACTCACTTCCGGTTACTCAATTTCCAGTATTTCGTATATCGTATTGAACCAATTGAAAAGAAACTGATTACTCAAGCTTGTTTCACAGAAATACTACGAAGGTGTATCAAAAAATAAGGTGAATTTGTCCCTAAAACCCTAAAACCAGACTTTTTGTGTAGCTAATAATAATAATAATAATAATAATAATAATAATAATAATAATAATAATAATAATAATAATAATATTGCAAGTTGCTGATATTAAGACGAGGGAAGTTTGGCTAAAATTACAGCTTTCTCAGCATCATATCTGGTATGGCACATCAGCTTGAGCATTGCTCCAAGGAGAAAGTGACCGGTGTTTATTTTCTTTATGAGCCAAGGGACAAAAAACATCTAACATTCATCCAGAATTAGTGGAGGGCTATGAAGAAAGTATTATGTCTCAGAAACAAGTGTATGTATGGTGCAAGACTTTAGCAAATGGTAGGAGGACAGTGACATAATGACAGAAATGGCAGACCAGCAACGCCTATCACCTACAGGAATGTGTGTGATATAGATGTGATGATTCGTGTAGACCGAAAAATGAGGTTGCATGATAGTGCAGATGCATTGGAATTCTCATATGGCTCAGTGAAGAGTATCGTACATAATCAACTTGTTTTAAAGAAAGTGTATACGCGCTGGTGCCAAAATATCAGAGTGAGTACCAAAAACACCCTTGAATGGTCAATTTTCTGACCAACATCACACGATATGCCCACGAAGGAAATTCATTCCTTCATCGTATCATAATGGGCGATGAAACTTTAATACCCTATAGACAACTGAATCAAAATGCCAGAGCATGACGTGGAAATATCCTTCGTCACCGCTGTAATTCAAGACCACTACATCTGAAAAAAGAAGAAGAAACAATGGCTGCTGTGTTTTGGGACCTTCAGGATATCATTCATGTTGAATTTCTAGTAAAGGGTACATATACTGTCAATCCATAAACATGCTGAAAGTAGCCATACGTCTTAAACGATAACGGATACTGGGAGAGGGAGTGTTGATACTGCATGACAACGCACGTCCACATGCAGCCCAACAGATCCGTACATACATCTTGGGTTTTAGCTGGGAAATTCTTGACTAACCTCTGTATAGTCGTGATTTAGCCCATTTGTTTGGACTCCTAAAGAAACACCTCCCTGAGCGCCGTTCCGGTGCACTGGAAGAGGTTGCCTGGTCTAAGAACCTGGAGCAACATTTCTTTGCAAAGCACATGAAAGATTTGGCGTTACGTTGGAATGCATGTTTTGGATCCCAATGGTTCCTGTTGAATGTTAGTATGATACTATTTGTCGAACATGATACAATATCAAATATTATCTCTGCGCGATTTTTTCTTTCTTTTGCGTTAGTAAATCGAAAATTCACCTACTTTGTGATACACCTTTGTATATGTAGGCTAGAAATCATCTTTCTGGGAGGACGGAACACTCAGACAGAACAAAATAGAAGAAGGAGGATATTTTGTGGTTCTCTTTGAGTTTATGCAAACACTTTGTTTGATGTTTGTTGGGTTGCGTGGCATGAATGCTCAAAGAGACACAAACAGACTGGATTATTTTTATACCAGTTCAAAGTCAACAGATACATAATTACATAGCTTTCTATTTATAGTATTTCTGACTTGCGACTGTTATTGTATTCCATCAAATTTAAGAAAAAGTCAATATTGAAATAAAACTTCTATGAACTACACATATATCTATAAAAATGCAGAGAGACGTGTTTACAATTATAAAATATTCTAAATTTTGTTAACAATAGTGCAATGGAATAATAGTGCAATGATATAACTATGTTTACAAATTTCAATTATACGTACGTTTCTGTTAACCAACTCGTATAATAACATAATGAGGTAAGATAAAAACGAGAGTCTATTTATCACAAACAAGTTGCTTATAGTGTTTCATTTGCATAAAAAATAAGAAAGTAGAAGTATATTTTGGCGTAATTCAAAATGAACAAAATTTACACGTTATTGTTTCAAATCAACCTCAATGATTTAATCTCGATGTTAACGTAATATATGTTAGTCATTGGCATATTATATTGTTATTCATCAACAGCCAAATGTAATAGAAGAACAGATGCAATTATGTTTTTGGTTAACAATACTTTAACAATAATTTATGTTATGAATGAAACAAATGTATATTATACAGAAAAAAGCATTTTTATAGCTTTGTACTATGTTTATGATAATGAAGTTCTATACGAATTAAAAATAAATATAATTTAACATTTAATAAATTAAAATATCGATTGAACTCTTTAAAAATTGAGAAATAGAATTATAAAAACAAACTATGCTCTTTAAGCGTAGAACCTTTCATGTTGTTAATTGACTTAAGGATCTGCTATTCAAGTATGTGTTCGTTATTTTAATACTATGTAACCTAGGTCTAACCTTCCTTTCAAACGAAGACTATGACTAACCAGATTGCTCGTATAGATCGATTGATACTTTGCATTGAAAGAACTCCAAATGCCATTGTTTCTAACTTTTAATAGTAGTTTGCTACTTATTAATTCGGGTAACTACTCATTTACGTCATTATGTTTGTTCAAAGCCGAAAAATGTTCGATCAAATCCGAGTCCATCACACACAATGATAAGGACCATGATTGCACTATCAGAAATTTGAAATGATTATGCTGTCACATAGTAGTGCTAATTAAAAATAATTCCTCAAAGTAGGCTTTGTAATTGACAAACACAGTGTGCGTCGGTTTCCTAGGGGTTGCCACGTATTCCTCCACTTTCGTTATTCCATTATCGTACATTTCATCATCACCCTCTCCCTTAGCCTCAATTGCATAATCGTGGGACCTTAAACAGAAACAAATAATTCAGAATATTGTTTAAAATGCGTGTTACGTTTTATTTATATATCACTGCTTACGTTTTCCTTAGTGGTATATTTCATCCAATTCTCTGCAGAACATTACACTTAGATTACATTAACTAAAGTAGAATGCTATTTTATCATTTAGTATTTTGTAATATTTGTGAAATTTGCATTCAATCTAGAAATAAGAGGTGTATGTTGTCACGCTATTTATGAAAGTTTAAATTTTAATATGTAGTTTAACACGGGTTCCCATTAATTCGTTAACATTTTGATGAATAAGATATTAAATTTTCAGATGACGAGAGTAATTAAAAAGCAATAAAACTTGGCCTTAGTGAAATCGGACGAAAATTTCCGTCGAAAGTTAGGTTTTCAGTTAACAGAGATAAAACTGTTCTAAAATAAAAAAGAACACATATATGTAAACAATGGACATAATAAGAAAAAAGTATATGCTATACCCGACTTATTAAATTGACAGTATTTATTACTACTACCAATTAATGCACACAAAATTAATTATTGTATCCAATAGTTAAGAAGGGTGTTCTATACACATTACTGCTTGGCTGCTCGACTTTCCACAAATCGTTAGCCTGTGGAGCCATAATAAGTATATGAATGTAATTTCACCGTAAGGCAAATTGCTGCAGTTTCTATTACCTTCCGTATAATTATGAACTAAAAGCATCTATATTTCGTGGGTTTCGTTTGGTTTGCACATCACTGTATTTCTCTCAGAACGTAGTGTATTCTATATATGAGCTCTCTAATTGAGTGTCTAAAAAACACTCTTAACGTTTTTTTTTATATAACTTGAAATTTTCCGTTCAAGGATTATTTTGATTTTCGTTGTCTGTATAATATATTCTCTGTTTAATGAAAAGAATTTAACACATGTTTCATCTCTAAACTCGTGGGACCGAGTAATATGAATTTCCGTTTAATAAGGAGTCCGTTGAAGGCAGATTTGAGTGCATTGCATTGTTGTGTAATTCAACCTATCACATTCATACAGAACAGATTATAGTAACTACATTCCTTGTATATTATTATAGAGAACAATGTGACAAAATAGACGTGATTATGAATCTCATTACGCTGATGAAATTTTGTTACAAAGTGCTTGATTAAAATAGAACATGTAAACACAATAATTTCACAGAGAAGTTTTGGTAAACACATAACCACCAACAAGCAAGATCGTAGCCATAGAGACACATTGGGAGAAATATCGTGTTTATCTCAGTCAAAGGAATATGTGCAGTTTGTAATAATGTCAAGTGATTCAAAATTACTCAAAATCTTTTAATTATTCATGTGTTTCTTGTTTTGTTTCCTTTTCAACTTAACAAATTTGTCACAATATTATTGCATTAGGGAAACAAAGAGCAAACAAGAAAGCTTTTGAAATCGAATACTCTAGTTTAATTTTCCTCTTTCAATCTTTTCCATAACATACGACATATAACGTAGACACATACGCATTGCTCGTGTACTTTAAGGTAAGTTTCTCTTGATATATACTATTTCTTTGTACAAATTTCAAAATAACGCAGTAACGGAAAGAAATATGCAGATATTACTTTCATTCCTGTCTGGTCTCAGAAAGTACTACTAAAGAGAATCGCCAATATTATCAAATGATACATTGCAGGTCTAATTTGACATCTAGCCATGTCTAATATAAATAAAATAAAGAGTTTGTTTGTGTGTCTGTCCGTCTATATGCGGCCTGAGGACAGAGGACAGAGGAGAGATACGAAATTTTGGTCGTGGGTACCTTGGATTCAGGTCCGAGACCAAGACGAAGCGTTTCTCATTCAAAGTTCGAACCAGGGGGTCTCACGGAAGACATTTACCGGGACATGTGAAAGTAGTAGAATATGACCGATATTGGTGTCAAATTCATAATTTTCGCGGTCGTTGAGATCAATGTTGAACCTCTGATTGCATTAACTTACTCATTCACTCCTTTCGGCTGCGGGCCGGAAGTCACCGGGGAGAGAAATACCGAGACATGTAAAAATAATCCAAAGTGACCGATATTAGTGTCCAATCCATAGTTTATGCAGTCGCTGAGATCAATGGTGACACTCCCATTGCGGGCAGTGGGTCACCGGAGAGAAGGATACCAAAACATGCAAAAATAATCCCCAATGGCAAAAATTGGTGTCAAATCCATTAGTGAAATAAGTGTTTCTTCCTTTTGTTGTTCAGTTTGTTTACATAGATATTTTATATGACCCATGGGAAGTGCGAGCATTTCAGCTGGTAAAGTATAATATGGTAATTCTTTTGAAATGTTATATAGCGTAGAAATAAAGAATATCTCAAAGTCATTTTTTAGTTTATTTGGTACTAACTAGGGATGATATCGAAACTGCACCTTGAATTGGGAGGCATTCTATATATTTCCTGATAGGACTTCTCGAGCAAGTTCCAAAGCAGGTGTTCGTTTAATGCCCGGATGTGACCCCGCCTTTTCAGGGGCTAAAATATATAGAACATTTTTATCTATTTTCTATAACAGGTGTACATAAAGTCGTTGCTACCCCTAAAAGTTGAAACCTATGCTAAAACGCCAAAACACCTGTTTCATCATTGTAAAAGCATTTTAGCGAAGTGAAAATATTTGCCCCAGACTTCCCGCAGGGTTCCAGGCGGGGTCCAACTCAAAATTTGCAATTGAAAAGAGGGGCAAGTACCATATCGTTTGAAAGCTAGTATTAAAAGAAAAACGATAATAGAAGTCTCACAGCTCTAATCAAAATCTGTGCGAAATGGCGGATGATTCAAAATTTGAAAACAGTCTGCAGCTAACAGTGAATGGCCACCGCTAGAATTCCAAAACGGTGATACAGGTGTCAAAATTCTAAAACACGTGTTACAGTATTTAAAACGTGCAATTTATCTAAATGAAAATGTTTGCCCGAGGGCCCTCGTAGGGTCCCACGCGGAGTCTACTTGGAAGTTTTCATTTGGAAAGGTTGAAGAAGTAGATCGTTTATAAGCTATTGCTCTTCAACTTTACCGGCCCATCTGGTAGAAGCAGTCTAGAAGATACGGCTCCGTCGAATGTTGTTTGCTGAAGCTTTGCTTTTGTTCTGGTCTATGTGTGAGAGCCACGTAAGTCACACGCCACGGTCGTAGCAACATGGTAGCTGTCAGGACTTTATCTTTGTTATGCAAGTATGAGGGCCATATGCATGACGATCACTCTATGGCATGATAGTGAGGCTTGAGTGTCTCGTGGAGGGGTGCTGCCATGCTGTTGTTCATGAAGAAGAGATAAAAGCACAGTGGTTGGAGACATCAACTGCACTGAATAAAACTCTTCTCCATGCAGTGTTCGTCGTCCGGAGTCGAACATATCGAGAAAGTTGGATCCTTTGTGTGGAAACTGATAGACAAGTCTCTCACTGACTGGTAACTAAAATCGTTAGGAAGGTCGATATATCCACATTTGCCCGTAGCGTACTTGATCATATCTTGGAATCTGGGTGATTACAACTGATTTCGTGTTACCCCAATCAGTGAGCATTGGAATACCGATTTCTCATGCACAGCTTGTCTCCAAGTCCTTCATTCCGAACATGCTTGTGGGCCCGCTTCACCATCATTTTTCTGTAAAGAATATATCCCACATCGAATGGCTGTCTATAGGATGTACAGCCTAGAGTGATTGTTCGTGGAAGTATGTCAGGACACTCTTGATACAAGTCCGGATCTCTCATGATGGCTGCGTCATCCTTCAACAAAAGACACGGAGTTCCAACGTCTCGAACAAGATGTGGCAGGTATTCCTTGAATATTGTCTTGTCATCATTACTGACTTGTTGACTCTGATTATGACTCCTGAGATCTGAGGGATTTTACATTGGACCCTTGATCCAAATTTCCCGGCTGGTTCGCGGAACCCAATGACAGTCGGGCCCACGAGCTTTCCTGATGCCGAAATCGCTTCGTGGACTGTGTAAGAATGTGTCATTTTTGATTCGGATCTTACTTGAGTTTCGACATTTTTTACTCCACGTTGAGTTTGAGTTCGTGGTGTTAGTAATTCATAATTGAATCCACTTTGATCAAGATTCACAATTTGATCAAGGTTGTAGTTACCCTCTTTAATCTCCCGCCTGATTTGTTGAATGTAGCTGTCGAATTCGTTTGAACGTACCAGTGCTTTTTTTTCTGGTTGCCATTGTCATGACTTTTGTGATTTTCCTGGAACCCCAGTTCATTTCTCTCAATAGTCGGCGGATCCAGAATCGGGATGCCTTAAAACCTGTAACCCCTAGCTTCCGCGATTGTTCAAAGGTTTGCACGCCAATGTCGTCTTCAATGATCCTGAAAAAATTCGGAGAAGTGTGTTGATTTTTGCACCATGCTTTGACAGATTCTCGGAGTTCTGCTAGCTTGGTCCTCTTGGATGCCTTGTCCAGGAATAGTATCATCCGAATGATGTCACTTGTACAGATGTCAATTCTTCCTACGCATCCTTGAGTTTGCGACTACTGGATGCGCTGTTATAAGCTGCTGCAGTTTCCCTCAATTTCGTTTCACTCCATGATCTCCAAAATGTGGTTTCCTGAGAAGGATTTGGGTCCAGGTAGTCGTAATCAGGATCGCCTTCGGTACCCGAAGCAGTTCCTTGTTGACTTGATGTCGTGTCCAAGGGCTGAAATTGAGTATTGTCTTCGAACGTAACATAATCGTCTACGGTCATTGTAATGTCCTGGAGAACAGAGTTTGTCAACATCAACTTAATGAGCTTGTAAACCTTCCTTGCAATTGTTTTGTCGGCATCGGAAGGCTGAACACAAGCAAAGTCAGTATTTTCTAAGCTACACAGAGCTTTCATCACTCCCTGCAGAGTTGCCATCGTGATATCAAGTAAAATATTATAACATCCACGAGAAGATGAACAAGTAAAATCATGAGTTCGTGCGCTGCACGCACTCAACTGTGAGCTATAGCTCCTGCAATTGGCTTTCTTTGCTATAACCTTTGAATAGAAAACTCAAATAAAACACCATTGAATTTGACCCCCAAACTTGCATAATAATAATAATAATAATAATAATAATAATAATAATAATAATAATAATAATAATAATAATAATAACCTCTAACACTTCTGCTGTCTTACAGAGTTGGAAAATGCACCTAAAATATGGGTTTTGCAGATACGTCTACTGACGTCCCCTTATATCTCGCGAATGGGATAATGGCAAGAATGCACACTGCCAGATTCGTAATCTACACCCTCAAAAATCCCTAACTCCGTTGGCGCAGATAGCGGCGCAAGAAAAGTGTAGAAATCAGAACAAACATACAAACTCCCTGGTCTTCAATGAAGCGATCGCTAAAAAGGAACGCACTTGCGGAAATCGGGAAAACACAGACAAAGTTGTCCCTTTCAAACGTGTGAAGGTCAAGTTTATGCCGCAATCTATTAGCTACCTGTTGGGGTCGCTGCCATTGACTTTCTAGAAGGAAGGAACCGTGGTAGTACAAGTAATATACGGTATATGTTTGCGCATCCGTCGTCTTGCTGAGGCTTGATTAGTGACGTCAGCGTGTATACATGTCATGGCTCCAAGAATGCAAGCTAGGAGAATTCAAGTGTTCCTTTCGCGCAGTTTTTAAGAGAATGACAGAAGTTCCGTTTTATTAGCTTTCGTATATTTCCGTTTCGTTTTATTTGAGTGACAGACAAAAGGAGGAAAAAGATGAACACCCAACTAGTCGTTTCAACAGAAAACTACGTGAATGTACAATTCCGTACATCAAGTTCTTGGAAGAACGTTGCGGTATTGCACATAGGACTAACATACATAAAAGTAAAATCTATATAGCTATATAAACAAGATTTGCCTCAGTTCCATTGAACTAGTTCAATACGATAGCCTCATGTACAAACAAATATTGTCATATATAGATTTTTGAGTGTAAAAAAATATTCAAATTACAGCTGTAATTTCTAGATCACGTTAATATTTTGTGGCATTTGAAACCCAGAACAATTCTTCAAAAAAAAATATCAATATAAGACAGAAGCCTAACAACTTTCTTACATGTTAATCAATTCCAGCGGCCGGCCATCCTGACTGGGGAGTTCCTTCAGTCACATCAGATGAATATTTATCACGAAATCCCCTCTACATTATGAGCTTCCAGGAAAAGTGGTATTAATAAATTTTTAACAGGGTTTCATTATGTCCAGAAAATGGATTCTCGGCAACGAAAGATATCAAATGTATTGTAAAGTAGCTCATATTTCACTGATTGGCACACCCACGAGTGATTACGACGTGCTTCACCATCCAGTTTCTAACTTTTTGTGCTGAGAACCATCAATTTTCTAGAAGTAAGTCAATGTTATTGCAAATTGAATAACACAACTTTTCATTCAAGCTAATCAAAGGCTATAAGTCAGGGTTGCTGGCTTTCTAAATTCGTCATTGCAAACGTTCAATGTATAGAGATGAAAACGTATGTCCTGGAGTCCCTATATGCGGGCAGCGGTCAAAATACACATTTTCGAATGGATTAAGTAGTATTTTATTTCAAAGTTTCTCAAAACAGAATGCGTATGGAACCAGTCTTTCGTCCCTATGCCAATCCTGTGCAAAATGGTGGGGATTTTACACTACGTCTACATGCTGAATCTTAAAGTACATGACCACCTCTTACACCTAAAGCTTTGAAACAAATGTCGAACTATGTGGTTCTTCACATCAAAACGACACTTTGGGTGCAAAACAGCCACGTGGTCTAGAGGTTTCTAGATCGCTTGAACCAGACAGGCTGTCGGTAAGTTGTAGCGGGATAGCTTTCAAACGATATGCTACGTGTCCCTCTTTTCAATTGCAAATTTTGAGTTGGATCCCACCTTGGACCCTGCGGTGACCCTCTGGGGTAAACATTATCATTTCGATAAATATCACTTTTCAAATAATGAAACACGTGTTTTAGAATTTTTACACCTGTTTCACCGTTTTGGAATTCTAGTGGTGGCCATGTACTGTTTTCAAATTTTGAATCTTCCACCATTTCGCACAGAGTTTGATTAGAGCTGTGAGATTTCTATTATCGTTTTTCTTTTAATACTAGCTTTCAAACGATATGCTACTTGCCCCTCTTTTCAATTGCAAATTTTGAGTTGGACCGCACCTGGGACCCTGCGGGGACTCTGGGGCAAATATTTTCACTTCGTTAAATTATGCTTTTACAATGATGAAACAGGTGTTTTGGCGTTTTAGCATAGGTTTCAACTTTTAGGGGTAGCAACGTACTTTACGTACACCTGCTATAGGAAATAGGTAAAAATGTTCTATATATTTTAGCTCCTGCAAAGGCGGGGTCACTTCCGGGCACGAAACGAACACCTGTTTTGGAATTTGCTCGAGAAGTCCTATCAGGAAATATATATAGAATGTCTTCCAATTCAAGGTGCAGTTTCGATATAATCCCTGGTAAGATATAAATTTTAGATAGACATGAAGTACAAATTTCGATATTATAATTTGTATTGTCTCATTTTGAAAGTTGTGTATGATATATATACACATTGCTGTACGTCAAAACTACAATATGTGTGTAAAATTATTTTCTTCACAAATCTATGATCCGAAAATATATAAATTCTTATAAATCCAAATTTTAACATATCTAACTTTGATAAATTAGTATTGCTTTTAGCCACAATGAGGGTTCTACCACATATTAGTTTTGTAATAAAAACAAATGGGTATTTGGTGTGTTCCTTGAGGATTGACTGCAATGCTGCATATATGCTACTCCACAAGACGTCGGCATTGTCTGTCACAGAAATATAAAAAATATGTTTGAAAAACTGTATGCCACATATGTTTGGCGAACGATATATTAGGCGATCATGCAGAACAGCTGTATCAATAGTTCGTCTAAGAAGTCTTTATTCATTGCAGGATATAGAAATGTGGTCATTGTCCTGCTGAAATTTACTGCCTGGACTTTCTTAAGGAAGGCTTCTACTTTCTACTATAGCGGTCTGTGGTGAAGGTTTACTCTTTCCAAGCGGACAGCAATCGAAATTGTACACAATCTCACTTCACAACATCACACCTACCTTATGGCCACTGTGTGATCAGAAACGTACGCTGACATGTTATTCTTACCTCCATAGCGTCTAATAGGAATGCGACCATCTCAGCAAGACAAGGTGAAGACGGACTTGTCCAAATGCACATTTGTCTGCCCCTCATCGCTGTAGTGTCTGTGTCCAAATGGTTATTTTACTTGAGGCTTTTGTGATTTTAGCACAATTCAATTCAACGAAGATGCATGGGTGCTGCAAGTAAAGTGTTCATCAGACATCATAAAACTATCAACATAGACACGTTCACATCTGTTACAAGTTGGATTCCTGTGTACTCTAAAGGTTCAAATTGGATGATTTTTATAAAGTGCAAGACTTGCGTTATTTTCCCTTCTTAATAAAAGAATGGAGTTTAATGTTCCTAGGTAGTGTTATAACAGAATTGGTTATTCAAATATAGTTGAAGGTGCCGCAAGTAAAAACATGGAGATATTTTGGAGAAACTGAACAATGGCAAACAGGAAAAAGATACATAAAAGAAATATTTTGCTCGTTTTCCAATGATGTGAAAATTATTGAAGCTTTTCTTTCATTGTCACTAGCAGCATCGAGTATTTGACGAAAGATTACAAACAACAGCGTTAGCACGAAGTGGTTCTCTTACCTTATAATTTTAGAAGACAGTAGAAATTTGAGAACGACTCTCAAGAAGAAACTTGGTCAGCAATGCTTAACACATGTGATTGTATGTAGTAGGTGGATCTCGCCAAATGACCACAAAGGTCACCACTTAGACCTGGGATCAAACTAGGGATTGCACTCACCACAAGCGACTATATCTCTGAGCCACCGCGGCCCCATAGATAATAATAAAAATAACATAATAGGAAAACTTTGAAGATCACGTTCTGTGAGCAAGACTAGACAATACACGCAAATGAAATATTTTTCATTAGAAATTTATATCGATGTTTGCATTTTTCTCGTGCTATTCAAGTATTCATTTTCAATATTTCAATAAATGTTTGAATATTTCTTATTTCATAAAAAAAAATAGCAAGTTGTGTGTTTGGGACAGATGGATGTGCCCGCAGAAACCCACTGCCATACTTTTTGATTTCATTGAGCAGTCAAACATCTTTCCCAACTAAGAAAGATGCAAATGAATACAGATGATCAGCGGGCAACATACTACAAATTCGGTAAATTTGAAGGTGCTAGCGTTACGGTTCAATGAGAAGCGAATAGCCCAAATGATGAAAGATACACCTAGACAGCCAGTAGAGAGCAAAGTTTCGGCTAGGCAATTCACAATTATGGAGCTCATGAAAAGTTACCCTTCAAATTTCCGTGTTGATATCTTAATAACTACGTTGTATCAAAGGCTGACATTTATTTGGTCACTCCAACAAGGTTTGTACTGATTGACCCAAGCAGAATTTCGTCTAGCCAAAACATACACCTATATGACCAACGGCGTCATTATTTTCACAGGGAATATAGCATTGAAAGTATTGAACATAAACTTTATATAATAGGGACATTTTGAGGATGTATTCAACGTATAGTACAATATCATTGTTCTTATTATGCAGGTGTGTTAGTTCAAATACTGAGAGTTCCTAACACAGACAGATCATGAGGAGTATTAATTGACCTAAACAAAGTCTCGGTTGGCCCGACACTTGGGTCTCGCGGAAAGTTAGCCTCCAAATTTTGGTGCCAAATCTCAGTAATTGTATTCGCGCAAAGTCGGAAATTTATTTGGCCATCCAGCCAGGGTAAGTACATAATGGCCCAAGCAGAATATAGGCCGGCCGCAAACAGAAAGGGTAATGAAGTGTACCTATGGATGTTCGTAAACACAATCTTACAATAATAGCGTCGAAGTGAATATATAGTAGAATATAATTGATTTAACTCAGTAACTGCTAGCCCAACAGTACATAAGGCACATTACCTGGCCCAGACACTCGACTAGCCCAAGCACTTGAGGAGCTAGCAACACACTAACCCCCAAACTTTTGATACCCGTATTTGCCGACCTAGACAGCCCATTGTGTATAAAATCTCGGCTAGCCCAGATACTTTGGAGGTTGTGTGATGTGAGGTCCCGAACGTTCGTTCCCCCATGGCTCAGTAACTGTGTTGGTCCAGAGGTTAAAATTTGCTAGCAAAGGCAACCCATGATTTGTATTATTTGGCCCATCTATCATCTCGGCTAGCCCAGATACTAGAGGGACCCGCGTGAAGTTAGCTCCCAAACTTCAACGCCTCTATCTCAGTAACCATGTTGTCCCAAAAAGTGAAATTCGCTAGCCTGCCCAGGCCACTATTTGTAGGGGAAGGCGTTGTACGTGTGAACACTTTTAGAGTTTTCGAAATTTTGGTGCTAATATTCAGCACTTTTTCCAAAACGTTTGTCATATATTTGAAGTACCATTTCTTCGCTATCAGATAAGATAACTTTTAAACTGTTCCATAATTACAATAGGTTTTATAAGATACAATAAGAACATATCCGTTTTGTTCACAAGTATATTCATGTACCATTGAACACACCCTCTTGTACCTCTAAACTGAGTGATAACTACAATGTTTCTGCGGCAATAATATAAAAGGAAGCCACAAACATTAACAGTTACAAATTGCAATAAAAAGTTTAGCTATAAAAGTTTCTCCGAATTGAAATTTTATTAATTTTGATTCAAAATGGAAGTTCTAACAAACATTTGTGTACAATAAACGTGAACAAATACAACTCTAAACATAACCTTGCTTCTTCAAAGTCAATACTTGAAGTGGGAAAATACCAACTAAAAATAGGAAAATCTACATTGTGGATATCGGTATTCTTGGTTACACTGTGAAGTCCAATGTAAAATTAACTCAGAAGAACATTGAGTGCAAACTAGTAAACCTAATGTTGTTTCTTTATTGTAGAAATTCTAAAAAATTCAGTTGTTCATATTACTTTCTAACTTAGATCTTAATATTTATTCAAAAGCCAAATGGTCATGAAAAGAAAGAAAAAGTTAAAAAAAAATACCGATCCCCTTAGATTTACTTAACATTGTAGTTACTACCACTGAAGTTAACCTCAACAATCAGTTGCTTACTCTGCCTTGTAGTTGATCTAACTTTTGATGGTGGAGATAACTTCAAACTAATGTCGGATCCCATAACCTCAAATACTTCCTCACTACTATACACAAACTTTTTTAATATCCTCAACATGTTTCGGGAACATAATTTGAAAATATGTGATTTCAACATCTACAATTTCACCAGCAAAATGTTCAGGGTCTACTTTCTTCTTTAAGAACAGCACTAACACATAATCACCAATAGCACAATTGCTCATTTGAAATTTCTCTATTTCTTTTAAACATTTTTCTGAATTAAGGTAGGACTAACTTTGTGCAAACTAATATCCGCAAAATCATCTTCTGAATCACTTTGCAATAATTCTTTTAAAATTGGAGGTTTGCAAAACGGTCTCTGTGTCCTAGAATTGTGTTATGGTTTCTTGTCTATTTCTGATTTTCTTTTTTCGAAAGTTTCCTGTTCGGGGGTGCTTGTAATAATTCTCGTTCTTTCAGGTTTTCTTCCTCTCGTTCCTGTCTTCCGTGGTGCTCCTTTTCGGTAAGGTCGTATTTGATCTGGTGAAATGATGGTTGTGGCAGTTGCAATAGTACTCGCAGGAAAATCTGCTATAGAATTTAGCTGACATGACACTATATTTGTATATCTCTTTGTAGCGAATGAAGTTTTACCTTCCATTCGTTGGGGCTCCCCGGATAGCTGTTCAGACAGAATTGATGTTTAAGTAGGTCGAATGCTTGTAGCTGGTTCTTCTGGAGGAGATCGATCAGTAACGAAGGGACACAGAAAATCATTATCGGTGAAAATACTAGGATCTAATGGGAAAATTCCAGTTGATTTAAATTCACTAGTTACTAGTACTGAATGCTCTGTTATTCACTTTCTCTACAATCTCTGCAATTCCATAAATGTAAAATTGCAGGATTGTACCTTTGAGGAGTATTATTTATAGTTCAAAGTACACGATGCATTAATTTTCATAGGTACAAGAGGGTAACCATTTATAACCATTTCCCTTATCTTAAATATTACACAGGAGTTAAAACTAAAATTACTGCTGTACTCACCAAATTTGGACAAATAGACATCACAAATTGCGAAAACCGAAGAGCACAAAACTCAAAAGATAACTACAAAAAATCTTCGTTTTGGGGATGAAAAAATTAAAACGAACCCTACTCGGCACAACAGTCAGTAAACAACTGCCAATCACCTTTGTAGTGTCTTTTCTCTCATCCCCTTTCAAACGAATTTTTAATTACTGCACCAAGAAGCTCTGAATTCGAGAAAAGTACAGGTGTTCAAAGGTACATTTGTTCAAAGTTTCAAAGGTACAACGCCTTCCCCTACTATCTGGCCCAATCATTATCTCCACTGACACATATATTTTGGGGGTGAACTTCACAAGAGGCAAAGCTTAAGCTCTTATCGCTATTTTACAAATAACTGCAGACAAAATATGAGCCTACAAAACTATCAGACAACCGATACAGAATCGAAAAACCTAAGGAAAGAAAAATGAAAAGTACAAACGAAGGGAAACAAATATGTACAGTTAAAGAAAAATCAATCTGACAGTACTATGAGGATATCTATTTTTCTATTAGGAACTAAAACGTTTAAAGTAGAAGTTGGTATACTCTGGTGCGTTATCATCCTTGCCTGTCTTTTGGCTGTCAGACTACTTTAGGAAATCTAATTTCATACATTGTATGAGGGACAACATAAGTAATGAAAATAACTGGTATAGGAGTAAACGTTACACGTTATAACGATTAGAAATGCATTAGAAAAATGGTTGAAAATAATGAATAGCAGACTCCAGAAAAAAGTAAACAAATACGTTTGGGGATGGAAAGAGACATTTGTATTCCTCTAGTTCTGAATAATGCATATTTTGTGAACAATTGTATACTAACATACTAATAAAAAAGTGAAGAACCTTACATTTCCGATAAGGAGTTTGGAGTGCATTTTCAAATTTACCGGATTGGCGTGCCAATGTTTCATGGAAACGCCGTTTATGTTTTAATGGCTACGTAGTTCCAAGGAACTATTTTATCTTGTTTAACTAAAATTTAATACAACTAGTATTTTATACAGTTTTCACAATAGTTTATACTAAAGTTTGAATTTCAATTGGAGTTGGTTGATTGATTGATAATAATTTAACATTACTTTCAACACTAACCCTACACGACAAAAGACTTACTGCTTAACTTGGGGTCCTTTATTTGAACTTTTATCCAAGGTTTCGTATAATCATGCGTAGCGATGTATATAATGGCATTTCCAGGTTGTAACCCGCCTTTGACAAATAATAGTATGCAACAATAATAATTTACCGTGTTAAGATATGAATACAAACATCTGGAATTATCTAAATTTGAGAGCTTGAACTCCCCTTGAAGAATTACTGTGTACGCAGCTACTGATGGAATCGAACATGCAAAGAACAATACACGCACACCCACTCGCACACAAAGCATAAAGTACAATAATTCTACAATAGTGAATAACGTACAAAATAAGAGAAAACAACAGCTTATAAAGATTATACTGCTTATACATTTCTATTTCACACAAAAATTATTTTGAGACAATCGAGACGAGACAAAGACCGAACGAAGATTTTCGACACGAGACATGACAGAGACCGATACAACTATTTGTCAATTAAGATAAGAACAAGAACAACTAGCAAACAGACAAGAAATAACAAGCTCATCAAATTCAGATGGGATCGAAGCAAGGATTCTTTGATCAGATGTAACTCTTTTACTACTGCCCCCTGATAAAATAATCCTGTCTAAGTATGATATAATGGTGTTTTCAGATTAAAATCACTATTTTCAACAAAATTAGCACAGGGAGTACATAATAAATTGAAGTTTCGGAAATAAAGTCCTGCAAAAATAAAAATTGCCAAAACAATGATTGGTTGTTTCTATAGGTCATTTGACAGACCAGACAGTGTTTAATGTCTCTTCATAAATCCCTTCAGTTATAATAATGTTCCGTATGAGACGAGAAATTTCCAAGTTCGATACGTAACGAGAAACATGAAAATTCTAGTCTCGAAAAGACGAGATACTTATGTTTTCTCCAACATTTTCATTTCACCAATTCTTTCATGATCATCCATCTCCTTTATCCTAAAGGGCATAATCGTGGAAATTCAAACTAAAGATTCCATTTCCTTTTCGAAAAGTCGAGACAGAAAAGTTTTCGAGTTACGTGGGCAAAACTAGTTCACCCATTTACATCTCAAACACTGTTTCAGTATTATATGATTTCCAGTAATGTGATTGTACAATAGAAACAATTTACGAACGTTTAAAGATATTAAAGTCATTACGCAATATATTCCAATAACAAATATGGTTTTAATGTTGTATCACACCGCTCGTTGGCGTCTCGTGACGTGGAAGAATTCTGCTAACTTTTAGATGAAATTAAGAAGAAAATCAGGGTATAAACAGTGGTGCTATTCAGCCGCTTCGTACCGGTTCGGTAGAACCGTTTGTTAAAATATTTGGAGTTTGCAAAACCGTTTGTTATACCGAGTCTTAAACTGGGCCACATACACGCAGCTGTGCTGAATACAAATTTTTCACAGCCAAAAGCAATTGACTTATTTAATGAACCTATACATACCAGAAGATTAATAGTAAGGTGGCGAAACGTTAATTTTATTTTAATGTCTTGTGTTTTTAGAAATTCGTATAGCTATAGGGTAAATATATGGTCTCTCAGAACAAGGTATAAGCGTTTATTCCTTAATTCTAAATGCTCAGAAGGGGCTGCGGTGGCTCTGTGGTAGAGCGTTCACCTCTGGTGTATGGGGTCAATGGTTCGATCCCAGGTCGCGCCAAGTGAACTTTGTGGTGTACAAACACTGTGTGCTTCAATTTTCTCGGGATTCCGTTTCCTCGTTTCCTCACACTTTCTTCATTTCACCATTTCATTCATTTCTCATCTTCACCTTCTCGTTTATTCTAACCGGCATAACGTGGGACGTAAAACTCAAAGTCTTCATTTTTTTTTCCAAATGATCAGGTATAGTAACCATTTCAATTCGAGGTCTCTGTTTGGGTGAACATTTATTTGTAACCACTCCGTGTAATCTGGTCGCTGTTCGTGGCCCTACTAATAAGTATTCTCCTGAGACTGGAACTTACCTGGACAGGACCTCTCCAAGAAGAGTTACAAATTGTTCCCAAATCGCTCGTCGGTCTCAATGATCAGATGAGCATTAGGCGCCGAGAGTTTCGGGTGTCTCGTCTCGAAAACCTCACAGGCGATCAGACGGTCATCCAGACCATAACGCACACAAACATCACTCATACAAACAACGAAAACACACTGGATTAAATAACACTATACTTATTTATTACAACACTATTATATAAAAAAATAATGAAGAGAAATTAACACAACACGACACAAAATATGTGTAATAGTTTTCATCAGTGAAATCACACTTTGCCTTTTGATGCAATGTAGCCCTTTATATATATATATATATATATATATATATATATATATATATATATATATATATATATATATATATATATATATATATATGAGATTATAATTCAGATTTCACTGCAAATGCTTCTCTCACGCCATTGACGCACTTGGGGGATTAGCACTGGGGAAAAGTTTTTGGTACAATTGCACGAGGGGTCCAGTTGTTGTGCCAAACAATCCTGAAGCGTAAAGATGAATCTTCAACAAATTAAACAAGAAATTCTCCAAAGTAGAATGCTGATGTTGGAGGACGCGTGTATAACTGACATGTACGCACAAGGTCTGCGGACCTGGGACTTCACTAGTTGGGGGCTAGCCGTAAGAAAACGTCCTTCGCCGGCCAATAGCTTCTGCCTCTTAACACACAACCGTACTTGGTTTCCGACGCAACGTGCGTGGTGGCTGCGTACAATACCGGAGTCAAACTCCCTGAGCACCAAAGCTCAAGGTACGGGTTGCAATGGTCGACTGAAGAGTGTTGTCAGTTCATTCCAAAAATCACTCAGTTAGATCACCTGTATGCACATGCAAACAATTTATGTTAATTTTAGTTTACTGCCCACTTCGGACTAGACACTGCGACAACTCGGGCGTGAGAAAGTACAGATAAGGGACTACAAAGCAAAACAATTGGTGCCACTTTGGTCACTGGAACATCTGGTCAGCTCGTATTTCTCTAAACTACTGCAATATTTCCATAAGCGATTAAAGAAAACACTTAATTCAGTTCCCAATAACTATAGAATATATACTGTGCATATAATAAGTCAGGGAGAAACACTGAAATGGTTCGTCAAAAACTGAAATGTTCTCACCAAAAGCAATGTTTTAAATATATATATATATATATATATATATATATATATATATATATATATATATATATATATATATATATATATATATATATATATATATATATATATATATATATGAAAAAGCAATGAAAGACTTCTTTGTCCAATTGTGTGGGAAAGAAGCATTCCCACCGAGGAAAGAACTTATATGCGTTGCAGAATAAAGTACAAATCGAAAATAATAATCACTGTCTTTACGAAATATACAGAGTGTCCACAAGAAATCCTTCTATAACCTGGTAGCGGTCATAGTATCAAGAATGAGAATTGGGGTTATATAAGTGAAGTGGTGACCGTTATTCACATTGGAAACACATACATACCATTATCAACAATTGAAGACTCGCTGTTGAAAACAATGTAAATGCTCCCCCCCCCCGCAAAAAAATAGTTTCTGTAACAGTAGAGACAAAAGATAGTAAATTGTGTCCAAGTGTCAGAAAATATAAAATCTAGTCATTTAGGTAATGACCGACAGGGGAATACCGACACTTGTAATCTTAAAACGCTGTCAATTCTACCTGGAAGTGAAGGAGTTGGCGTAACTGGGGTGTATGGAATGTATACCTGTAAAAGTTTAAAAATAAGTAGAATAATTTGACGAGAAAGATCTAAGTTTATGAGGTAAGGTGCGACAGATATGTGAGAAGTGAAGGGTCACTGTAAAATTTGAGTATGTTTTGTTAAGCTCTTATTTATAAGTAAAAGTTGTATTATTCAATACTCATGGTGGACAACATACAGCTAAAAGTTATGCAATCACAGGTTCATCAGTGTTCAGTGTTTCAAACTTGCAAAAATATAGTTAAATGCAACAAATACATTCGGGGTACTTTCGACAGATGCTCCCCCCTTTCGTTGTGATTTTTAATAACTATATATCAAAAATACTATATTAGTATTAACATATAGAAAATAAAATGTCTGCATCTTTTTTCCATTGCATGAGATGCTCCTGGAATATGAACAAAATGTCATTAGCCATAGAGGCCCTAAAAAATGCAATGCTACTTGCTAATGCTTCAAGAGCTGAGTCCCTCGGATACATTACGTGACAGGTTATTGAAAATTAACTGCAAGAAACATTTTTGTGAACACACAACATTTACCGAAGAAGATGAACACGCACTGGAAGAAAAGTTAATTACATTAGACCGGTATGGGTAAATGATATGTGGTACTGTAATGCGAAAGACAATGATGTCAAACTTTTAACATCTGCACAGAAAATAGAAAAATAGAAAAATGAAAAGGTAATGTCACATAAAAGAATGTACAGACATAAAAATGTTGCAAAACACAGTAACAAAAATGAGAAAACTCAAAAAGAAACTTATTGTGCTCTCAGCCGAGGTTAGTTTACGGCAAAAACAATTCCGCTGATTGAGTTCAATGTACGAAATATTTTCATCGATTTAACGAGGACAGTGTTCTCCATCCAGACGGTCCCTTCTTTGTGTGTCGACATTGCTCTTTCCTGTATATGAAGCTAATACTAATAGATATTTTAATCTATAACCACATTTTTGATAACATGTGATTAACATAAATTAACAAATACTTTCTTATGAAGTACAGTATTTTTCTGCTTTCTGCACTAGCTCATATTTAATACATTATATTTTTCAAAAGAAATTCTTGTTTCATATATTTCTTGTAACTGAACGACTTTTGTGATTATTCTTTCCCACATTTGTAACTTAGTGACATTTTTAAATATTTTCCGGAGCTGTAAATAAAGGTATTCCACATTCCTAAACTTATAGATTCCCGTGTTTATTTAAAGTCCAAGAACTACTTTACGAACAGTAATGTGCGTTGTGGAATTATTAGTGACACTATCATAGAATGTAAGGTTTTAATGTTGATGCCGCTATTACCCCAACAATCTGTCGGTCTTCTTCATCGTTCATTTCACTTGTGCCTCCACAGCCACACATTGCGTTTGTGTAACATGTATTGTATCTGTCAACTAGCTGAAATAATATACTTAGTCATTGGCTATAATCTGTTTCTTTAATAATTCATTACAATCTTGTAGTAACGTTAATGTCCTTAGGGTGTCGGTGTTGCCCCAAATGACCAAACTATTGCTTAGAAATATAACCTAGCATATAACGAGGTGAAGCTATGTTTGAAAATCTAAGGCATAAACGTATTAAAAAAATAACTGAAACAATTTCAAAGTGGCACATATGTTGTGTTCTTCATCGAGTTTTCAATTCTCGATCCATTGCTGGATGAAAGTTTTTCCAATACCTTTTGACAATTATCTATCTTCGACAATTTATTGATAGTATATTCGCAGTGCTATATAACTTGGTCACACCAAATTTCGTCACACCACCCTGTATTCGGATGCTGTGTAGGTCGTTAATTGTCACTTGTAGTATCCAGTAAAAACTTTGGTTTTGGGTATCTTGTATGGTTTGTTTTCTAAAAGAATTAGAATAGCACCACTGGGTACAAAGGTATAGAATAAGATGAGAAAAGGGCTCTGGGAATCGAGATGGGAGTAAAACATTTCGTGAATCTCTACGAGAGGAAAATTCGAGAAAATAGGAGAGAGAAGTGTTATTTCTCATGTCGCCTTGTCTCATGAGCAACTCTAATCAACACTTTTGGAAATTTGAGAATTAGAAACTAAAATTGGAAATGAAACATAACTAAGTTTCTGAGGTGTGTTCCTAGAATCATTTTAGGTCGTAACAGAGAATTCACTTCGAAATTCTACTTAATGTATTTTATAGTTGAAATAAAAATTATTTAATCAGTGGTGCAAAGTTGAAAATGAAATTCAACATTTCTTCTTTTTGTATTCAATCCGATAAAGCAAAGTCATATATGTGCCACAAAATATGAGCCTTGAAAAGGACTTTTTTAATTTGGTCGGCGTAATCGTTTCAAAATCAAAATCAAAGATAAATTGATCATCCGTACAAATGGGCTACCCTACTGAAGCTTGAAGACTTGAAAATGTTTTCCACAAAATTGAAGACTCAGTGTCGATGTGAACATAAGATTGAGTAAAGGTGAGGTCGAAATGAGAATGATGTCGACCTAAAAATGTAAGCTTCAGGTTGGGTGAGTGAAACATGTGACGAGTGTTTCAAGGTGAGGCTGTGTGTGCGTGATATCGAAAAATGTTGGGTTTTAGAGATGAGTTGGACATCGAGCGAGCGTGATGAAAGTTAGTGATGTGGGAGTCAGGTCGAGTGAGTGTCATGATGGGTTAGTGATATGAGTGCGAGGTCTAGTGAGCGTAATGTCAAAATGATGTGAGCGTGATGTCCAGATGTTGTAAGAATGAGATCGAGTGAGCCTGAGGTGAAAATGATGTCATGAGCGTGAGTTCGAGTGAGGTTAGTTCAAAGAATATAAAATTTGATACTTTTGATCAAGTATATAATATTTTGAAGTAATTAGCAGCTCATAAAACTACCTGATTTGGGTTCAAACATCTTTTAATTAAACAGTTTGAAGAGACATCCAATTTTCGTTATGTCTTTCCACCATATTAAAGAAGAAGTATAGAAATCTTGTGAGGAATATAGCCTAGAATTATAGATACAAGATGATATATGCAAATTCGGGCAATCCCGGAATGGTGTATTCCGTACAGTATAATAAGCGAAGTAACACGTAAAAATAGCCTGTAATATCTAAGTTATCCGTTAATTCAGCAATATATAATGTCAGCGAAGTTTAACTTGTGGAGCATGAAGTCATAGTATTACATAAACAAGAAAATAAGACACGTAATCGATCAACTGCCATACAAAACGAACATATTTAGATCAAAACGGATCACGAAAGAGCGAATTTTACTCTAAAACCGGTACTTTTTTCAGCGTGTGGACGATTTCATTCCAACGTTACAAATAGCAGTATTCAGTCAGGAGAATCTGATGTAGAATGTGTGAGAAATATATTCATCTCAATTAGTATTGTAAAAATAAATCGACATATCCAGCTACAAATACCATCAACATTAATAAATCGTCTAAGCATGACCTGCAGTAAGGAACAAAACCCGAACGGAAGACCAATAATCAAGGTTCAGTCATAAGTATTGCAATATTTCAACAACTCTGACATAAAGTGTATACACCATAATTGATCTAAGTACAAAGACAAACCGGCGCAAAAGGAAATATCACAAGCGGAATTTTTAAATCGACGTCCGTCATTCTGTCAGTATTTTCAGTTAGCTTCTAGTGACAGTGAAGACGAGTCCTGAAAAACGTCTGATGTGTGAACTGTTAATGTGTGAGTTACAACTCGTGCATAACGCAGTGGCAGCACCAAAAACATTTGTCAAGCGGAAGGAGAAGGCACAGTGAACTACAACATAGCTACCCGATAGTTGCAGAAATTTTGTGCGGGATGTAAAAATGTCGAAAATCAGCGAAGTTCCAACGCACCAAACTAACAGATTCTGAGTTCACATCACATATCATTGAGGATAATCCATCCATCAGCATATGATTGACAATCCATCTCGGCATGTCTCAGCCCACGGCAGTATGTCAATTTCAAGAATTGGGGAAACTATGAGAAGATATCTCAACGTGTCATATTAGTTGACCCCAGCTCAGGCCAGCGAAAAGAAAATGTGGACCGACAACTACTCATAAACTCGTAATTCGTGTGATACGTTTCCTGAAACTTATTGTCTCATGCGATGAAACATGTATGTTCTTTCTGAATTATTAATGTACAAAAACAGAGGTTGAGGAAGTGTCAGTTTCCAGAATCGGTTATCAAACAGGATTGTATTGACGATAAAGTTATATTCTGTGTGAGGAGAAACTATGAGTGCACACTGTCTTTTTCAATTACATACACAACAATTACGTAATTTCTTTGTAATATTTCCAAATCAGTGCAATATTTGACAGAGAGGATGACAATGAATTCCATGTAAAAAGTATTAAACCAATAGAAATATCTTTATAAGGATATAAAAGGATCTGTAAGGACATACGAAGCTCAACTACAGTTCCCAACTGACTCAGAAGTTACATATTCCGTATTACGTTGTATATTTCTATTTGAAATACTTGAAGAATGTCAAGATACTACTTTGTATGGAAATGCGATTTGGAAGTACATACTTTTAATTGTTTCGTACAAAAATTGTTACATTTTATATAATCGTAAACGGGACCACTATTCATATCCAAGGAAAATATTGCTCATAAAATGATAGGCTGTAACTGATTATTAGAATTCAGTAGCTTCTAGGCTATGTTCACTGGTTTAATTCAGAACAATGAAAATTAGCAGGAAATAAAAAGGTAAAAGATACAGGTTACTGTACTAAACTTTCTCATTCCAATTTCTTAAGCTAAATCATGTTATACTGCAGTTATTGACAACACTTGTGAAATACCAACACACTTTTAAGACATTTTCGGAAAACTTGTCAGAAGGAAAAATCATTCCCGAAAATAAACTGCTCTTGGAGATTTTTCATAAGAAGTAACTTATGTCATATTTTAAGATTATTAATTAAGTATTTCTTTCTAAAATAATTATAAAACCGCATGCGTGATATGAGTGTCATTGCAAACGTCATGGCAACACACGTATTTTTTCTCGAAAATGGTGACGTATGAAACAAGTCGGAAATATGCAAATGGAAGGTTAATTAATATGTAAACATTACATGTAGGGAGATGGATGAACACACACACACTACCATAAAGATATAGCTCGAGAAAAAAAATGTAGTTTCAAACGTGTTTTGCTGTCAATTGCAATAGTACACAATTGTACAGGGCAGGTACACGTACTTGCAACATCTTCGAGTCCCTCGAAGTACTCGTAGTCTCCCAAAGTATCTATCACACACTGCCAACGCTGTGAAAGACACCGAATAACCGTGGCCTCATTGTGAGCGAATCTTTGGATTTAGCAACATCTTCACGTGTTCAAAAGCGTGTTCCACGTAATGGCTCTTTCAGTTTTGGTAGAAGGTCATAATCGCAAGGAGGTAAGTCTAGCGAATATGGTGGATACTCCAGTACTTCCAATCTCCATTGCGGGTGCAGATTCGGCACACACGTTGCCGTATGGGTTGTCGCATTGCCATGGAGAATTAATGCATCGTGTAGATGTTCAGGAAGTTTCTCCCAAAAAGCCCGTCGTAGGTGTGGTTGCAGGAAAGTGCGGCAATAGTACAGTACGTTAACAATTTGTTCATGTAGGATGAAATGGCACACAATCACTCTTCTAATGTCATAGGCTATGATGACCATTAACTTGACAGAAGAGGGATTAGGACGAAAATTTCTGTTTGCGTGGTGAATCAGGATGACGGCATTTCGCACACTGACGTTTCAGTTCTGGTTCATAGGCCATGGTCCAAAATTAATCTATGGCGACGATTCTCGCAAGCATATTGTCTCCCTACCCGTAACGCATTAGATGCACACCACAAGTTTCGTAACGTGTTAACGGTTCCACTTTACGTAGTGCATGAGCCATCAACTTTCCTGCAGCTTTACGCATGTGTAGTTCGTCGCGTAAAATCCTGTAGATTGTTGTCTTCTGAATATCTGTGTAGCGCGATAATTCCTGCAGCTTCCATCTTCTGTCGTTCTCCATGCATTAGGTGATCAGGGTACGAGCACAGTCCGTACGCACACTGACGGGCCGCCCAAACCGGTGCATGTCGGCCGTTCTAGCTCATCCACGTCCGAATTCATTTACCGACTGAACAACCATTCTGAACGGTAGAGCAGCATTTTGGTAACGCTTCCACAAGCTTCTCGCGGCATTGTGCATTCTTTCCACTGAGAACTGCAATCTTCATGTAAAAACGCTGTTCAAGTCGGGTAACATCCATGGCTGCTGAACTCACACTGTGTTCTCTGTTCACGCTGCTTTCTTATGGAAAAGACTGTGATCTAGCGTCACGTCACGTTACTCTGTCGTGATGTCCTGCCATCTTGTGGATTCTTGGGAAGACTCCTGATACCATGGAATGCATGTAGTTTGTAGTGTACTATTGTGTGCTCTTACAGTTGGCAGTAAAACACCTTTAAAACGATATTTTTTTGTATTTTTTCTCGTGCAATGTTTTTATGGTGGTATATTCATCCATCTCCCTACATGTAATGTACACATATGAACTAACCTTTCATTCGCATATTTCAGATTTTTTTCATTCGTTATCATTTTCGAGAAAAAATAGTTGCCATGACTTTTGCAATGACCCTCGTATTTTACAAAATTATCAACAAAATTGAATCCAAAAGAAAACCACTACTTGTGGATATGTTTATGGAATTGATTTTTGGAACATTATAAGAATAATAATGCACTATTTATTTATGAAATATGACTAAAGCCTCCTGATTCGTTTCTGAGAAAATAGTCTAAAAAGAAACTTATCCTCAAGAGTGAACTATCTCTTGTAATTTTTCTCTATGAATTCTTGTATTTTCTTAATAAGCGCTTAAAATATATACTTTAGCAAAATGTATAGGAAGAGATACTAAGGGCACAATTTAAAACATACTGAGAAATATAAGCTAAAATAGAGTTCTACGTACTAGACCATAAATGAAAACGTTAGTTTCATAGACCAAAATGTAATTAAAGCTAATTACTTTATTTTTCATTTAAGGAACAGTAGAGAACATTAGCTAATTTAGAATTACCAAAACCAAGAAATATACATGATAAAGTACATAAGTATACATAATAGTAATTCAAATAAATATTCATATGATTGTTATTATTAAGAATAACCTTACAATTCGTCTATTTATGTTTTAGAGTATTATGCCTCAACCCCATTAACATATTATTTGTTTTATTTTTACAGGAAAAATTCAAGCGAGAGTTCAAACAGAGATTTCTGTATTGTTCCCGCCAATGGTCATCCAGTCCAACAACTGAACTGAGTGAAATCGAAAAGACTCGTTCTCAAGCTTCCTTCAGATCGTATGACTGGCGAAGGTCATGCAACGGGACTGTCACTGGATCTATTTATAGAAGCATTCCAGTCCGTGATCCGTTGCGTGTAAGTGGTGTTCATCATCACCACCACCATCACCATCATCATCACCAACAAAATAATGAGCAGGAACTGTTAAATGAAATGTCCTTGTAGCATAAATCTCTCAGAAGGCGAGACGTGGGTTACAATTCAACAACTGACAAACACGTAACTTTTGAAGAATCTTTGTGAGCTGTTTGTCAATTTCCATTTTCAGAAATATATTATTTTAACACTGAATGTGATAAGTCCATTTAAAGATTTAGCTCTTTCCGCGCAAGAACACATTTGAAATTCAAGGTAGAGTTGTGGTATAAAAGCTAAAAATGTACGTATAAATCTGTGTTGTTTTAATATAATATGATTACGATACTAATAAATTACAAAAAATTGCTGATAGTGAACATAGAGCACGAAAGAGCACGCTAGAGATGTTTTTGTTTCATATTACGTTAGAAAGAAGGTTAAAGCATACTACTGAAATCTCTTTGATAAACTACTAAGACAGAAACGAGTGGAAATGAATAATTGTTTTGCATACCATTACTTACGTAAAAATAGTATTTGTTAAACAGTATTAAAGTTAAGGGAAGTAAAAGCATAAAAGTTTGTACATATCTGTTCCAAACACCGTGTCGAATAATATATAAGTATGGTAAATAACAATTGAAATATGTAAATAAATTTCAGCGTCATTTTAAATATATTTAATATTACGTTTCGAATTTCTTAGCTCCATGAAGATCGCTTTCCAAAGACGGGTTCCTAGAAACAGTTTATTCTCATCAATTTATCACCCTAATTTCAAGGAACATCATACTTCCATTAATATTAATATATAGTCAACTTTATTGTCAATTTTAATATGAAGTTGTAACTTTCTCTAATAATGGAGATTAGCTCTCAGAATTTGTGAGCTCTGTACGTAAGCATGTGTAGCTTATCAAAATAAATTTTACAGAATTATTGGTGAAGTTTACGTGTATGAATGGATTTTATTTTACATAATAAAATATTAAGATTTTTTAAAAATAAACCTCAGCTGTATTTTAAGTGTTAATTTCGTTTTCATTGAACAGCATCCTGATGGTGGCAATACATTATTATTAACATTTTATTGATCAAAAGTGTTGTAAGCAAGTGGAAAATTATTTTATCTTATCTATTCTTCGACTGAAAGTTTAGTTTTATTCGTACTTACTTGGAAAATTTCGACTACTGAAATCTATAATGTGTAAAATAGTTGACAACAGTTTAGACAATAATCCATTAAAATACGTTTGAAATGTTATTTTTTTTAAAAATGTTAATTAACAAAAATAATCGCTTAAAATTCCCATTCTTTATTTTAAATCACTATTATCGGCAGTCACTCATTAATAGCAGGTAAGTACAAAAATATAAGTTACCGTATAGTAAAGTTCTGAGTTACTCTTCAACTAGAAATAACAGCTCTTCGTTTTAATATAGTGCCTCAATCTCCCATCTTTTCTTTCCCAAGCACCATATCTTCTCAAACATTTATCAAAGTAGATATCCTTCTTAAAGAATATTCTCACCAGTCTCTTTCCATTTTTTAATGCATTCAATATTGTTATTTTCTTCGTTCTTATTACTACCACTTCCTTATTGGCTTTCTGTTCAACCTTTTGTATATTTTGATTGTTATTCACACTTACATTTCGAAGATATATAATCATTTGTATCCTTCTAGCGTACTGTCTATAATAGTACATTACTTGAAACGAGTCACTTCAAGGTACTTTTTAAACTCTTTATTTATTCGAAGTTCCATAATGTATAGATACTATAATTGAAAGTAAGGGCACACAAAAATAACATGGGGAACTAAAATATTGTTATGTGGTAGAACCTAGAACTGCTTGAATCACAGAAACTATGTATCTTTGGAATGAGTAAGGCCGAAAAGAACAACCCGCTGAATTGTCAACGTTGCTATTTCTTTTAACATAGGTCGCCTTAGCAGACTGTAGCCCAGACGACTAACACGACTAGAAAGATTCCCTCTAGCATACGCTCTAATTACGAATTATTTTCTCTCGATTTCTAATTGCTTGTCTCATTACTTCTCTATTTCTAATTACTACTCTATTCCTAATTACTTTTCTCTCTTTCAATTTTTCATATGTTCATTTATGATAGAGTTAGCGTGTGGTTCCGGATTTCTGATATACTCTGTAATTTTGTTTATTTGCCTCTTTTTATAATTTATCCTTGTTTCATTTTACATCCACATCTGATGTCCTTACATATTTCTGCCTAAGTATTGAAAACTACGAAATGTTTGTCATTAGAAAATAAACTAAAACAAAAGGAAAAACAATATATACTATAGCATCTTAGAATTTAAAAAAATATATATGTTGTGACATAGAGTATTATGAGTTCTGGATATGTATCTAAATATTAGAGGTAGATCAAGTCATGTTATAATCATTACATATTACTATTTCAATCAGTTTTAACACTCTTAGTATTTATAAATATTTTATAACTATTGTGTGCAGACGTTGAGTATATATAAGCTTTGAGAAAATGTACTATTAATAAACTGTTAACATTATGCAAAATGCAGCAAAACTTAATTCAGAAAGTCATATCATACGCAGGGTATAATGGTTGAAATAAACAATCTCTTTTTAGGGAAGTATAAACAATTTAGTGAAAGTTGAAGATTGCTTCCTTAACAGCATAAACATTGTGGGCTACTGTTAAAGGGGTACCATACATAGTAGCAACTATTAATACTAGGTATTAAAATGAATGTCTCCAACTTTATGACGAATATGTTTTCTAAAAATCAGGACCATATTTTTCTTTCTTTTGTTAACAAAGCATTTCGCTTTATCACAACAGTGTACTTATGTTAATGACGATGCGGCTAATTCTGACTTCTATTTGAAAATGACTTGATTACGGATGGAAAAAACTAGTTTGGATTTTATGGCTTTTTGTCTTCGACAGTAATTAGTAAATGTACTTCTTTATTTAATATTCATTAATTTATTTGATGGTAATCCGAATGCTTAGTAAATTCCTAAACAATTTAGTGCAACCTTCTTTCCTTGGTGCAAGTGGTTCCTGTTCCCGGGACCCCAAGACTTTGGTTTGAGTTTAACGGCCCTTTCAGCAGCGAGGCTATATGAGACGGGACCTACTGATTAACTTGGAATGCGAACCATATGAACTCCCGCCAGGAATCGAACCCGAGTCTCCCACCCGAAAGGCGCTAACTACTTAAATACGGAGGAGCTTATAAGGGCTTTGAAGTTCGGATCTAATGTTAAATATTTAGTTCCGCTACATATAACATAATTAAAAGTTAGTAGAAGCATGAAACGGGAGCTACCTCACCTTCAATTCAATATATTCCGTTGCACTTTATACGAATATTGATATTTATATTTATATTTGATATTTATATTTGATATTCTAGATCAAAGATTCAAAATTTCGACATGTGTATTTCTAATTCTTCCTACGAAGGTTATAGTCAGGTGGTAGCATAAAATAAGCGTACTTTAAACGCGAGTGAGGATTTATTTGTAACTAGGTATATAAATCAGTATTCCTTTTATTAAATATGTGGCTTTAGTTTGTAGTCTATTCAATTTTCTGTACAAATCTTATGTATAAACGTGTACATGAATGTGTATAATTTTATGTGTGTGGAAGAGAGATTTTTAACCGTCACCACTAGCATTATGTAGGTTCTTATTGACAAATAGTAATACTAGTTTAGAGGACATTGTAAGCAAATGTACTATTCTACTTTGGTTACGAATACTCTTGTTGAATTGCATTATTTGTCTCGCCTCAGTGTTTAATATGTCTTACACTATAGTGGCATTAAGCAAATATTGCAATTTAAATAATGTATCTCTGCATTTGTTGCCATATTCGCACTTGACACATTTTTTTTCAAAAATCATATATAAAGTGGAAAACGTTTATTACTTGTTTTACTAATATAATTATTTAACTTACATAGAGATAAAGATTAGTGATAAAAAATCCATTACAGCAAACATTCAAAACGTGAGTCGTGTGGATCTACAAATTGTGTGAAATGTGGCAACAAACATGTCCACTTTGTTCTCTGGAATTCAATATATATATATATGGATGGGTGTCAGTGCTTGTTCAGAATAAAAGTGGTAGTTTACTATCGAAAAAAGGTGAATTATTATTGACTACATATGCGGGCTGTAAGTGTAGTTACCATACTAAATATAGATTTCAAACATGTAGCTGTTTGTACATAACACTCCGTAAATAGTTTATTTCTTAGTTCTTGTCATTGCCTGAAATATCCATATCTTCTGCATGTACGAAAGGTCCGAAAATGT
The DNA here is from genome assembly GCF_964235325.1 of Thermobia domestica. Lineage (NCBI taxonomy): Eukaryota > Metazoa > Arthropoda > Insecta > Zygentoma > Lepismatidae > Thermobia > Thermobia domestica. The sequence goes on along the minus strand of NC_137463.1, from coordinate 166,478,837 downwards.
GTGAGTATATTTTTTAAAATTAATATAGATGGTTTCTAAATATGAAATATATTACATTTCTTTTGGCAATATAGACAATTAAATTATTCAGTTTCTCAATACAGTATTTATATGATTCGTTTTCATTTCACTCTTTTTCATCCGCAAATAACTTTTAATTTGAATGCATATCAACATTTTGATTGAAAACAAAAGAAAGTATGATGCGTTTCTCTCCTAAGTACCGTATAATTACGATGTCTGAATGTGATTTCTAAAGAAGTTTTATACAACATAAACCAAACAGTATTTAGTTAATCAATATTTCACTTGATAACTAGGTAGTTATTGTTTATTTGCAGAAAGAAGATATTTTATGAAAACGTTCAATGTGAAATTAGCAACACACCAAAATAATCCTCTTTAAAAATTCTTTTAATCCCTAAGGGAAACGCGGAATTAAATTACAATGAAGCATTTACGGAGTCATTTTACTAGAACAGAACAATAGTTCCACGTATCATTAAGGTACATGAAATAAAATTTTTAATACATCATTGAAAATAACGTTAAAAAAAATTGCCAATATAGTTGTATCACAATAAACTTGAGCTCTAAAGAATAAATGTATGTTTCAAAGGCAGAAATATATTGTCATTATGTACACATATATGCATACACAGAGACAATGTATATCGCCACAATAATTATCGTGTTAATTTTAAATGTTTTATAACTTTTCAAAATGAAGATACATTTGTGAAATATCTTGTTTCGATATTTCTCCTCCAGTATTAAACTGATTCGTTCTTTCTAGTACTATATGTGTATTTTGTGTTGTTAAATCGTGTTTAATCTCGATTGGTTAAGGCACCTTCGAATTAAACGTTATGACAGCAGTAAGGAAGAAAGCAATTGAATTCATGCAAGATGATATCTACAACTTAAGTCGTGAAGTTAGTAATATATATTTGTCATATGGCATGATTCATAGTGAAGAACGGTAAGAATGAGTTTGAAATGGGAACAGAGTTATGTCACTGGTTGGTTAATTCGCGGTTTAGGTCCTATTCAGCAGTTGGGCTATATGAGATGTGAACTTACAGTTTAACGTTAAATCTGAACCACGGCAACTCTTGCTTTGAATCAAACCAGATATTTCGCTCCCGAGACACGAACACTAAACACATAGCCACGAGAGAGTTCTAATATTATGCCCTGCAAAATACGTTTACCTATATATAATTATCCTGAGAACAACTATCTTAAAGACTAGCTACTGCTGTGTCATATATTTCAATCTCGCGGTAAATTCAAAATTAACCAATGAAATTAAATGTCGTTCGAAATTATTTTTAAACAGTACATAAAAAATGCAGGAAGGTTTGTAATTCATTTATAAAGGTTTAGACAAAAATATATGCCTAAAGACCACGTATTCATCTATTGGACATTTATACTGACGTTCAAGAAGTAATCAATGATAAATTATATATTTTATGAATTTATGTTGTTTACGAGTGTCCTGTATTTTAATACTGATATACCTATTTTAACAAAAAGTTGCAATTAAATCCACAAACGTGAATATAACAAGTTTTAGCTTTCTAATTTTTGACAGCACTTTATATTTTGGAAGTACACATATTAGCTTTATTTGAAATTGGAATGAAATTAATCTTGTTAACCTACTATTTATAAGTTATCTCTGGATGAAGAATTCTATTGTATTATTAATAGCTTTGTACTATTCTATTTGCTATTAAGTTTTAGGTTAACTTGGCTGGACAAATGGAATGTATAGTTAAGTCAAATACAAAAAGCAGTTATTGTTCAGGTTAATTATAGCCACATTTGTTTTTTTATTTTTGATTTGAGCATAGAAGTTAATGAAGTTAAATAACGTTAAAAAATTGGGCATTCAACACAGTTGATGATAGAGGTCACTCAACACTAATCCTCGGTGGAACCCTCTTTCTTTGTTCAAGCACTTGTCACAAAAGTAGATGAGATTTCCCATGCCGGTTGCACAGAAATCCGTGCCAAGTTCTCGTAGTTACCATGAAGCAACGGTTCAATACCATCTCATGACAGATGAAGGTAGCTAGCCATGATCTGCTTTAGAGCAAGAAAAAAGTGAAAGTTACTGGAGGCTAGGTCAGTGCTGTAGGGTGGGTGATTTGGTCGTTCCCAATGAAAGTATTGAATTCAGTCAATAGATTTTTCTCCGCTGAATGTTGTTTCGCATTATCATTCAGAAAAACCGCATCACGGCGAAGATCAGGACGTTTCCGTCTAATGACTTCCTTCAGCCTCAAAAGTGTTTTGCAATGCCTTTCAGTATTCACGGTTTCTTGTTGTTCCAATTAATCGACCAGTAGCACACCTGATACGTCCTAGAATACAGTGCACAAAACTTCATTAATGAAGCAATATTTTGATTTTCTTCTTCCGTGAAGAGGATGCATTCTCCCTTCCATGGATGCCTGCTTCCTGGATAGAGTGAACAGATGCAACTTTGTTTCATCACAGTCACTAACAGATAAAGAAAATTGTCCCTCTCCACCGAGTAATGCTGCAGAATATTCAGATATGCCGTCATTCAGATTCTCTTATGATTTTCGATCAGCGCCTGTAGCATCCATTTTCCGCACACTTTTCTATGCTTACAGATATTAACCATATGTTGTGCATAACACCTTATGGTAGTTACAACTCATCTGATATTGAGCATAATGTTCTTCCGTTCACATGAGCAGTTTATGTCAGTGTTTGAGTAATTGGGTGTACAGCTGTATACAGGATTGTCATTGACAATACTGGGTCGCCCTTCTTTCAATCCACAACAACACTTCGCTACATGTTGCCTTCAATTCGAGCCTTCTCTATACACCTCCACAATCTGACTCGGAATGACAGTTAGTTTGCCTCGGAATGACTTGAAATTTACCGTCCGTTTTCAGTAACGACACATGGGACGCCAACCAAGAATTGACAAGGAACGACATACATCAACGGCATACTTGTTAGTCACTATACGACAAAAGAGGGTACTTTTCTTAATGAACTAAGAAATTTTGAAAAATCCTCTATTCTTTTGGCATAAATGGTAATAAATCACAAACATTCAAGTCAAATAATTTATTTAATATTTTGTGCTACAACATACTATAAGTTATACTGTGCACTTACAGTTACATCGAAAAGTAACGAGAAGTTACAATCAACAAGGTAATAGTCCAAACACTGTATTGCCATTTTACTCGTTGAACCTTCAGAAAGGAGGTGTTTTGATATATTAAGTGCACGTTTAGATACATGAAAACAGTTAATTTGATTTATATTATTGAATGTTAACATTTACTGCATTCTTCAGAGGGTTATCAAAGAAACATTCCATTGAACAGACATTTCCAAGCCTTAGATTATTATTTATAGTTTGAGAATTTTTGTATGTAGACTAAACATTTGCCGTACATTTTATTATGGACATTTAATTACTTTTAAATTGTCTTCATTATTTAACAATGAAGAGTTAACCTACTGTAAAACAAATCTATAAATTATAAATATGAACAAGTGATACGGACATGATTGATTTATCATCTATACCCAACAAAGATATTTAAGAATGTAAATAAATAGTGTTAAGATTAGATTTGTAGATATTTGTATACCTGCAGTATTTGTTTGTTTTTACATAACACTTCACTCAAAATTATAATAATGATGATCAAGTTGTTTTGCTCAACGTTAAGATATATATTCAAGAATCTCATTGAATCATTTGATTACATCGTAAGAATCACACACTTATGGTTGTTGTCAACATTGTAGTCTATCCTTAATAATAATAGTAAATGCATTAGTCTATGTTATTTTACTGTTTATATGTTCGTTTGTATTTTAGTGTATTTTTGTTCCATTTAAGCAAGTTAATGAATATATAACGTCTCCTTACATTATTTATTTTCAAACTGCTTTAAAGATTTCTATTCAAACTAGTATACGATTTTTCTACATAAAATGTTATCTTTTATTGTAATTTATATTTAAGGTATTGTGATATTAGATATGCACCATTATAATATTTTTTTTTACAAATACTGGTAATTTTCTTCTTGATAATACGCCTTTCTTAAATGACGGCAGTATAATCACAAAATATTTTAAAACAAATATCCGTGATATATATTTTACATTTATTTGGTTTTCTGTAGTTTTTGTATATTATAATTCCAATTCAGCTCAACATACATATAGAAATAATACATGTTGACGGTTTAATTTGAAATTGTGCATATCTAGTGTAGCAAAAATGTTCTACCTCTTTCACAATCCTTTTTAATGTTGTAGTAATACATTGTCAATACATCAATACATACATTAAATAATGAATTTGCCTATACTTGAATACAGAGAAGGGAAAATTCTTTACCGTGCTATTCGTTGATATTCAGGTATTAAAGAAGTCGCAACTACATAAATTCTTTGTGTGAAATTCAATGTTTTTAAATGACAGATTATATGCACATAGGGTGTTTCAAAACAACCCCGACAATGTTTGGCAGGTGATTCCTGATTCCTAGATAAAACAAAAACTATAAACCAACCTGGGTGCACAAATACTTCCTTTCGGAGTTATAGGCTGCCGAAAATATGAAACAATTAAATGTAAAGGTTCATAGCTCCAAAATTGTACCACATATCCAAAAATCCAAAAATGCGTATTTCAGAATCCTAAGGTACTCACGCAACAAATTTTATAGAGAGAGTTTGCTACGTGCGTTTAATTTGAAGTACCTCTATCAGAATCGTTGCAGAAATCCCGTAGGATTCTGAAACTTGAATATTTGGATAGGGCACATACTAGTTCGTAAGTGAAGTCTTGATCCGACTACGGTAGATGCCATATGGGAGCTATAAACCTTCAAATTTTATTATTTCATGTTTTCGGCAGCTTATAGCACCGAAAGGAAGCATTTGTGCTTCTAGGTTGGTTTATACTTTTTGTCTTATCTTCGAGTTAGGAATCATCTCCCAAATATTGTTGGTCTTGTTTTGAAACATGCAGGGAAACTATTTGAACAAACTTCAGGAGCTGATTCCAGACACGGAAATCAGCAAAACGGTCCTCTGGAAATTTGGCCACTGAGGGATATTTTCAGTAATACAAGTGCCGAAAGCGTTGGAGAGCTGTAATTCAAAAACAACCCAACGTAGAGGGCGCATTTTAGAACATGGCACTCGAAGTCATACTTGCTCGATTGAAAAATGTAGGTTTCAAACCTCTCAAAGATTTGTGCGAGATATTCCCGAAAGGAACTTAGAGACTCCCCATAACGTAACTAAGATACCTATGTTCCTTTTGGGAATCTCTGGTACATATTTTGTGGGGATTTGAAACACACATTTTTCAATCGCGAAGATATGCGAATACCAGTGTCATGTTCTAAACCACACTCTCTACGTTGCGTTGCTTTTTAATTACAGCCCTCTGAACGTTTTCCCACGCTTTTGGCACCTTATATCGCCGAAACTATCCCTCACTGATCAAAGTTCCAAAGGATGTTTTTGGCTGGTTTCGATGTCGGGAATCAGCTCGCTAAGTTCGTTCAAATAGTTCCTTACCATCCTGTATATAAATTAATAACAGTAAATGCAGTTAAAGGAGTAAATTGAATAGATAAATATTATTTATCTATTCAATTTATTACTTTAACTGCATTTACTGTTATTGATTTATTTACAGGATGGTAAGGTATATATATATATAATAAAATTTTGTTTTAACAATCGAAAGTAGTTTTCATACGTCAAGTATGAGTATATACCTGTTATTATTACATCCATAATATTAAAATCACTCTAAACTTGATTTACTATGACAGATTTATAAATTATAACGTATAAATTATAAAGATAGTTTCCGAAAACAATTTAAGTTTATAAATTGATATTAGTTGAGAAATTTTAAATTACAAACTTTTGTTAATTCATTATATATACCAGTTGGACCAAAACAACGATCAAATATTTGTATATGTAAGTGTCGTAGTTTTTAACTAGCGCGTTGAAAGGTTTCTGTGATTGCGTTATATTGATTATTTTGAATAATATACTGTGAACCACGTAAAATGAAATATTATATAACCAACCAAGTATACTCTGCACAGTGAGATGTGTATATTATACGTGTTAATGATGTTACATGTTAATGTGTAATATATTATAAATTATGGGTATATGTACAAAATAAAAACTCCCGTCCTATAATTGCTGTTATATCTATGTAATTAAATATGTTTACTTGAAAATAAAAGATATTATGTTTAATCTTTATTATTTCTCTCCGCATGTTTAATCTTTGTTATTGTAAGTCTATAGTATATTCCAAAGACATCTCAAATCCTTCATAATGTTTAAAATACATACAAGGTTATCAACAATAATTTAATGGAATGTACGGTGTATAACCTTTGCTCGTTATGCTCGTATACAAGGTCGATCATGTGCCTTGATACCCACTGCAAGTTTAAAACTAATAGGCACGAAACGCTGAAATTTTACACCATGCAAATATCTATACAGAGACATTGACATATTCTGCAACACCACTCAGCTAACAATGTTGCAAATCCAATGTAAAGTTATAATTTTGAAAATCGCACTGCGTCAGGCTATCAAATATTTCAAATCTACATGTCAAACGAATCACATTTATTATTCTGTTAAAAACTAAAGACGTTACAGTATCAAAAGCATTAATATTTTTTGGGCATTACAGCAGTAATAATGCAAGTGAGACTTACATGGTAATGTATACCCAAAGTTCGTAAGTGTCTAATGTTATGATTTGACTTATTTTAAGGAAGACACATTTCAGTACAGAGATTTAACACAATACAAGGAGAAGATGACAGAGAAACGGACGGAATCCCGGATGGAGAATTAAGTCCAGTTGATTTTTGGACAGTGTATTACTCGGGAAGCAATATTCCTATCTCTGAAGTGACACGAACACTGATGGTATTTCAGGAACTGATGTGTATGTACAGGGTGGAATGTAAAAATTTATATATATATATATATATATATATATATATATATATATATATATATATATATATATAGAAAGAGAGAGAGAGAGAGAGAGGAGGGGTAGAAAGAAAGAAACTTATATATATATATATATATATATATATATATATATATATATATATATATATATATATATATATATATATATACACAAAATTTAAGTTCCATACGATGATGAAACTTTCTCCGAAAAATAGGAGGAATGAGACATCAGTTTAGACTTGGAGAGCACATAAGAATATGGTAGTCATTGAGGAAGAGATTTCAGAAAGTGATACGTCGCAGAAACTAACAAAGACACATCAAAGGAACAGTAATATTAATAACAGTGGAGCATAGAGTCTAGCGGCGTTAATTTATTAGCTGAGGAGGTTAGAACAGGAACTGGAACAGTTCAAGAGAGAAAGTCCTAAGTGGAGGTTGCTTGGGAAGGTGGTGACATGGATCACCACACTTCTTATATTTATTTGTCTGAATGTTTTGTTTAAAAGAAAGAAACTCTGGATTATGTTCTGAGTTCAATTTCGTAAAGAGGGTAGAGAGTTGGGAAGTACATATTAGCGGCAGACAGAAAGTGCCATTAAATGCATGCCAATACCGTCAAGTACCTAGACTTAAAACTGAAGACAAGATAGAATGTATGTAATAAGTCGTTGCAGATTTTGTGATATGTAATTGTTGAAGTGTATATATGTTAAAGTAAGTTAATTTTTACATTGTGCAGAAATAATATTTGTGATTATACGTATTAGAGAAAGCAGGTATCAGTTTCTGTAGTATATGAAATTGTAATTGACGATATGGATATTCTGAATTGATATTACTCCAAGCAAAAATAAAAGTATAACAAAAGTGTCTAAGAAGGGAAGTAAGCAGGGGTAAAAGTGAGAGGGAACGCGGGAGTACGCCGTTACCCCACTTCTAGAAAATATCTATTGCGTCCCTTCACAATGGGCAAAGATATGCATGGGGGACGGCGTGACATGATGTGTCCCCCTACATTTTCAGATCCACTTTTACCTTTGGAAGTAAGTGAAGTGTTACATGGGATTTCCATATTTTATATATATATATATATATATATCGTTGGAAAGGTAACGCCGAGTATACGTCACATCTGAAATATCTCGCTTGAATGAGGCTTGTAGAGGGCGTGGCGACCATTTGAAAATCCGAAAAATTCACGCACGGAAACTACAGAAAACATGGTCAAAAGAGGAAGCTATGATATAATTGTTTTCAGATGTGGTATGTATATTGTTTAGAGACATGATATGTATAGGTTTAAAAGATAGCTGAACACGAATCTGACATCAAATGTTTACAAATCAAAACAGCGGATCCAACATGGCGAAAGAGATTACAAAAAACAAGTCATGGATCTGAAATTGCGTATATAGAGATATTCGAAATCGCTATGTATGAATCGTATACCAAAGGTATGAAATTCAATATGGCAGATCCAAGATGAAGGACAAAGGGAGAAACACAGTCCAATGGTTTCCAATGGATCCTATGCTGACACTTACCGGTCAAATCATTGCCCGTGATTCTGTCGTCATTTTAAGGAATTATATGAATCCTATAATCAAGATATTCATCCGGGCAATGACATCATATTTTTGGTTGATAATGTGCCCACTCACACAACTAAAGCTGCTGAGACGTGGTTTGAGGAAGATCAGCATGAAGTTGAACACCGCCCCTGGGCAGCCCTAGTGAGATATAGTATGTTACAGAACAATTTCTCAAATGTCTGTTACGCTTACTTTTTATGGCACGTTTCGCAGTAGAACTTAATGACGGAGCAAGCAGTCAAAGATTGAATAATATCAAATTGTCCAGCTAAATGAATCAAATATAAAGGAGTGCGATTTTCTTCACTGGGTCTGTCGTACATTATATACCGGACATCTTATCTTGTCCTGAGAAGCGGTAATAAACGGTTATTTTGTATTGTTTAAGATAAGTCCGGATTGCCGTAACACATTAACACTGGTACCATACTATAAATTGACTCCTCTCTCGATTGAGTTGATACTGGTTATAACGTTTCACATCTACGTCCTTGTATTTCTTCAATCCAATGGCAATTACAAAGGCATACGCAAAACATTCTTACCCGTACAATTCCTCGCTTGTTTCGCAGCAGTTCTTGTGGAATATCTACTGGATGAAAATGTACGTTAAAGGGTTCGTGAAGGAGAAATGAATTTTTGGTTAGGAATTCTCTTTCAAACTAGGCCCACATCGTCTCCAGTGTATACTTACGGGACTAGAGGAAACTCACCCAGAACGGGTTTATTCATATTACGAGGAGATATCATATTATATTACGGATAATCCAACTATAGCATCATTGCTGATATTTTCCAATAACTGATTCAACATAGCTTGGAAACCATTATGTATCTAGTTGATGATATTCGTTTCTACTTCTGGTGCATTGAACTCGACGTCGAGCATACTGCCATCAACATTAAATCGTCTGTAGTGAAGAGTCACTTCATTTACAACAGTAAAACCCTATTCGATAGTGGTAAAAAAATGAACTGGAATAATTACGATAAAATGTAACGAGAAGTAGATTAGAATGAATTTAACAGTGTTGATTTGTTTCATACAAGGAGAGAGAAAGAAAATTTCCAAATGAATATACTGGCCAGTTACAAACCACATCATAACTCTTGAGTTAAAATCTTAAACTTTATAAATAGTATATTGAACTTCCTCGTGGCAAAGCGATTAGTGCGGGAGCCTGGGTTCGATTCCTGGTGGAAGCTTATGTAGTACTGATCCCACGTTTCAAACATGTCCACTGATGAAACGGATACTAAACTAAAAGAATCAAATTAAATATTTTTGTTGTCATACTGGAATTCAAACCTGGACATTATTTATCAAACGTCTTACTCACTACATCAACGATGATTACTTGTAACTGATCTAAGATTCTGTTTGCATATACGACTGACAAAAAGAATACATGCATGAATGAAATTATTTCTGTGTTAGAATCTTATATTTATGATAGATAATAATTGTAGTAAACATTTTTTCTCACACTGAACTTTGCACTGAGGAGTTAGCAAACTTTACGATGATCAACAAGCATTGTTTTTCATTAGGACCTTGCGATAGCATTCCCCGCACATGTAATTTTTAAGAGAAAAAACAATTAAAATCTCACGCGCTGTTTTGGAAATCTCAAAATTGATACTGTTATTGTAAAACTTTAGCCAAATTCTCATGTAGTTTTCGAGAACAAAACAATACCATTCCCCATGTGTAGTTTTCAAAAAAATGGGATCGTCATTCTAACACAGAGAGCGAGAAGAAGCGGATGCTCAGGGAAGCTTTTTCAAGAAGAAGCGTTCCAACGTTGAAAGTAGAGACACACAGCAAACAGCTCACGCTTTAAGAAGAACACAACGAGAAGTGTAGATGGCGGAGTGCAAATCTCCCACCTAAAGAAGATTGTGTTTAATTAGTGTTTACTGTGCTCTGACCCTTGCTCCCGCTGCATACAAGACGAACGAACAAAAGAGAAAACAGCATTGCCATGCCACTTCGTCGTATAGTGCGCCAGTCCTGTGTGACACCACCGCCTTTCACTGGTAATTCTTTGTGGAAGAGAAAGATCGCTCTGACATACAGACCGTTGGATAGCTAAGATTCGCACTGGCATCCTGCGTGAAAAACCTTTATGCGACAATCGCGTGCTAAGAGCGTTAGTTTCTATCCCCCGGGCATTCACTCGTTCGCACACTCACCGGATCGGTGTATTCCTGTACGTTTACGCCCCTTTCCAGGCCTACACCACCCAAACAAATACAATTCTACACCAGCAAGTTTGGCACTTTTCAGAGCCATTTGCTCCCTCATTTACTTTCTGTACAAGTATTACATATATCACACTCAGTACAAATAGCAAACTATGGTGCGCAAGAGCCAAAAGAAGACATTGAAAAAAAAGAAAACATTGGCAACGCAGTTAAACCTAAAACTAACACACAAAGCATTGCTTCTACAAAGAAGAATACTGCCTATACACAACCAGGGACACCTTCACAAACAAACACCGTGTGCGTGGGTTTCCTCTAGGTTATTCCGTTTCCTCCCACTTTTTTCATTCCACCCTTTCATTCATTACTCATCATCACCGTCTCCTTTAGCCTAGCTGGCATAAGCGTGGGCCGTAAAACTCAAAAATTTCATTTCGTTTCATTTTTCCTTTTAAACAGCGACGAACACTTCACCCAGCACAAATGAAGATAAACCTGAACCCAAAAGTTATTTCCACTAGGTCTTTACCAATTTGGATGTCCATCTATACGAGCCTGATGCTTTTAATAATTCTATAGTACTAGGTATGCCAGCAGAATACCGAAGCTACTTACGAAGTCGATCCATCTCCAATGGTGAAGACTTCCATCTCGTCATGGAATTTAAAGAAGCAACAGATCCATTTCAAGAGAAGTTCCATCCATCAGACATTGGACCAAAATCTAGATGGTTGTGTGGAACTACGAAAGAAGGAATCGATAGAGCAGATGGGAAGGAATCCCCTTCTAGGAAACCATCCATCAGAAAGTCTATACTTCACACTGCGTGGACGTCAGGTTTACCATACAGGAGATTCAAGAAGAACTCCCAAACAGCAATATGGAAAGAAAGCGAACAATCCGAACCTACAGCGGTACACACCTGTATGTTACCAAAGAAAATTTTTTAAATTTGGCAATTTTCAAAAATAAATAAATAAATAAATAAATGATCTTATGAAATACTTCAAAAATTTATGGCTGGGTTAAGGTATTCCTACAAAAATCAAGATGACATTTACCCCTAGGACGCCATGCTATGTGATCAGGTCATGTGACGCCCCTCAATCAATCAGAGAGAAATGAAATATACGCCGGTCTCTACTACTTTGATACATAATTACAAATGGATTTCAAATGAAATATTTTCCCACTTAAATGCACTTCTTTATATATCCACAGTTACATATATTTATTTTCTACTGTATTTTTATTTTAGTTATTATTCTGATCATTTTAATGGATTTTCATTCAAATTCCTATAAAATTAGAACGTCAGTATTTACTGCATACTTTTATAATGTGTGTTCTGTAATTTCCTTTTCCATTTTTGAAATAATATATCTACCAACAAACTACTAAATGCTATCTTTATTTACCGAATGATCAAATACTTACAGGTGGCACCTATTTTCTTTGTTCGCTTCAAGATAATTCTTAAATTGAACCCATCTTTTCTGCCGCTGATAGGCTGATATTATGTACTCTGTACTAACAATTTTCACTCGAAAATAAAATGTTCACAATGAGCATTCAATTTGATTATGTAGATTTAATTTATTTCTTTTGTCTCTAGAAGTGACACTTTTAATCTTTCCTGCAATTTCACTATTTGGTATAACCAATATTAGTGCAGAACACGATAGATGGTAACATGTATTCACTATGAATTGCAAAACAATTAGGGAAAGAAAACGAAGGCGAGGAGAGTCGATTTTCCTCTGTGAAGGACACATTTTGTTTTACGCCGAAGCTTGGTTCAGTGTTTGATCTAGTCATGTTCACCCTGTCAATCATGAAGTAGCAGGTGTGGCACTTTTCACACCTTTGCAAGCTATTTATATTTACTTTTCGCGTTCAACTTTCGGTGTAGGAGATTGAAAACTGCTCCAGGTAGAACTTATGTTCTTTAGACTTATGTTCTAGACTACTTGAGCATTTGCGCTTTACGGTTATATTGTACCAACTGTTTCAAAATGATTTGAACTACTTCAGCTCCCTGTAATTTTTCTAGTAATTGCGCAAATCACTTAAAATTGTACATGTACCAACTATTCAAGTTTTAGTATAAAAATTGTAATGCTGTAACTCATAAACGGTCAATGTACGTCCCCTTTGATATTCTGTATACATTATTTCGGTAATCCAATTCCTCTTGGGTTTAGATATATATTTAGACCTTGTTGTAGTGTTTGGCATTATATTGTATATCGAGGTAAATGGAGCACCGGTAGTTCTTACTATTAAGCCTAACCCAGGTATATATTGTTCAAATGGTTCCAAATTATGGAAATGCGCATATTTTATACTTGTTGCAACTGGAAGCAAGTATATGAAGTTGAATGAAGATTGTTTTCATATTACGATAACAAATGGCGCAGTCTTGATGTCTTGAATCTACGCAATGATGGAAGAACCTAAGATATCCGGTGAATTAGGAACACTATTTGGATGTTGGGGTTTAGTGTTCATAAGAGGAGTTTTGTATTAACATTTAGATTATCTGTGTGCTCAGAGGTAGAGCTTGCTTTCCAGTAGTGGAGATTAGCGCTCAGGAGACGAACGCTGAGCTCACTTGAGAACTTATTGCTCAGTTGCAGAGCTTTGTGCTCAATTCTTTTTAATGCTCAGGTGGGTAATTCAGTGTCAGTTGGCAAGGCAAGTGCTCAAAGAGGGTACTTAGTGCTCGATTGGAAAACTTTGTGTTTAGTTGGTGAGCTTATTTGTTAGTGATCAGGTGGAGAACTCAGTGCTCAATTGAAGAGCTCCGTGTTTAATTTTGGAGATTAATGCTCAATTGGAGATTGTAGTGATCAGAAATTTATGCTGGAGAATTCTGGCAGCTAGGGAAATCCGAAGAAGAAGGCTTACGTAGAGTTTTATGAGCAAGGAGAATTCCTAAAAGAGTGTAGAGCAAGCGAAAATTCCTAAAGTTGGATGAAGATTAAAATTGTTTCTAGCAACAGAAGAAAACACAAAAACTTTTTTGAAGAAAATGGAGGAGGATGTTGGTAGATAGAATGGTGAATTTGATAGTGTATTGACATCATAGGTATGAAATGAAGTGCCAAGAATTAAAGAGATAGAAAGATAAATTTTTACTGCAGTTGATAATCATATATAGACGGTTAGAAAATATAGTTCGGAAGAAAGTTTCAAGCTGCAAAAATGTATATTTTAATACATTATTAACTCTTAACTTATACACGTGTCCTAAAGACAGGAAGATAAGTATAATAAGTTAGGGCATTTGTATACACATTTAGACCTTGTTATGGTGTTTGGCGTTTTATATTTATATAACAAGGTAAATAGAGTAAGTCTCACAATTAAGCCTAACCCAGGTTTGGTTTATATTTTAATAATTCTAGATCACGTAGACGAGCATGCATATCTTATACTTGGAAAACTGGAAGCAAGTAGTTGGAGTTAAATGAAGATCTCTATTTTCATACTTTTTCCAAACACGTTCCAACATGTTTGAATCAATAGTTTGCACTGCAATAGTGACGCGCCTTTCGAATCGACAGGAATATTGTATCAGAGATATTTTGAACAGAATGTCTTTGAGATGTCCCCATAGGAAACGTTACACGAGAGTAAGTCTGGTGATGCTGGTGGGCAAGGTAAGGCTTTTGATCATTGTTAGAATCTCACCTAATGTAGTGATGTAACAATTTCTCATTAATTTTTAAAACTGCATCAAAAATGGCAAGAAACTACTTCCAGTTGATATATAGATAAAGTTTTCACTGCTATATCCTAACTATTGCATACACCACGTAGTGAGCATGTGTAGTAATGCTTCTGCAGTCACAATTTCTTCGGGAAAGAAGTACAGACCATAATGATTCTTTAGAAAATAAAATGCCGTTAAACACATCGTTTCTGATGAATCACGGACAACAACGATTTTATGAGGTTTCTCAGTCCCTCAGATACGAGGAATTTGTTTATTCCTGTCACACGTAATGCAGCCCCATAACTGAAACTTTTTAAAAAAATATCATTACTACACAAGTCTTAAATTAAATATTAAATGTTGAAACAATTGAAGTCGATACAGATAAATTTGTAAAAACTTATGCACTATGCACCAACACAGTCCTTCCAGGCATTTAAAGTTTTCGACGAACTCTAGCTGTAGAGTTTTGAGGGCTGCGTTGCAAACAAGTACGAACTATCTCGACATCTATTTCAAGTGTGGAATGCCTACTAGACAATATTCTAATGGAATCTCATCCTGTCGTTTTGAATTGTTGATATCACTTGAAGTTCTTTGATGCTAATCGTTTGTACGGATTTTATATGAAACTCACGTTAGACGCTCACATCAAACCGATCGACATGAAATTGTAGGACGCACCACAGGCTTTATCTGCACCATAGGCAGCCAACTTGCAACTTGTCCCTGTACCACTGGGTACAAGACTTTCGAATTATTATGAACCTCTCAAACAAAACTCGAGAATGTGATCGAAAGTATTTCAATACAGTTTCAACCGTTGATAGAGATCTAATGCTAATAGAACAATTTCTTATCGTTTATGTCATTCTCAAATATGCTTATAATCTATCATAATATGAGTTGAACCTATCGTAATATGTTCAGCTGGGAGATAAGTAGAATCAATTTTGAAAATTCGGTTCACTGTAATACTATCATTTTTAAATAATATTAATTTTTTCTACTTTCGAATGACAAAAGGAGAGAAGAAAGTATGATGACTGTGAAAAACTTGGAATTCGATATCTCAACAGATCTACACGTTTCATGACCTAAATACTCAAAATGTGATTTTTCGACATCGCCCTGATTTACAGTCGTCTAGAAACCATACCGTTCAACGCAACTGACAAAATTTTAAACTTAAAGTTTTCATGTAATCATCCAGGTTTTTTTTTTTTTTTAATTTTCAACCTATTCCCAAAATAACGGGCATTTTACTGAAGGGTGAACATTTTAGAAAACGCGAGTTTCTCGAGAACGGCTGCAACAATTTTGTTTATATTTTAAAGAATGAATTTTAATAACAAGTACGTACTATAGTATAAATCATCTCTTGAAAAAACAATTGAGAAGATATGGTTTACTGTTAAACGTTAGGTTCTTTCGCATGATTTCCTTGAAAACGACTCAAGCGATTTTGGTCGCATTTCATAAATAAATATTCTACTTCATTAACAGCCTGACATTATAGCATAACGAATTTATTCTGAGAAACACATGAGGAGTAGTTTATTCTTGGGAATGAGTGTCTTCTGTTAATTATTTTTTTTAAAAAAAAAATTTTGATTCAGACGATTTTGTTCACATTTTGTAAATACATATTTTATTAATAATCTGATAATAGGCATAAGACATACCTCGTTTGTTCTGAAAAAAATATACGTGGAATTGTTTATTCTTGGGTGTGGTTTTGGGACGATTTTTCAAAAACAACTGAGGCGAATTTGTTCATAATTCACAAATAAATATTCCATTAATAACCAGATAATTGGAGATAACTGTTTTTTTTTCTGAAAAAAAAAAACCTACGAGATATAGTTTATTTGTGGGGATGATTTTCTCCAAAACGATTTAGGCGATTTCGTTCCTATTTCATTAAGAAAGATTTCATTAACACGTTGGCTGCAGATCGAAATCGGGTAAGCTGAATTGAGGAGCCATTTTTATTGGAGGAAAATATGTATCAAAATGATCAAACAATTTCTAGGAAAAACTGTCGGAATCCGGAAACCAAGGATGCCGAACATCTTTCTGAAGCCGGAGAATTGATTTCACCATTTAATGCTTAAGTGCTTGTGCATCAACGGTGATTCAGTCGGCTCCAAAAACAATGATGCAAAGACATATGATGTACATGTCTCCGCAAAGTACACCCACTGTGAATCACCGGCGATGCACATGGTGGTCAACATGTTAATAACTATAATATTCCGTAAATTTCTCCTTACGAAAATATTCAATAGATGCAGTTCATTCTTGGGGGTGACTCTTTTCGGACAACTTTTTCAAAACGATTCTCGTGGTTTTGTTCATGTTTTATAAATAAATATCTCATTAATATTTGTGTACTATTGGATAAATAACTTCCATGAGAATATCCCTAAGGGGTAGTCTATTTTTGGAAGATGATTTTTTTTATTTTGTAAAGTACGACTCATGATATTTTGCTGTTATCCTCTAAACAAAATATGTCATGAGTAACTATAATTATGACAAAGTCATTTCTTGTTAAAAGGGCTACAAGAGTAGCATACTTTTGGAAGTGGATGTACCACGTTTTCCGAAAACGCGTTATAATTTTGTTCTCGTTTGTCATAAAAATGTTTCATTAATATCTTCAGCACAGCACGATTTAGTTTAAGGAATTAGAGCATGAAAGTTAGTACAATGGACCATACTTTTATTTATTGTTTTCTTTTTCTTTTTTTCAGCAAACTGCAGATTATTTCCTTAATTGCTTACAGTAATTATAATATATGTTATAGCAATATGATAATACGTCTGTACACCAATGCAAAACGTTTAATAAAGAAATACGTAAATCCTTATTAAAAATTCGAAACACGCCAATCTGTGTGTAATGCAAATTCATAATACTTAACATACGTACAATAATATCGCTATCTGCGCTGTTTGCATGCATGATGCAAATAGATTAAATTAGCTTGCAGGGAATTTGCGGATTTAAAACTAATCTGATGGTATATTGGTGCACAAGAGGCTTGGGTGCAACAAATATTTGAAGTAGTGCTGATCGCTCAAATTCTAACACACAGGTTCTAATTATCTCTCAAATAGACAAAGATTTAAACATTTAGTTTGATCCGTGAATATAATCATAATTGCTTATGTCAAAATAAATTTTCTTCATGTATTTCTATTTAATATATATTTTCCATTATTACGTACGTTTAATCATATGGGATATACCAATTATAAAATTAAATTATATAGGACAACTTATATTTTACAAATACTATAGATCAGTGGTTCTCAACATAATTCTTATGACGATTTCATTTTATCACATCCACTTGCCAGTGACCCCCTTATAATTTCTAGTTTGTAATAAGTCGGTATGGCATTTTTAATATACCTATTGCGGAGATCTCAGGATATACATCTATTGTTATAATAGTAGAATCATTTTTTGTATATAATGGATACAGTAACTTCCCTAAAAGGAATGAACTAAAACCAAATTTGTTCAGTTCATTCATATTATAAATATCAAATCCAATCCGTGACACTGTTTCAAATTGAATGCCAATGGCTGGAGTGTTTTTCTCTTCCATGCTATACATTAAAACAAAGAAAAGAAATCGCTTATCAGTTGTAAATGACTTGATAATGTGCGTCACAAAGATTAAACGGGACATTGCGCTTGTGAAATCACATAATACTCAGGTATCTCATCAGCTTTCAATTGAAACTGTATTTCAATATACAGGTTTTATTGTATTTGTATTTTTCTGGTATTTCAATATGTAGTTCTCATTAGTTTCATATTGTACCTCTTTTATTTGAATTGATTATTCAACAACTCTGCATCTGTTGACAATGTTTAGTAGACCTATTTTTGTAGTTCTTGCCAGTATGTATAAAAATAAAAATATGCCTATCAGAACAAAATTCAAAATATATTTAAAAGTATTTTTCGGTATTAAATTCTAATTATATTTATATCTTCCGTTTATCTTAGCGACTAACATGAAATCCTCTTACGATTCCCCTAGAGTTCGCTACCCCAAGGTTAAGAAACCCTGCTATAGATAGAACTGAATTTATTGTTTATTATATGTATCTGAATACCTACTATTAATGGCTAATATATGCATATATTATATAAATTACAAGTATATTCCCTAAAAGTCTATATGTATGTATCACTCTAATATGCAACGCACATTCTCTTTGTTCAGAAGTATAGAAAATATCCGAGTACATAGTTCGTAACGAACTTCCAGATATGTACTACTAACCGCCAATTCAATCTTACCGACTTGGCTGCTAATTTCCCTTTGTTTTCCTTCGCCTTTAATGTTGAATTATATGGTACGTTTAGCAGAGGTTTCAACTTGCCTCATAGGGAGTTCATTGTTGACACAAGAGAAAATTCCAGGATTATAAATTTAATTTTCATTGTGGAAAGTATATTTTGGCGTCAGACTATGTATACTTATGTCGTAACTTACACCATCAATTTGGTCTAAAAGGCAAATGTTTTTGGATTGTTTGTGAGTGAGCAGCACCACTTAGATTATGAATGGTCATGGTGTGATTCCTTGAAACTACCTCTTGTATTATTCATTCAAGGAAACTCCCGCAGGGATTTACACCTTTAACACTGTGTTCGTTTCTCGAGAAGAGAAATTCATGCTCATGAGAACACAAGAAAGTTTACTGCATCTTTGTTGTTAGTTGCTTATGAATTTGTTCATACATTCTCTCTAGCGTTATATTTGTAAGCCTTTCAGTTCGTTGTTTTCCTTAACACCTTCACTTTGTGCTGCTTCACAGATATCTTCCACGCTTGAAATGTAACACAATTTAGTATAGGAGTCGCGTTATTCTCCGTGGTTGAGTGTTCACCCCTGGTGCATGAGGTCCCTGGTTCGATCCCAGCACGCGCCAAGTAAATTTTGTAGTGGACTAACACCGTGAAGGAAACACCGCGCGTGGCTTTCCTCGTGGTTCTCTGTTCCCTACAACTTTCTTCATTCCACTATTTCATTCATTTCTTATCATCACCGTCTCTTTTAGCCTAACCGGAATAAACGTGAGATGTAAAACTCAAAGATTTCATTTCGTTTTCTCACTTCAATTTAGTGTAGATATTTATTATTGTTATTTCTTGAATCTTTGGATAACTTTTCAATTATTGGATGTAAATTATTAAGGAACATTTGAAGAATATGACATCAAGTAAAGGCAATCGACTTCCACTACTTACTTACGTGTCAAATAAACTGGTAATTCGTAAGCACTTCAGTTTAATGAAAAAAGTTATTTGAAAGATTCAGCTTTTATCAACACAAAGAGAGAGAGAGAGACAGACAGAATTAGACAATGCTAAATTCCTGCGAGTTGTAACACGTAGTAAACCTTTCCTTAATACTTTTAACAATGTGTTATGTTTCATGTACTTTGAATCACTTACTAACTTAATAACACGAGATACTGTTGAATCTATTTTAATTAGTTGATTTAATTAGTTAAATCTAAGTTAGATATTTATAATGAGATGTAGTACCTACACGCGTTTCGATAGCATCGAATCGCTCATAGAATTGAACTTAACTTGTTTCCATGGGAAATAAGAAGCAATTTTACTATATTGCTTTGGTTCATTACTTGTTATTTTAATATTTTGATTATCAACACGAAACTTGTGACTTTACAATTATTGCCTATGTGTAGTTTGGTCGTATATATAACCTATAGATTACTACATTTAGCAAATAGTGAATCAAACAGAAGACATTATTTTTAAATATAGTTTACGATACTTTATCATCTAGTGAGGTAGGTGTGTTTAGTTGACTGGTTACTTAAATGCGTAACGCATAACCTTGGGTTCAATCCAAAGAGAGGATATGGGTGGATCAGATCCCACGCCCACCTGTACTTCTAATGTCACACACTAGCGTTCTTGAAAAATGGTATTAGCATCGAAAAGAACCAAATTAACAGATAACAAGTAATGAACAACAACTGTCCCTTAAAAATGTTTATTTAACTATGAGGTGAGTGATTGAAATAACACATCGTGCGATTATTCGCTATCATTCACTTTTCTCGTAATCAGCAGTACTACTTGAAACAGAACAGTATTACTAGTTGAGAATTTCAATTGCTATTTATCCAAATGATAATAGACACGTTGACTGCCATGGTGAGCACAGATCTTTCGGTCCACTCACCTCGGTTATATATGACCCGGCCGGGAGTCATTGTTGTAGGATTATTTCAGGTTCGAATTGACCGGCACAAACTAGAACATTACTGTATCTAGCATCGCTCGGATAAAAGGTTGTTTGTGTTGTTTTGAAACTGTATATAAGTGTGTGTATATCTTGTTTTAAAGAAGATATTTACTTGGATGTTTATTAGAGGAAATCAAGCTTTTCCCCCTTTTTCTAACATATTTAAATGAAAAACACATATTTATAAATACTCCTAAAACTGTAAATGATTGCATCAATATATTGTTTATGAAAGGCAATGGAGGCAATAGCCCGTCAATTATCAAGTAAATTTGTTCGGTCAATGGCATTTTCGGATCATACTCTAGTATTAATTTCCACTTATAAAAAAATGTAATATAAGACAGGTTCAGAATCTAACTGTTCCCAGTTTCTCATTTCTTGCTCTAAAACTTGCGAAAATATATTATCTTGATAAGCCTCTATTAATTTCTTCTAATCTGAACATGCATAAGATTATCATAATTTGCGGTCGATTGTAAAGCTAACAGAAAAGCACTAGCCCCATTTTCTAAACAATATGGCAAAAAATGACGTTTCTGTACATGACGAAGGTAATGAAGGATAGAAAAATCCTCAAAATGATTAAAAAATGACTGAACTGACTCGTTCAATTTGCCGGAAATTTTGGGAGGTTCTACTAAACGATTTAACGCAGATGAAATAACTGTAGTATTCGCCATTATAGCTATTATTCTAAATCACAATTTCTACTCACACTAATAAATAAATATCTTACACTACTATGCATATATATATATATATATATATACATCCGACACCAAAATATAAATGACACTTCTTATATACTAACAGAAAGAAAAACAAAATATAACAACTTGGCAAAATCGACTAAGAAACAAGGAAACAAAAATTACTCTAACTGAGCAAGTACACAAACGTAGCGAGTGTGGAAGGGTGGGTTAAAAGTAACTCTACTGAATTTCTCTCAGGAAAAACTATGAACTACATTGTACTCATTAGTCAAAATTCATCGTCATTGTGTTAAACTAAATAGGATTTATCTTTTAAAAATCTCTAATATGCCTGACTATGAAATTTTGGATCGTTACAATGGCGTAAGCCTAACAGCATATCCATCTTGTGCCGGTGCTTTGCCATCAGTCTTAGCTCAGAATAACCTCTATATTACTCATTAAATAAAAGCAACAAATTGGGGATGAAACTGATCCACAACACGGTACTTAACTGCAAAGATATGATTGAATTTAAATAAAATTCAAATGTTTTGATTTTGAAAATGACTAGTTGGGGAAATAGGCGAGAAGGAGACAGGTTGTGATTAAAAGATAAAGGAAGAGCACCAGCCTGGCAGATCCAATTAGACTGGTGTCGTCCTGGTCATCTGGATGATGAATGGCCTTCCCTGGAGGAGCCTGGATGTAATGGAGTCAGCCAACAACTGGATCTTAATCCTGCTGGACTGCAAGGGTTGTAGAATTCTCTCTTGACGATTTGCCTCTCACAATGATGTTCTCCTACACCTTCATGTCACTATTCAAATGTCAAACTCAAAATGTGTCTGTGGTGATGAAACAACAGAATAATATTCTCGGGACATGGAGTCGGTCGTCCTTCAATGGTGGGATCTGCTCGCCTCCGATGATGCTGCACCTTCCTAAACTTTGTGGCGAATACGCCCTGTCGATATATCCTCCGTGGTTTTGTTTGGTTGCAAAATGATGTTTCTGACGTTCAGTGAACTTGGATAATTCAAGCTGGGCGGATAGAAACGCGGAAAGTAAAAAGTCGTGTTTATTAACCAATATGTGATTACAGAAGCTGTCTGGAAATGTACGATCTTAATAAAAATTTTGTTCCGATGGATTTTAAAGATTTCATAGTTCTGTCGTTGATAAACGTAATTTAATAAAATAATTGAATTTATCGAATTAAGTTAACAGTTTACACAATTATTTTACATGGTCGATTTACATCTAATACACAGCTACTTCACAATACCATGACAGTTTGTATTCTGCATGTGCCGATGGAGGACATGATTTCCGTCTATTACCGACTGTATGGATTACTCGCGGCTGAGGAACAAACATGTATTTAGACTGGTGCAAAAAGCCTTGTGTGTAATACATAATTCTGTGTGTAATACACAAGTTTTACCTACGCTACACTTTACAATAAATATTAGATTTTTTCTCTCTCTCAGTATATTTGAAGATGGTGTTCTGTTTTCTTCGCCTTTATTTGACCAGAATAAGGCCTTGTCTGTGAAATCAACTATATCCATAGAACTCTGAGTGATAGAGGATAAGTTCTATAACAATCTTCCTGTATCATTTCACTCCTTTACGAAGAAATAAAGAGTAGGATGTCTTTTAGTCTGAGAGATCTACTGACGATTTTTCTTGATTGTAATTGGAAACCCTTTCAGGTTTCATGATGTTTATTTTTCGTTTGAACTTACCTCAGATTTTGACCACTTGCATGCCAAGTGGGGTAGCCCCAAAATATTTGGATTTATTCTTTTTTTGAAGAGAATTCTGAAACTCAACACATATCACGAAAATTTCATATTTATGTTATGATTGCAACCAGAAACATAGTAAAACATAGTAATGGAGATTACTTTCTAATGTTTATAGTGAATAACTCTCTCGATGGATTTATGTAAGATGTTGAAATTAAAAATTCTTGCCTGGAAAATTTCAATTGTGTGGTTACACAACTTGGCATCCGAGCTGTTTATTTGAAAAATATTTGTAAAAAGTATATTTACATTTCTCTTGTCTCTCCTGTTTAGTATGGTAGTGTCACTTTCGTTGTTACGCACCACTATACTTCCTTTATAACTTTTCTACTTCGTTATTTTCTCTGGATACCCCTTTCAGCTTGCTCGAATAGTACCTACAGGATGTATTCTAGAATCCAACAACTTATTTGTCACATCCACAGTCGTATATCACTCCTTAGTGTATAAATCCGAATTTTGTACAACAATTTTTCACAAGTATTCAAAATTATGTGCGTAGGAGGGCTTTCTTCATCATCCTACATTTTTGCAACACATATTATGACTTAGTGGTTTATCCTGTACTACAACAAACTTTGAAGGCCTTAAAACTACATGTATGTCGTTTTTGTTTCAATTATTGCCTTGCAACAGGGACGTAGCTAAAGGGGGCCCGGGGGCACCAGCCTCACCAAATCTTGGCTTGGCCCCCCTAATATTTATTTAAAATTATATGTTACAGATTGTTTTTATCCGACAATAAGTGAAAAAAAATATCCATAGTAAACTGAAATTATTCATATTTCTAAGAATTAAAAAAAAATCCATTTATAGGTATTTCTTAAACGTTAAAAGTGAACGGTAATAACTTTTACACCGTCACCTTCGTTAACTTGCGAGGTTCATCCAGCCCTTAGAGTGATTCCAGCCTTATAGTCGCCTTGAAGTACTAAGGCTAAAAAACCAGGGGTGGATCCAGGGGGGGCGATCTCCCCCCCAGAAGAGGAAACTTTTTTATTTTATATATATAAATAAAACTCATCCCAAAAGTTTGGAGCCCTTAAAAGTAGCAGTTTGACAACCCACCGCCCCCGCCCCCAGAAGTCGGTCCTGGATCCACCCCTGCTTAGAACAAAGGAAAATGCATTGCGCCACTACACTGAAGCATAGGAGTTTGTCAAACAAAATGGTATAGAATGTTTTAATCAACCAAAGAGCAGAGAAAAGCGAGAAAATAGTAGTATAAAAGATTTTCTGGTTTCAGGTAGTATTCCGAAGAAAAGAACACAGGGTTATACTGAAGCGAATTTTCGTACAGAACTCCTATATCCTGTGGTTGACAACATTGCGAACGAGTTTGACAGACGATTCTGTAAGGAAAATATATATGTAATTCGTGGCATTCAAGCGTGTCATCCTTAATCAAAACTGTTCTTGATGAAGGAGGCAATGGAAGAGTCTGCTACGAAATTCGAAATAGATTTTTCTGAACATGAATTCATTGTTATAAAAAAATATGTAGAATCTCTTATGAAGGAGAAAGAAATTACAAATATCTCGGACCTGCATGCTGCTCTGCCCAAGCCAATTTTCCCCCAACTACGAATTTGGTAAAAATAGCCTTGACGCTACCTGTGTCATCAGGTTCTTGTGAGTGTTCTTTGAGCGTGCATAAAAGGTTCAAATCATATCTTAGTTGTAAGTCTGGTTAGGACAGAACATCAGCGTTAGCCGCACTTGAAATAGAACAAGAGATAGAATCTAAGCATGAAGAAGATAAAATTATTGATATATTCCCAAAGTCGTTGCATAGGCGTCACAGTTTGTGTTCAGCAAGTAATTTGTAAATACAGTGTAACAAAACGTTGTAAGATGATGCAAGAACAGCATTAAAGAAAATAGTGTTGTAATATTAGGCCAATATTTTACCAATTATTATTTTATTATATATGTACTTCGTTGATTAGATTTTTTTGTGTTCACGGAAGTTCGAATAATTGTAGGCCTCTTAGATCGATTTATGTTTGAGACGCACGGAAGACGTTAACGATTTAGTAAACAATAAAATGAACTACACTGTAAACAATTACAGTCACATTTATTGACCGATTACCATCAATTCTGGCTGCCAACGGAGTACCCTAAAATTTACGGTATTAGTATTAAAGTTATGGTAATAGAGCATACATACCACCTTTTCGTGGCCTATAACCATAAATTTTAAGTAATACTGTAAATTTTAGGGTAATCGGTTGGCAGCCAGAATTGACGGTAATCGGTCAGTAAATGTGACCGTAATTGTGTACAGTGTAATATATAAAGGAAGTCAGGATCTTTGAAAATTAACACTAAGATATACGTCTCGATAGCCTGTGTGTTCAGTTTAGGTAACCTCATAGAACTCATCGCATTTTTTGGGTAGTGAACGTCTGTTACTATATTATTTGTAACTATTTTCTCAAGCTACAAAGTATATAAAGGTACAAGGCAAAAAGGTATGTATAAATGTAGCAAAAAGTATTTGTATGAAATATTGCGTTTTATAATGTCCTTACATAAGTAAACATTATTAATACATAATTTTTAAATTATTGTTTCATTATCGCATTTCGCAAGAGAGATTCACATTTCTAACCCCCGAAAGAGTAGTTAAAGTTTAATTTAGGACAATCTATTGCTGAGTTTTCCAAACGATATTTTCCGCGAATTGTCCTGACACGGGAGGGTCCCACAAGTTGTCGCTAAAAATCTGATTGCCACATAGCACATCTGATAGAGCATCGTGAGAAATGAACATGAGCAAAATTTAAGGTGCTATGAACGAGAAGGATAGGAGCTACTGGCCTTCAAAATTTGAATATACAAAAAATTATAGCATGGAATTATGAACATTTAAAGTAAATATCTTAAAAACCGTTAAAGCAATCAAAACAAAAGTTGTACAATATAATGAGAACAAAATGCTCTATCGAGAACCACAAACAGTGTTGCGATAGGTGAAGCAGTGTTGACAACTCAGCGTAAAATATTTATATACAAGTGTGCACATATTTAAAATGTACTATTATCACTAACATAACAGTGAAATGCAGTGGTACAGTGTTGCACACAATTGGAGCTACGTGTACTGAAAACGTACAATGGAGAAGTGTGATATGTGGCAACAGATGGTAATAAAGGAATCTGGGTCTCATACTATGAATTTAGTTCAAATGCATAACACAGGTAGTATAACATAACAAAATGTTAGCAGTGTCACAAAACATTGATGCATTTGAAAAACGAAATTGAGTGATGCCATTTTTACATCCTGTGTCAGCACCGAGTCTATATATAGGAGTGTATAGTGGGATCCGAATCACTATGAACAAGAAAGACTACAATGAAATGTAAGGTGAAAAGTACAACAAAACATATCCTAGGCGGGATTGGAACCCGCGATACCTAATACGTCGGTTGTCTAGCCTTCTAGATCACATGGATATCCTGGCCGACTAAAAACGAAATGAGGTAGTAATAAAATAATTATATTTCCAATATGAATACGGTAATATTACAGTATACAAACAATTATATGGTATGTAGGAGAGGAATTAAAAGAATATGTCACTTAACACGAAAGACAGAAACCAAGAAAGTACTCTTCCAAATATTGATAAGATAATCGAGAACCAGTTTACGGAATTAGAAAACACGTGTTTTTTTCCTCACAGGTATCATTTTGTTTTCGCAAGTTCTCTTCTTACTCATCGGGACTATAGAAGTATAGTGCAAAATCCTCACTTGTTTCTAGTGCATTCCTTTATTACCTATTGTTGCTACATATCGGACTTCTCTATTATACATTTTCAGCACATGTAGCTCCAATTGTGTGCAATACTGTACCACTACATTTCACTGTTATGTTTAGTGATAATAGTGCATTTTAAATCTGTTCACAATTGTACATGGTGCTATTTCAAACAAAATATTTTTATGCTGAGTTGGCAACATTGCTTCACCTATGGAAACACTGTTTGTGGTTTTCGATAGGGTATTTTGTTCTCATTATATTGGGCAACCTTTGTTTTGATTGCTTTAACGGTTTTCAAGATATTTAATTTAAATGTACATAATTCCATGATTTAATTTTTTGAATATTCAAATTTTGAAGCCCCCTAGCTTCTATCCTTCTGGACCATAGCACCTTAAATTTTGCTCATGTTCATTTCTCGTGATGCTCTATCAGATTTGCTATAAGACAATCAGATTTTTAGCGACAACTTGTGGGACACTCCGTGTGAGTACACTACAGTGTATATATATATATATATATATATATATATATATATATATATATATATATATATATATAATATGGGTTATTCCATTTATAAATATGGCTCTTCAAACTCAGAACTCTGGCTACGTCCCTGCCTTGCAATAGTTTTTTTCTCCAAAACAGAACGAAACGTTCGTCAACACATATTGCTTAACCTGATTTATAAAATTCTGGAAATGTTTCGTAGAGCAAACCAACCAATCGTTAAAGGAGGTGGGCGGATAAGGGCAATTTTTCGCCCATCAGACAACGGAAAAATGAAGTGTCCGATTCCGACAAGTTTGCAATGTATTTGTATACTAGAAGATATGTTGCATATGTAAAAATAATAGATACGTGATAAAGAAAATAGTAAATCATAGAAATGAGTGCCCAAAAAGAGTTCGTTTCAGCGTTTTGCGACATTTTGGTAATGTTTGCTGTCTTTGATGGATGCTTATAGGAAGAAGGAGTCGATGAACCAAAATAAATCTGACTCGTCATAATATAACGCTGTGTAACCTTTGATATGAGTACTAATTGATTTTGGTTCAGTGTGTCCTTCTACCTATTAGAGAACAAAATGTATTGCGCGAGAGTATAGAGCGATAAATACCGTTTATACGCTGTAATGTACGAGTTCAACTGGAGACTCCAGCTCTGATGTTAGTTACCGATTGTGACTGAAAATACATGCTCAGCACGTCAGTAAAATATATAAAGAAAATATATTGTTTGCGCGGATATGTGTGTAGGGCAGCAAAAATAGAGACAGCACGTTATGGAGTATTGAGAAGGCGTGTCATTTCTGAAAGTGGTATGAGTAAAAGTGAGAGCAGGAAAACCAGTCGCAGAATGGCATGAAATTCTGCAATAGATATATATATATATATATATATATATATATATATATATATATATATATATATATATATATATATATATATATATATATATATCGAAGAATCATACATACCACGCGTCAATGAAGTACCGATGGGAAGTCATTGATACGTTATATTGCAATACTGAGGGAAAGATGAAAAACAACGACCAACAATAGCTACCTGATGTATCCGATCCTTACATTCACGAGCACTTAAGTGACAAACGTATGTACTCTCTGTACATACATCATGACGATGCTTCTGTTCTTCGAGCTCAGTGGTACTGTCAATGTAAAGTAGGCGCACGGGTCGTCGGATGTTGTGGGCATGTTGCTTCCGTACTATGGTTTCGTTCCGTTAGTGTTCTATCTACTATTGCTTTCTCGGATTCCAACTCATGACATTAGTGTTTACGTTCCTTCATTAACACACGACTTACGTCCTTGTTTATTTTTTTTACCTCTCACTTATAGCGCTTTCCGTCAAACTATATTTGTTTTCTTATTTTTATAAGGTATACTATTGGAAACCATGCAATTCACATCTCGGGTCTGATGGGCGAAAAAAGGCCCTTATCAGCCCACCTCCTTTTCATCAACTGTTTTCTAATTCATTGTATTCACTATTTGTGAAATGTAGCTTTCTTAAAAGTAGCACAAATCTCTTTCTGCTCATCACAGAAAAAAAGATTTTGCAACTAATTTTTACTTCAGTAGTCAGACAGTAAAAGCATTTTTACTAACTTCATCCAAGTTATAAAGAAAATAGTTTCTTTATTTCTGTGCGGTTTTTTTTTAACCATGTACACAGTCGGAAATTCACTGAAATATTTAAAGCCTATGTGTTGGAATCTGGGTTACATAAAAGTTAGTTTCATCAGGTATACTTTAAAATATATTAACTATTAGTGAGAATATTTTTTCTTATTTTTTCGTTGGCAAGCATCACAGCGATATTAATATCAATTCCAGTTCGAGAAGTATTTGGGGATTTACGGCATGTTTCATTTCCGTTCAAACCAGACAGAATTGCTTTCGTGAGATCCACTATGTCTACATCTATTCCGTGAGCTGTGAGTTATTGCACGATTCATGAGTGTTCATACATTCCAAACCATTATCTGCATTTTGATCTCTTGGAAAAATTCGGATCAAGATCAGAAAGGTTGACGTCCTTGTGAAGTAAATCAAGTAGTTTGTAAATGCGCGAAGTTTTATATATATATATATATATATATATATATATATATATATATATATATATATATATATATATATATATATATATATAATATTGGAATTACTAATTTTATCCTTAAAGCACAACTCAATAAATCTGTGCAAATGGAATGTTTATACGGAGAAAGGAAAGTTAGCGGCTGAAATACATTCTCAGTAACGAATATATCTTACATAATGCTACATAATGTAACTTAGGTGGCAAAGATAGTATCGCTTTTATTTATTATAACTTATATATGCTTTTATTGTAAATTCTATCTTATTTCTTCAACTTTCTATTTCTTTCCAAGTTTCACAAATGTTTGATATTTTATGCACTATAATAGTGACAGTCAATTTTAGCTTAGGGATGAATCCTCGAATAAATTGACAATTGATCAATCGCGTGAAATCTCAAAATGTATATTCATCAACTTTTAACAGTTCAAAATATTGCTGTTCCCAATGTGTTATAAATGATTAATACGGTGGATTTTGTAATGATATATAGATTTGATGCTTCTTACGCTTTACATTGAGGTCAAAGCATAGCATGTCACAATAAAATTTCATTGAATGTAGGGGTAGCATATGATATTTATATTATTAATCCCTTATATATATTTACATTAGATAGTTATCTTAATTTTTGTTTATTTTACTTTACATTTTTTAAAATCTTTTTCTCGCTCAGGTTCCGCCGAGATATAAGCTGTTCCGTTGCAGATGAGAAAGATCCCCTATGTGTATTTTAAGTATAGCTCTGGTTACCCTACTCTCTGAAAATTGGCCGCAGTACAAGCAGATTTCTTTACGATGGTTTTCTCAATATACTATAGGATCTATATCCACTCTTGCTTATCGTCGTATTATTCTTGACATTTTCACGGAATATTATCATAAAAACATGATTAGCTTAATTTTGAATCACTCACTCTCTCTTTCTCTCTCTCTCTCTCTCTCTCTCTCTCTCTCTCTCTCTCTCTCTATATATATATATATATATATATATATATATATATATATATATATATATATATAATTTTCTGCCCTCATTATCCATTAAAACTTGATATAATACAATTTTCAAATACAATTCTAAATTTTTAATATGATTTGTTCCCATCGCTTGTTGATTCAGGACATCTAACAAGAGAGGGTCACGAAGTGGCTCCGCTGAGACCCGAACGAGACAATTGTGTGTATTATAACTAGATGAATCCCAAAGTTATACGTGTCACCGAGAGGAATGTGGTGAGTTACATCATATTTTGCAATGTGAAAGCTGTGAAGCTGGCGGAATAGTTTGAACTGGGTCATTTGTTCGGAAACAGTTGGGTAAATGAAAAGCTCGGTGAACACGTCTCCTATCAATTTCAAGGACACACTTTTTGGGATAAAAAAGTTTGGCCTAGGTTTCCTCGCAGGGTCTCAGGCGGGGTCCAACAAAAAACTTTCAAGGGGACTGCGGTGGCTCAGTGGTAGATCGTACACCTCTGGTGCTTGAAGTCCCAGGTTCGATCCCAGCCCCAACCCAGTGAACTTTGTCGTGGACAAACACCGTGTGCGTAGGTTTCCTCGGGCTTCTCCAGTTTCCTCCCACTTTCTTCATTCCACCATTTCATTCATTACTCATCACCGTCTCCTTTAGGCTAACAGGCATAACCGTGGGACGTAAAACTCAAAGATTTCATTTTCATTTTTCAAAATTTTCTGTCGGCAAGGGGGTTAAGTCACACATTGTTTGAAAGCGGATGTAAAATGAAAGAAAACGGAACAAGTTTCGACTCTCTACGACAATCCTGTACAAAATGATGGCGGGTCAAAATGTAAACAAAAACTTAATTGAAGAGTCCATGGTCACACCTTTAACTTGGAAAAAGTGAGACAAATGTGAAAACAGGAAGGATGTGTGGTATTATTTTCAAAGTACAATGATTTAAGTTAAAACGTTTTGTCCCACGGCACCCAGAAGTCCACAGATGGGGTCCAACTATAATGTTTCAAACGACAAAAGGGGTTAAGTAGCACATCGTTTGAAAGCTTTTGTTAAATGAAAGAACATGGAACAAGTCTCGACTTTCCACGATAACCCTGTGTAAAATGGCGGCGGGTCAAAATGTAAACAAAAGCTTAATTGAAAATCTATGGCAACCTTGAATCCAATATGGCCGCTTAAAACCTATGTCATTCATACCAGTACAAATCTAAATCTCTATTTTTTTCTATTATTGTTTAGAAACAATAGGAAGACTAAAGAACAATTGAATTTCGATTCATTTGAACTATTATTTCATTCCGTAACAACCCATATATGTTTTTTTCCGAATGCATGTTCGTCACGGTTCTCTCGATATCATTTACGTGAATATACCGAATATGCGATGAACCACAACTCTGACTTCCCATTAATAATGGTAAACAAAAGTTGACACCTTCGGGTATTTTTGTAATTTTGTCATATGTAGTTCATTCATAAAGGACTTTTTGCACCAGCCAGGTTTCGAGCTCTATTGTAATGTTTTCGTAATGTTTACATTTGTATGAAATTCGTTGGTTTGATCGCAATATTACAACCAATACCAAATATAGAAAAACACTCATTTACAAGATTAGCGAGCAGTACCAAACCACGTGTAAATCATTTCAGTGCATAAAGCTGCGCAAACTTTGTTGATTTGTCACAATATTCAAAGAAATAGCATATTTATATACAAACTTATTTTTTACACTGGCAGCCGTGTTGGGTTACAGATGATACTCTTTGATATTTTGTGGATATCTGCTAAGTAAATGCCACATTTCGCTTCCGCAACACCAGTGGTTTGACCTGGACAGGCGGTCGATATATAGTGCGGAATTTTGAAGTCAAGATTTCGCGTTTTTGAACATTTCGCATCTTTTCGTCACCTACTGATCAACATTTATGTCCAATTTGGTTTTCATAGCTTCAGTAGTTTGGCATGCCTATCCTTTCGATATAGGTTTTAATTGGCCATCTTAGATTCAAGGTGGCCATAAATTTTCAATTAAGCTTTTGTTTTAACTTTGACCCGCCGCCATTTTGCACAGGGATGTACTAGAAAGTGGCGACTTGCTCGTTTTAACCTAAATCTTTGTACTTTGAAAATGATCTCACACTTCCTTTCTAGTTTTCACAATTGCCTCACCGTTTCCTAATTATAGGGGTCACCATGAACTTTTCAATTAAGTTTTTGTTTACATTTTAACTCGTCGCCATTTTGCACAGGGTTGTCGTAGAGAGTCGAGATTTGCTCAGCTTTCTTTCATTTTGCAACACCTTTCAAATGATGTTCAACTTAACCCTCCTTGCTATTTGAAAATTTTGAGCTGGACCCAGTCTGGGACCGTGCGGGGGACCCTAAGGCAAAGTTTTTTACCCCGAAAAGTGTGTCCTTGAAAATGATGGGATGCGTGTTAGCCGAGTTTTCTATTTACCCAGTCGCTTCTGGACAAATGACTTTCTGCCTGGTAATTTTCTGTAACTTTTACATTACAAAATATAATGTAACTCACAATATCTCGCCCGGTGGCATGTATAACTTTGGGATTCGTCTAGTTATAACACATCAAATGCAAACATAATTGTCTCGTTCGAGTCTCAGCGGAGCCGCTTCGTGACCCTCCCTTGTAAGACGGCACAGCTTTCTTAATATCTTTACACCAGTGTAAAATAACACTTAAATACCTTGCCACTTCGTTCTTTAAGGCGTACTATAGGGATGAGTTTTCTTTATTACTCAACTCTGCTTTAGTAGTACAGATGAATCATTATCTTTAGATCATTTCATTTTTAGACAATGACGTGTTTTAAAGGAATAATAATCGGTCTGTTAAGATCAAAGAATATAGTTTTTTAGGCCAATTTAAGTTCTTTCAAGATTATCTACCAACGAATACGAAAAAAGTATTTCTTTAGTTTTCTGTTTCGTGACGATGTTAATAGATTGATTCAGCAGATCCTGGTTCCACTTCAAAAGTAAACACATTTTGCCCTGATGGTAAGCGCAATATGCCAGGATTAAGCAGGTAAGATCTTTATACACTGCTCCGCAAAACGTAAGCAACTCGAAGAAAGTAGTAGAAAATAAAACGACAAGATCACTGCACCAAGTATAATCAACAGAAGGACGGTAGAGCTACACATGGCAACACAAATATAGGACAACAATGATGTAAGGATGTACAGGGTGGCCACGAAGTTCAAAACCACGATACCTCGAAATGTAAAACTGGAAGTTAATATGGCGTGTGAGCACCACGAACGGTTACACACGCACGACATCTAGCCTCCATACTGCAAACTAGGGTGTTAATCAAATATTGCGGCGAGTGGCGCCACTCATTGAGAAGAGCTATTCACAGTTTAGGAAGAGTGCGTGATGGTGAATTGCGCTGCATTATTCGCGGCCCAAGAGCATCTCACACACCCTCGATAAGATTCAAATCCGCCGAGTAAGCAGGCCATGCAATGAGAGTAATATCTTCGCTTTCCAGATATCCTGACACCGAATGTGCACGGTGTGGGCGGGCTTCTGGTGTAAATAGGAAGTCCGGACCAAATGCTCGGCGGAAATTACGCACATATGTATGGAGAATTTCACTCCGATACCGTTGTGCCGTCAAAGTGCAATATTCCACAACATGGAAGCCCGTTATCTCATCCAACATGATCCCACCCTAGATCATGATGGAACAAAAAGACCGTCGTTCAGCAATAAAGTTTAGCTGATAGCGTGTTCCTGGCTCTCACCACACTAACGTCCGACCAGAATCATACGACTGAATGTGTCGAGACTCATCGGAGAACATAACCCGCTCCTACTTATGTTATCCCCATGCAGGATGTTCCTGACACCATATGTAACGCGCACTTTTGTACTCTCGTTTCAATGCCACACACAACACAGGCTTCCTGGCATACTGTCCTGTTGTATTCGGACGCTGACGAACAGTTTCACAACTAACACGTTCTCCAGTCGTCTGAAACAAATAATTTGCCAGTTGAGAGCATGACGCTTGACGGTCACGTCTGGCAGCAATTATGAGAAACCGGTCATCGTCGTCCGATGTCTTCCTCGAACGACCTCCTCCATGACGTCTACTGACCGTATGTCCATTGTGGAAGCGACTCCACAGCATTGACACAACAGTTGGTATCGACCTAGTCCCAAACACCCAATTATTCACCCGCGTTAAATGTCATTCAAATGTCCTCTGGCAGCCAAAGTAAAGTGTCTATGCTTGATATCCCACCCAGGAACCACCAAATCACTGCTTGCAGTCTCAGACACAACTGAGGCTGTAGTGTACCCTGCATGGCAAAACCTGTTTACCGCGGTAGCGACGATGCTACGCATGCGTTATAGCGGGTCTTTGCCTTGCCTGTGTGCGTCTTTGTACGTACATGCACAAGCATCCTACCAGTGTTTAATGAGCCCTACACGTCACGTTGTCTCGGGTTGTTTAAGTTTCGTGGAGCAGTATACTTTCCTTCAACAGTTCCATTTGCGTTGTTGAAAGGTGACGGTGCTGTATGTTTTATTTTATTATGGAATTGTTTGCCAGATTTTAGACATAATTTGTAGACCCTAATTAGTGACTATCCTATTAGGATAAGAAACTGTAAATAATTTTCTTTGAATGTTTTGTTATCACCGTATTAAACCTTCCCTAAAAGATAAAAACATACAAATAGTAAAGAAGTATCAACTGCTAAGAGGTAGCTTTCTTTCTTCTAAATCTAAACATTGTTTTCATGATAATAATTTGTCGGATGGTACAGTGGTTCTAGTGCTAGATTTCGGTTAATATATTTAGTCTTAGCACATTCTAGTTATTTGCGTATACAGTTTACCATGTCTAATTTTAGCGTTCGCTAGTAACATATTCCACGACAAAACACCAAAAACTTCTTCCGTCTAAAGTGTCCTTAAAAATGTATCTATTATACTAAGACTGGTGCCATATTTATTGCAATCACTACCAGCTAGCTTTTCATATTCTTTATGAATAAAACACAATTTTTTAGCTTAATATAGGAGTATCTAGTTGGTTTCCAACTTTGCCTTCAGTTTATTACAATAAATTTCAGTTTTCTGCACTTTACTAATGTCTTCATACTCAAAATATACAGAATCTGATTTGAAAATAAAATCTCCATAGTTCTGTATAATGTAACGAAACAGAGCTACTCGTAGATTTTAAATGGTTAATGAGATTTTTCATATTCGCAGCTTTCTATTCCTTAAATCACTTTGCTGCACCATACTTTCCGTGAGTTGAAATGAGAGCGTTCGAATCTACCAAGGATCTTATAAAATAGAGGATCTGCCCTTACAACAAAATCTTGAAGCCATACGTCACAGTTTTGCCACCCCTACTCTGCCCACCCTGCCCAATAGGATCGCAATGTTTTGAGTCAACAATCATAGCGGAAACCAAAGTAGCCAATCAGACGTGCCGATGCGTGGTTGTTTTTTGGTTTCATCGATTTAGTAGGATGAAGATACCTATGGGCAGATCCTCTATTTATAACATTCTTGGAATCTACAGCCGAACTAGCTTCAATTGCTGCAGAGCTATTTCCTAGATCAGGCACATTATATTGTCCCGTTTCATTAGACGTCTCCTGATATCAATTGTTTCTTCCAGAATATAGATAACTACGAAACCACTGACGTTGAGGCCCATAGTTAGAATAATATTTTGGAGAACTTCATCTTTTCCTTTATGCATGCTATTTGTCCCATAGGTTTGGTTCACATTGTATGTGTGCACTGAGGGTAATAGGTGTTGTTGCTTATGAGAGATTTTGTGCTACTGAGAATTTAATCTTCAGTCTTTTCACAAATTTTACTTGTGTCTTTTGTAAACTCCTTTGGAAGTTCCTATTTTATCCCATCGCATCCTTTCAGTAGTTATTATGGTTGTAATTTTTATCGCTCCTAGTTATTAAATAAGATCCTCGACATTTTACTAGATGTCACCCATTAGGTCTTCGCTTCAAAATGACATTATTAAGGATCAAGTTGATCAGTTCATCTCCCTTCATATTTTAGCTACACTTTGGTAATTTTCAACATGATGCTATAGAATACAGTTAATTTTGGATATTAAAATTGCCAGTAATACATATTTTAAACCTGTGTCTTGTGTACACGCTTTAACAGTTTTGGATTTCCACTTTTTGAGGTAAATTTTAGACTTTCACTCAAACAGCTACTGCTTTCTTACTATTTATCGTCGAATCTTGGTTCATACCTCGTTTTTCTTTAGGATAGATCACACTTTCTAACGGTGCCACTCGCCTGTACGTATTATACACCAAAATGGAAAAATTGAAGAAAAAATTGTCGAAAGCAAATTCGAAATTTTTTAACACCTCTAGCCCGGGCCTGGGTTCACGTAGGGATCTGCATTTTTTAAACGAATATGTTATTATGTACACAATACGGGAGCAAAATCGTATCGTATAAGTGAATCAAAAAAAAAAGGGGAAAACCCGGAAATATTTTTGAAACTCAAATCCAAAGACTTTGCCTCTCTGGCCCAGGAATGGGTTGAAATAGAGATCTGATTTCTTTTTTCGAAAATACGTTGTTATGTACATAATACATGTGCAAATTTTCTATCTTGTATCTTGAAAACAAAGGGTGGAAAAATTGTTGAAAGTCTAAATTTAGGTTCTCTCTATATACACACATATATATTTACATATTATAAAAAATTATGCATCATTACTAAGTGGCCTAGAGTCATGACTTAAACGTTATTTTCTTCCAGATAACAAGCCCTTTCCAACGGTACCATTCACATGTATGTATCATATACCTGAACCGGAAAGATCGGGAAAAAACGGATATTTTTCTGAAAACATCTCCTCGGATAACTTGCACCCCTCGTGTCCGGACCCGGTTTTACGTAGGGATCTTGGAAAAATTTGAGAAATATCCGAAGGAACACACAATCTGTATTCAAAGCTCCACTCTGATAACGTGAAAACTAAAAGCGTGAATTTTTTTTGAAATTTACCTTAAGAAAAAGAACGCATCTGGGCCATTCGTTGGTCCATCCTTGATTTGACTAATAAAATAAATCCGGTTTAAATACCTATTATAGAACCTAAATAAGCAGTCAGAGACGATACTACGCCAAGGTAACAAAAGTTACCTAAAATCCTAAAAGCATTGATCTTTGTGATAAATATTGTTGGAAGTGTTTATGAAATTAGCATAGGTCTTCAATTCGCTTTGTATGCTACGGTACCACGCTCTAGCAGCTTCTGTTAACCATTTAAATAAAATGATTGTTTTTTTCACTTACATTCAACAATACGAAAGTCTGAGTTAGTTCGTCTGAAAACGCCTTCGCAGTATCATTCAAATTTTGAAAAATCTCAAATAACTTCACGTGATTTTATTTA
Source organism: Thermobia domestica (assembly GCF_964235325.1). Classification (NCBI taxonomy): domain Eukaryota; kingdom Metazoa; phylum Arthropoda; class Insecta; order Zygentoma; family Lepismatidae; genus Thermobia; species Thermobia domestica. Next base: position 166,440,593 of record NC_137463.1, on the reverse strand, counting down.
CCGTATTGGATTTACTTTCATATACTATTTACACAGTTTTTGGACTCTCTACTGGCTTGTCTATTTCAACGTCGGTTTAATGTGTCGTACACACACAAGATTATTCAACCATATGTAATTACAATACCCCCTACTGGTTTGTACAAGTGTTAGTTCCTCTCTGTGAATCATTTGGACTTATTGTGGTGACAACTGTACTTGTAAATTCTGTAGCTTATTTTATTATTATAAGTATTGTTGTTGCCACATCTGCTTTTTTTTCTGTTAGGTTTATTGTCATTATTAACTTTGACTTTGGAGATTTTCAGGCTTTTACAATTCTTCTTCTAAACCTTTGATTGGTCTATCTATTCCTTACTTCAGCTTTAATACTTTAAAATTAGTTTTAGCTATAATTGTTCATTCCATTTATCATGATAAAATTTCAGAGAGCTTATTGCGATATCCATTCCGACTTCTACTTTTATAATAATTTCCTTGCTAGTTTCGATCTCTCTAATTTTACCTGAACGCTCTTTTTTTCCTTTTTCTCTACTTCTTCTATCTCCTTTTACGTCATTTTCTATCTGATATTCACATCTTGTCATAACTTCTTAAAATTGACTATTCGTTTTTAAATTCATTTACTTCCCTCTAAAAGTACGAAGAAGTTCTTAGAATTACAATCATACCACGCTTCATTTGTTCCTTAAACAGCACGCTCTGCATCACTATATATCAGATCATGTCAGTAGCGGAAATGTCGAGATTCACTACTTTCGTAGATTCCAGTTTATTTTTCTTATTTTTCAATTTCATTAACATTTGCTTCATATTAAGGAGTAACTGACCGACCAGGAAGACTTGAGTTTCTACTTCCTTTCTGAGATTGCTTACATACGTTTAAGTCGCGAGGCCTTTTGTCTTTTTCTTTTTCTTCTTCTCCTTTTTTGATGCACTTACACTATCAGCACGATTAATTCCAAATATTTTTTGTTCACTCTTTTCTTCATCATCATCTTAATGCTTCTTTTTTTATTTTTCTGCTATCTTCTCGTTTCTTTTGACCATCAGAATTGATATGGATTTCTTTTCTTTATACTTGTTTTCCTTTATCATCGGGAGCAATATGGGTTTCTTTCCTTTATGCTGCTTATTTCTATCATCGTTACTGATATGTTTTCTTTCCATTCGTTATCGGGATCAGTATTATTCCTCCTTCTTTCATTTTGTTACTATTATTTCCTGTTCTTACATCTTCCACATCACTTGGTATTTTTGCTGTCTTTCTCCTTTCTGAAATCTTCAGTTTCACTTCTGATTACTTTATTTTCCTTTTTCCTCTTTGCATAATCACTACCACCTCTGACTTTCTTCTTGTTTGTATTTCCTTTGATTTCTTTTTTATTCTCCGTCTCTTCATTTCCTTGTCGAGACATAACTGAAAGTTTATTCATACCCTTGGTTTCTGTTTCTTTTACTCCTTTCTGAGTGCATTTGTTGGTAATCCACTTTACATCTTTTCGACTGAAATATTCAAACTGATTTTCATCAATATTCGCATGCTTAAAATGGTGCCCAGAATAACGGTAACCACATGCAATAAGTCTAGCTTTCAGTCGTTCATGCTGTATTACAGTGTCCGTGACGCATACTGTCTCTTCGCAAAATACATACTTTCGCTGCTGCTATCGCTACTTTTCATATTTGAGTTGGTTAAGGCCCGATTAGTGTAACTCCATTTTCGGTTAGGAATGTTTTTGTTTGTTCTTGTTTTCTCATTACGTGACCTAAACACTACAGTGTTTCGTGTGTTTTCGGGGTGTTACCAACAGATATACTGTTTGTTAAGAATAATAGCAGTACATAGTATTTCTGTTGGTAAGGCCTCAAAAACACACGAAACACTGTAATGTTTAGGTCACGTAATGAGAAAACAAGAACAAACAAAAATGGAGTTACACCAACTGGGCCTTAACCGTTTCATTTTCTTTCTGATTTCTCTTATTATGTCAGAAGAATCTTTGGGCTTCGCTAATTTTCTTTTAGTTTTACAAATGTTAAATTCTCAACATCCATACTTAATACATGTTACCATGATAACTCTCCTATAATGAAAACCGTTTAACCCATTTATGTGGCTTCAACTTAAACCCTTGAGTTTGATTAAAACACTGAAAATAGATGGATTCCACTTTAGAATTCCATGTTAAAATTCACAAATTACTATACCGCTTCTCTAGGAAAAATATAAGTGCCATGTCTTTTCTCACCTTACGCTGTCATAGTTGTTCCTGATGTTTTCGACTTATTTAGAAAGTGTTATAGCTCTTATATCGCTTTACAGAAAAAAAAAAAAACAATTCAAATAGTTTTTGAAAACAGCATAAGTATGCGCAATGATGGAAGTTTGTAGGTGAAGATGTCTTTCTATTCCCACTCGAGGAACTAAATATATGGCCCAGTAGTAGTAATCATCGTTACCCCTCCTTATGTGAAAGAATGGAAAGAATTTAATATGATCCAAGCTCAAGATAGATAAACGAGTCGCTACAACAGAAAAGTAACCTTATGGTAAGAACTTGAATATGTATAACGTAAATACTAAGAAGTTATCCAGAGATACATGTTTCTGAATTGTAAATTATTGAAACAAATTTTCAGATGGACTGTGTATTGTAGATAAGTTTTAACAATAAAATTAACATCAATTATACCAACACGCGATACAACAGAAATTTCTCGTGCATTGACTTATGGATGAGCTCTCGAATAAATTCACAGGTGGCTAATCGCACAAATCACAAAATTTATATTCTTAAACTTCTTACAGTTCAAAATATTATTGTTCCTAAATATGTTTGGAATAATTAATCAGGTGTAGTGATATATAAATATACTCATTGTTACTCCACTTCATTGATATTGACTTAAGGGATATCACAATTAAATTTCATTGAATGTAGGAGTAGCACATGATATGTATTTTATAAGTCAATCACAGATATTTGTATTACATACTTTAGCTGTTTAATATTTTCATTTATGTTCATTTTATTTCTTTGTTACGAACTTTTCTTTCTTTCAGGTTGCGCACAGATATGAGCTGTTCCGTTACAGATGAAGAATATGTCCTAAGTTTTCACTAAGAATAATTCCAATCCCATGCATTCCTATTAATTACCTTTATTTACGTTGTCATATATATATACTTACTTTCGTTATATCCTGTTATTTCACTTAGTTTTATACTAATATGGTTCATTTATTAATTTAATCATGTTAATGTTTCTATATTCTTTAATTCATTATTACTTTCTTATATTTTTAATTAATTTTTCTAATTATTAATACATATCCTTTTGTTTTAGGATCTCTCAATGTAAACTACAAGCTGCAAACTCTTTCAGCACCTTGATATACACTAGAATATACAAGGTGAAAACATTAAGTTGAACATATTCCAATCTTACACCTCATATTATAATTATTTATGATATCGAAACAACATGAAATGTGATGACAGATAAATCAGTTTTTATTAATTAAGGCATTAAAGATGATAAGAGTTCATGTAATTGACATTTATAATAGAGTGTACAATTAACACATAATTTAGCTAATGAAGATTTGTTTAAGTAAAAATTATTTTGAACCGATTTTATACGACAATGGGGAAGAGACTGAGGAGAGAGAGAATTTTTACTCCAACGTTGTACCTCATTAGTAAAATATTTAGGCTACTATCATATCAGCCCCGAAATGAGGCGCCTAAGTATCAAAAGCCGCCATTTTTCACCGAAATTGATTTATATACTGCTTGTTATATGTTTGATTTCATAGAAACAGAATTTTGTTTAAAAGCTTAATATTTCATACTAAAAGCTAGTTTAAATATGGGACTTTGCACGCTTGCGTATGGAGCTTCACTGCACGTTTTGCAAGATTACTGGAAATTAAGTAAAATAGATGTGGTGGATTTTTATACTAGGTTCCTCAAATATAGTTGAATCGTTTATATATAAAAAAATTACCTCACTCTCTATAGTACAAGGATAATTGTTTATCTTACAAAGAGTTATATTCATGAATGCTTTGTGAATATACTGAAAATCCACTCTCCCTTACCATTGTGTTAATTTTAAAATTTCTACAGGATATTATCCCAAAAAGCACGATATTATTAATTTTAAATTAAACTGTTATTTAGTTGATAATATACATTATTCTTGTCTTGGCTTCTTCACCATTAATGGTGTTTAATTATTTGGTGCACCAACATCATGTCAAGTGTGCTAAAAATGCAGAAAGTATTGAATAATTTGTGTAAAAATTGAAGTGTTTTTATTAGAAATTATATAAAAAGTTTACAAATGGCGGACATCGCCATTTACAAGAGTTGGCCGACATAGAGGTCGAAGTGCCAGAATTAGATTGTTAAAAATTGTCATAAGTTAAAAAATAGAATTCAGTATAAGTAGTGGAGACCGGTGCACGTTTTCTATACGGGCACGTTTTCCGACTGGCTTTAGTTCTGAAAGGATCTGGTAGATCGCTCCTGCGGGTGACCTGTCTCAAGCAGCAATGGTTGGCACGTCATCTACGCAAGTTTCAGTTGAGTAGCTGTTTTGACGTAGGCAGGAGATCTTGTGGAATCATTTTTTCGAAAATGAGTAAAGTAGCAGGTCTGCATTAAAACTTAAAATAAATGTACTAGTGTTAAACGTACTGCTTTGACATTGCACGTACTAAAGATGGTGTTCTTCTTTTACGTAATGATGTGTTTGTTTTGCAAATAATATACACCATTATTCGTCAAGGTTATGTTGAAGTTCAAAAATGGCGATGGGGCAGGTTTTCCAACAACATACAAGGCACGTATTCCAATATTTTTCCGGTCTCAGTCAGTTTCTCTAATTTTAGTAGGACTCTAATAAATGCATGCAGGGCCTCCTGTGTAAAGAAATCTCCGAAATGTATGGTATGGTACACAATGCGTAGCCCGTAATCAGGCATGCAGCCATTGGGAACGTAAAAAAAGCTAATGTTATTTATGCGCGTCGATATTCTATGCTGACTTTTTTTTTCAAAAATGACGTCCGAACAACCCCCTCGAAATATCGAAGCGACTATGGCTCTATCCCTTTTCCAAAAAACAATACTGAATACGTGCTTGCCGTTGACTATATAGTCTATTGTGTAAAAAACTTTAATTCGAGTGATGAAGATGATGAAGATTGTTTATGCATTTATTGCTTTAAACCTAACTCCAACTCTCAGGAGAAGGATAAATGGGTCAGGTACACAAAATGCAACAAGTGGGTACACGAAAACTGTACAAAGGGAGATGTATTTTTTTTTCGCGTTCATTGTGATTCAGACAATGATGACTTTTGTTAACTGGTTGAATAGTCCTACCATAATCTCACTTCTCTATACTGCCCAAGCAATAAACAAAAGGTACATTTTCAGTAAAAGCAACGATTCATTACCTGTGTTTTAGCATGTGAAGTAGTTGGAACACTTGCCCGTGTATAGTTTTAGTAGTCTGGCCAACTTGCCCTCCATACGGGGCACATTTTCCAATGTCACATGATCACACTTAACCATTGGTAGTGAAATTCATTTTGTGAAAAAATACCTGTTCCACTTCGTTCATAAAGGTATAAGAAAGAAAATGATATTCTGTTTATCTCTAAATAGGTTTCAGATAAAATACCACACATGCAATTAAAAAAAGTTGGCAAATGTGTGCCGTTCTCCCCTATAAAAAGCTAAAGCAAATGTCGAATTCAGGTAAATTATCGAATTGTCAGAGTCGGTAAGAATTGAAGTCAAAATCGGGTAGGAGGTCCAACGGGATGAAGAGGGCCAGTTACCCAGGTGATCAGGGTGTAAAAGTGAGAAAAAATGAATTATAAGGGAAATAAAATGTGTAGAATATTTGTGGATGAGAGTATATGAATTTGTGAATAAATGTAAATGTAATGAGTGTAAGATGTGTACTTTTCACTTAATTCTCTTCCTTTCCTGCGCAACAAACCAGGGGATGTTGACACTATCAAAATCACCGCTGAACTCTGTTTAGTTTAAAATACATTCTTTCACAACTTTATACATATTTCATTTGTACTTTTTCTGCCTCTTACATTGCAAAATTTGAGGTGCACCTTTCTGCCCTTATCATCTATTAAAATTTTACTTCAAAAAACATATCAAACTTTTGGTGATAAGTTGCATATACTAATGGAATTCTAATTAAGTAATCATGTACAAATAAATATTTAAAATAATGTAGTATTTTGTAGTGCAAATACTGGAGCACTAGAACAGTTTCCAGACTATACAGCAAATAATGGAGAGATGTATGCTAGGTATCACTCGCAAATACAGCAAAATAATTATATAAATGTGGAAAATGACAAGAGTTATGGACATCATAGTGAAAGTAAAAATATTGAAATGACAGTAAATTGTTATTTGAGTCAGTGAACTGCAGCAATCCTTGACTGATCGAAGAGACAAGAAGCAATATAATAAACATTCTCCTACAAAAACGTGCAACAAAATCAAGAAGAACTTGGAATAACGTAAAAAAGGCTGTTCAAGATAGATAATTGTGTAGAAAGGTTGGGAGATTAACATTCAAAAGTGGATTGATAACACTAGTTAACAAATTTAAACTTTTTGTTTGTTACATGAGAAAAATCACCTGATCTTAAAGGAACTATTTGCGCTGAATTCGAATATGCACTCGGTTTCTCTCCATCACGTACAGTTTTCCCGTAACAGAGGGATTTTCGGGAAATTCTCTCAAAAATTTCCCTTTTTCAGATATTTTATTCCCCTAGCTCCTGTCCCCTTACATATAGTAACATAGAAATTATACCTAAGTATACCTTGATTTATATTTAATAAACCCTAAACGTTTCGTAAAAATCGCTTTGTTCTTTCTAGAGAAAGAAATATATTTGTATGTATACTGTGTGTACTGTTTATTGCACCTGATAGTAATGCTTTCAGATCTCCTGAATTGGGGTAAAAACGATTTGCTTTATTACTACAAACACAGACATAAAAATGAATATTTACAATAGTCAACAACACACTTGTATTGCTCTCTGTAAATTAGAAACGTGTATAAAAATAGAATGTACTTCCAACGTATATTTTTTTAAAACGTACAGTATATGTATATCTTAATACATATATATACAATTCTCCAAGTTTTTTCGTTTTGTTCATGAAATGGTTATCAATATTTGTTATCAAATGTAACAGAATGCAAAAAAAAAAGAAAGAATGGAATACAGACACATTGTTGACAACAATGAACTAATGCAGTCTGAATTTTCCACTACAGTATCGTTTCCCCCCTCCCCCCGCGCATTTCTTTCTTTCTTGTGTTCTTGACATTGGTGAGGGAGTTTTGTACATTTTTATATTGACGTGTTGTTTAACACTACTTCACTTTCAAAGTTGTCTTTGCTGCTAAGAGTGCTTTCATGTTTGATCTTAACGGCATTATACCCAACTAAGACCAGAAGTTTAGTTTGTGATCAGTACAATGGCGTCAAGAGGACGGCGTTCGTGCGTTAACTCACCAAATAGTTTTTGTTATGTGTGTGGCCAGTTTGTAGTTAAAGGACAGTGTAGATCCATTACGCCATCGGTGAAACTAGCATATTATATATATTTCGGATGTCGTGTGGGAGATCAGGACAAAACTTGGGCACCCAACATAATTTGTGCGTCGTGCTACGTCACTTTACTTGCATGGGCCAAAGGGAAACGGAGGTTCATGAAATTTGCTGTACCAATGGTGTGGAGAGAACCCACCAACCATCTGGATGATTGTTATTTTTGTCTCACAGTAGTTAAGGGACATTCTAAAAAAAAGCAAATACACAATAAGTTATCCCAACGTTAAATCCGCAATTAGACCTATTCCGCACGGGGATGAACTTCCACTTCCCGAGCCCCCTACCAACTGGGAAGAGATATGGCCAAAAGACTCTGATGATGATCATGACCTTGATGAACCATCGACATCAACATGTACATCCAAGGATCCAACGTTCACCCCTGACTGTGCTCGCGAGCCACATTTCATCCGGCAATGTGAACTTAATGACCTAGTCCGTGATTTGCACGTGACAAAACAAGAGGCGGAACTTCTGGGATCAAGGCTCCAGCAGTGGAACTTATTGGATGCAGAAACGAACATATCAGTGTACAGGAAAAGGCATGTTTAATTTTCAAGCTATTTCTCAATCCAAGATAATGTGTGCGTATGTACGGATATAAATGGATTGATGGCGGAGCTAGGAATTCCTTACGTTCCAGAAGAATGGAGGTTATTTATCGACGCGTCAAAGGTCAGCCTTAAAGCTGTCCTTTTACATAATGGAAATAAAAAACCTTCTATACCACTTGCGCACTCAGTGAAGATTAAGGAATCCTATGACTCCATGTCAACTTTGCTAAATCTTATAAATTACAAGGACCATTGTTGGCAAATATGTTGTGATCTCAAGGTAGTAGGTATTTTATTAGGACTGCAGTGCGGTTACACGAAGTACCAATGTTTTTTATGTTGGGACCTAAGTTTGGAATAGCCGAGCTGATGACAAACATTATGAAGTGAAGGAATGGGAACCTAGAGTGAATTACGTACCTGGAGAATGCAACGTCAAATACGCTCCTTTGGTAGATCCTAATAAGATATTACTACCGCCACTTCATATCAAACTAGGACTTATGAAAAACTTTGTCAAAGCCATGGACACATCTGGTGAAGGTTTCAAGTATTTGCGAGATAAGTTCCCTAACTTGAGTGATGCTAAGATTTCAGCGGGAGTGTTTATTGGTCCCCAAATTAGGAAATTAATGCTTGATGATAGCTTTGACAGCAAGTTAAACAGTGCTGAGCTAGCTGCCTGGACAGCATTTAAGTGTGTTGTGTGCAACTTTCTGGGCAATAACAAAGCTGAGAGTTACACAGAAATCGTACAGGACATGATACAGAAATACAAAGAGTTGGGTTGTAGGATGTCTTTAAAAATCCACTTTTTGCACTCTCACCTCAGCTTCTTTCCTGCTAACCTAGGTGCTCTCAGCGACGAACAGGGGGAAAGATTCCACCAAGATATAATGGCAATGGAGAAAAGGTACCAGGGACGATGGGATCCTTCAATGATGGGGGACTATTGTTGGGGTCTTGTTAGAGAATGCAACATTTCTTACAAAAGAAGGAAGTAGTGTACGTTTTTGTAACCCAATGGAAGTTTCATATATTGTGATAGTTTTGATTGTCTTTTCATGACCTTTTGGTACATTTGTATTATTGTTTATTGTAAATTATCACACTTGTAAATTATATTGTACTATATTTTATATATGTGTTTGTGGTAATAAAGCAAAACGTTTTACCTCAACTTAAGAGATCTGAAAGCATTACTATAAGGTGCAATAAACAGTACACACAGTATACATACAAACATATTTGTTTCTCTAGAAAGAATAAAGCGATTATTACGAAACTTGGAGGGTTTGTTAAATATGAATCAAAGTATACTTAGGTATAATTTCTATGTTAGTATATGCAAGGGGACAAGATCTTGGGGTGTAAAAGAAACGAAAAGGAAATTTTTGAGGGATTTTCCCGAAAATCCCTCTGTTAGGGGAAAATCGTACGTGATGGAGAAAAACCGAGTGCATATTCGAATTCAAAAAAAAAAAAATCCTTTAAGAACAGGTATTTCCTTTTATGTAACAAAACCTTTGTTAACTAGTGTTGACTGTAAGTATTGGCAATACAAGTAGAAATTGAATTCTTTTAAAGATTTATTTCTGTCAGAATATTGAACGATAACAGAAGGTAAACTGCAGAATAAGAAGATAATTTTTTTAACTATATTGTAATAGATCACTAACTCTTATCGTTCAATGAGCTGGAGCTTCAAACTTACAAATACTAAAAAATGCAAAAGAAATGACATTCAAATCTTCAATAGAAGTAACAAAGTATTTTGTATTCGACGAACGCTCGTTGCCTGAACATTTTTCTTTCTTTTTAACTTCCTTTGTTATCTAAAAGCATATTAAACTTTCCGTTTGAAACATGTTTCTATCGCTATCATACGTTTATATGTACATTATAAATTTCATAATAGAATATTTATTGTCTTGCAGCTTATTTATATTTATACATGAATATATACTTTGTTTCCATCATAAAAATAAAACATTTTAGAGTATCTTTGAATTTTTCAACTGAATTGTTTTTCCTCAACGTATGATTGTTCCATATTACTGAATAGCATATTTCAATAATTCTCTTTGTGAATAAATCATTTCTTCTGCGATCTTCTGTACTTTGCTGATACACATGAAGACTAAATGGCAAAAAACAAATAAACAAATTCTGGTAGTACAAGAGTTTCATTGTATTCCCTACAGTTATCCACTTTAGTAATATATTTTCATTGGCAGCTGAAAAATATACGAAAGTGATGAATGCTTATTAAATAAAACGACAAATATAGAAAATTGGAATCGAAAGCCCTCAAAGTCAACACACTGATTAATCACGAATAAGAGCTATCGTATAAGATAAACGATTTTCGGAAGCCACAGAACTATAATTAAAACTGCTTCCGTGATATTATAAATTGTACACTGCCCTGACAACTCTTTGGAAATCCCTACGTTTAAAGAGTTTGCGCAAGGTCGGTAGATCTTAATATCAGTGGTTTCGGCTAGGTTACCAAGGCAGCTAAGGTACGACATTCACATTTGGAATAAGGCCATTGTGTGAATTAGGTTATTCATATTTGGGGATAAAATGAGGTCCAGCAGGACACAAGAGCTCTGAAATTGCAATAATTCAAAATGGCATAATAAATACCTCTTACCCAACTCACACACGTAAATATGATTATTTAACAATAGTAGTAAACAGGAAATGCACTAAATCAATAAACGTAGCAAACAGTATTATGCATGGGTTAAAATGGCAATGGTGATATTCACATTTTATTATTTCCCAGTGAGTAACCAAAAATTACTGTAATACATTCAGGTACAAAACAACTGTTTCCTTTATCACTTAACGTTTGAGTACCATATTTTGACAGTTGAGTGAAGCTCCGATATATTAAGAGATTGACTAATATTGATCTGCTTTCTCTATTTGAGTCTTTGTTTCAAAAAAAAAATCTGCACTGTACCTTTCATCCATCTATGCATTCCCTAAGATACCCCCACCTAATCTTTCCAAACATTTTTGTATGTATGATATTTAAAGTGTCTTACAGTGTGTATGTATATTGTAGGATATTTGAAAATGGATGCATGACACTGATATACGTAGTTAATATAACATCGTCTTCGAAATTCATCTCCGATGGCAAACTGAATAATATGAAGACAAGACTGCAAGTGACAACTGAAGAGTACAGAAAATTAATATGAAATGTAAAGTTACTTTTAAAACTGCAAATCCTTTCCTGCTTTATGTTCGTTATTTCTTTAGGTAGTTACCAAAACTTTAAATCGTGCTAATAGAGCTTATAGATTTTGATTTTCCAGTTCAGACGTGTTTAAGGATCTTGGCCGAGAAAACGAAACAGAAAATATTAAAATAATAACAATTACAATAATTCTCTATAGGAGATTTCAGAAGAAAATTGGAAGATGAGTCAACTATTTCATGATTTATATAAGCTCAGCAGCGCTTTTTACTTTTAAAAAGATACATATAATAACGGAATCAAACTCCAATTTTCAACGAACTTTAAATGATTGTTACTGAATTTTCTAGTCCCTCTCTCTTTTTCTTTCTCTCTCTTTCTCACTGTCTCTCGCTCTCTCTTTCTCTCTGTGTGTGTGTGTGTGTGTTTGTGTGTGTGTGTGTGAGTAACTTCTCATCTTTTCTTTCAATTTTGAACCCTCGATTCGATAGAGAATCAAAAACTATCTCAAAGAAGTAATGAAATTTTTTGCGGGTCGCCCTTACCGTTCTCGACATATTACGCAAAAAGTTCCGCTTTCGGGAGATTTAAGGAGCTGTATCTCGGGAACCGAAATTTTTTAAATTTTGAGCATATATCTTCGTGAAACAACATATCGTAGACCGTTTTAACACAATTCTGAAACAAAACATGTGGAAGAAAAATAGTGCTGAAGGAAATTATAAATGGATAGATATATTACAAGAATTGTTTTGAAATACAGTACAATAATAAAGTGCATAGAACAATTGATATAAAGCTTGTAGAACTTAATTAGAAAAACTATTTTTTTTAAGTTCGTTCTGGCAATGCTCTTGGAGAATTCTGAACTGGTTTACAATAAATTCTACAATATTACTAGCATCTAACGAAAAACTAAACATCCCAATGTGATATATATAAATTGATAGAACTCATTGGGCTGAACAAAATGATATTATTGAATGTTGTTTTCGTACGAAGCTTTTGAGAATATCGAGGTAAACAGATAATTTTGTAAACTAAAAACTGATGTTGTACAAAATTTCACATATTAAGATGAAATTTCTACTGAAGTATACCCTGATCAACTAGGATATAATATCAATTTTCATTATAACTAGTGTTAGGATTTCTAAATGTACACCTGTTTTCTTTTCAAGCAAGGAAGGAATTTGTTAAAGTATCCATCCAACGTAATATTGACCTCGAATGTGATTAGAGATAATTTCCGGCACCTTTTTGGACTCTTTTCCTCTTAATATGCCCATAATCCCTTTCTCTCCTTTCCATTGATACTTTGTAAAATCTTTAATAAAAGAAATATGATAATTTCTATTATGAATTATCTTTAAACAAGTTAAAACAACATCTACTAAATAGAGTGTAATATTAATTGATGTGTCCGCTCAAGAAGGCGATCCACACAACCTACAACTAATTTCTCGAAAATATTTATACGAATATCTGTGCCGATGAGTGTATACCTTAAATGGAACACCAGTATGTTGAGGCACAAAACTATACAAAGAATTATGCAAAGGTTATTGGATGCCGAAATGGGAGTCATACTAGATGAAACTACAGACACAATTTGACAGATATGTTCTGAGTGTTTTGATATTTGTCTCTCACAGGTAAAAAATGAAGCCAATGTTGTGCAAGAAGTATGAATTGGAGAACACTAATACCAGTACAGTACAAAGTTATCTTTGTAAAAAAAGATTGATAATTATGGTTCAGACACTCTGTATATGGTTTCTGTAGTTAAACTGCTAAATCCTACGTTCTTCTAGTTAAAGTGTTTAGAACGTTTGGAACATTTTAATCACAGGGTTTGAGAATTCATGAGTAACGAATGAAATATTGCAAATCAGTTCATCTCTACCTTGACGAAAATGCTTCTGGATGCTCCGAATCACGTTGTTGCCCACAAGGGACCCACAACCCTGATCCTTAATTATTCTCCGTTTATTTCTCGCTGTTTTCATCCTGTTTTACAGTTTTGAAAAGATCAAGCAGTCTGTGATTGTTATGATGGTCTTCTAAATAAAACACACAAAATAGTACTTGAGGTAATTTTCTTCACAAAAAATCTGACGTTGTCGAAGTTACCAGATTTAGAGTTGTCAATTAAAGTTAATATAAAAATTTGCCTACACAATTCTCTTTGAGTGCACTTTATGAGTAACGTTTTTATCTCAAAATACGTTTAATAAGTTTAGTGCTCAACGTTGCTAAGCACAACAGCTGTTTTAGTCTTATTTCCTGTCTGTAGTTATGGCTGCTACACACACACACACACACACACACATATATATATATATATATATATATATATATATATATATATATATATAAGGAGAGAGAGAGCTTTACATAGTAAGTATTGACAAAAAATAACTTACTAAATTGGCAGACCTGCTTTGCCTTTAAGACGAAAGTTTCTGTTGGAGCAGATGGATAAGTTAGTTTTCAATTAACAAAAGGATAGTGGACAAAACAGTTCAAAGAAAAGTACAATTTATGTTTTTTTCCACCTTATTTTTTAGCATCTTTTCAGTAAGCTTTTACGAAAACAGTTTGAAAACAATGACTCTGATAGTAACACTATCCTCTGTTTCACATAAAAGGATAGGAAAAAGAAGAAGTTTTTTCCCCCACCACGCTCAAGTACAGGTGAATGTTGGTGTTCCGTCTTGCACCATCAACCCCCGCACACGGAGGTATAGAGTGTATCTAAATATGTCTAGGCCTAAATAATAAATTACAACTTTCATAATAATATTGAGTATTTTAAAACACTTAATTATATTTACCTGCATTAGTGAGTAAGTAGCACATGTGTCATTTTAATGGAAATTTTATTGAACAGTTGTATTGTTTATTTTCCTTCTTTTTTGGCAGTCGGGGTTATGACATAATGTTGGAATGGCAAGGGATGTCAGGGTTGGTAATTGAATTGGTATTTACTGCTTTGATACATGAATTTCATAATATAAAATCGGAAACCAAGTACAATATGTATGGGTAAATTATCAGTGCGTTAAGATAATAACAATAGAACCTGAAATAATAATAATAATAATAATAATAATAATAATAATAATAATAATAATAATAATAATAATAATACACTTCTTGTTTCCTCTCTTATGTACATGCGTTCTTACATTAAAAAGAACCAGAAGAAAAATAACCATATGCATACACACTGATAATAGTGAATAAATGCGTCTCGCCCCGGGCGCCTCAACTCAGTCAAATGCCCTGGTTTCTATTGATTATTTTTCAATGAAATCATTTTCTTACGTTTTTCTCTTCGTACGTACACCTGATGTGATGGTGGCAAAGTATCTTTTTTTTTTTGTTTGTTGTTTATTAATACGCGGCGATAAATTTACGGTAAAGCATCATACATACAAGATTCATCCACATTGAAGTCTTCTAAGTTTATTAAGGGGGAAAATTTGTTATGCTGGACTTAGAAAAACAATCCCAGATTGATTGAAGCCTGACACGAAATAGTAACTACAGATGCTACGTAATTTGATCAGGCCCATGTCTGAGTCTGCCGTTTCAAGCAAAATTATAATATTGGAGCTTAACCATCATAGTGAATTTGACGCCCCTAAAATCCCCTAAAATTTGGCGCCTTGTGCGGTTGCAATCCTCACCCGGCCCTTTCGTTGGCCTTGAATTTAGCCAATTGATAATAGAGGAAATTGACTTTTGAATTGTTATTTGACTATTTTAATAAAAACGGAGTTGTCAACAGTCCTGACGACCGTTGAGGGGGATGGAGAGTAACAGATGTTTGGAAATGAAATGAAATCTTTGAGTTTTACGTATCGCAGTTATGCCGGGTAGGCTAAAGGAGCCTGTGATGACGAGAATGAATGAAACAGTGCAAAGAAAAAAGTAGGAGAAAACAGGAGAACTCCCGAGAAAATCTGCAAAAACAGTGCTTGTCCACCAGAAAGCCCACTAAGCACGAGCTGGGATCGAACCAGGGCCTTATGCCCCAGAGGTGAACGCTCTACCACGGAGCCACCACGGCCCCAACAAAAGTTTTTAGTTCTCACAGAACTCTTGTCTGGAGGTCAATGCAATTAATGGGTGCTATACATACTTGAATTTCATTATTTTCAACAGTCTATGGAGAGTTGAGTGAGAAAAGCAGGGCAGTTCATCATCGGTATTTATAGCTATCAGAATTTTATTTAACGTTGGCAATTCATTACGGGAAAAGACCTCATGTACCTTTGATCGAATTGCCGATTTCGTGAAGTCGTCATAGTTTTCCGAGAGGGGAAATACTTGTACGCGTATTTTTGGGACTTCTTAATTTATTTTCATTAAATTTAGCCTCCCGCCTACTTCTATAAACAGTTGCCTTTCCTACACTTGTCTGTTTCCCAGTCATGTCGGCGAATTCTTCAACAGTTAAATTGGGGTGTTGTTCTCTTAAAGCATGGAAGATATTCAAAATGCAACGCTTCTCACCACTTCGTAACGCTGTCCCGGGCTCATGTTTTATCGCAGAACTACTACAAGCATCATGAATTGTCGCTTCACATAGCACTAAATACGCAATTATTTACAATTTAATATGCACTAAAATTTGTTTCAGATAATATAAACTATACAAAACATAATGGATACAGAATACAATTTAATATGCACTAATTTCACACGACACTATATATAATATAGTTACCACACACGCTAAATTCATACAATATTTGCACAGGTCGATAGTCTGCGCACTCGATACTCAGACAGAAAGAAGATTACCTTCCTTGAAACTGTAAATAAAGACAGAATGTCGACATGATTGGTTTGCTTTCTCTCCCGATTCTTAAGTGAAACGATGATGGAAATTAACTTTATAACGAATTAGTTCTTATTTCTAGAAATGCAATTTAATAAATAGGACTAAAGCCAAAACTTTAATACATAAATAGTAAAAAAAATATTTTTCTTAAAGACAAAAATTAAAAACATTAATTGTTTGTTATTCGGGGTTAACAGGTAAAAACAGCAGTGCTTTCTCACCATCAGGTGCGAGCGAATTGACGTACGAATTTAGTTTGTACACGATTCTGTTTATTAGAAAAGCTTCCCTCCCTGTGAAGGTCAACGGCTTGATTTCCCCTCCGTACTGGAGAGTGGCGGGAGGAAGGGGAGTTTCCTATCAGGTTGCCTGGAATAGGAAATACCATAACGACAGTACATAATATGGTTAATGAAATATAGCCCATAATTATAATTCATTCAAATATTTTTATTTTTATTTCACTATATTATTCTGCATAGATTATATATACAGGGTGAGTCAAAAGTCCTTGTACACCTACATAAGTTTGAAAATCGACGGGAAAAGTAAAAAGTGATGATGGGAAAACAGGTTTGATCAGGGGCCGCAACTTTTGGGGTGTATGTCATTCATAGCCGCCATCTTGAAATCCGTCATTTTGGATTCAAGTCAATTTCTTAAATGGGAAGGGGATGTGTGACACATCAAATAACACTAGCTGAGCTCAGGAATTTAGTGGTGTAACTTGTTCTTTTCTATCTTGTACAGTTTAGAAGTTATTAATGTTCAAAGATGGGAAATTACCTTGATACTAAATGCTACAGCACATGTTCTACGTGTTGTCCATCCCGTGCAATGCACAAATGTAGTCGCCGCAACCACTTTGACTGCACACGGAGGAGGATGTCTCCTGAAATTTGGTCACAGGCTTGTTGGATGCGTCCCTCCAGGTGTCTCAAATGACGGATTGTCTCAGCATGTAATTTCCCACCTTTGAACATTAATAACTTCTAAACTGTACAAGATAGAAAAAAAGAAATTACACCACTAAATTTCTGAGCTCAAGCTAGTGTTATTTGATTGTGTCATACATCCGCTTCCTATTTAAAAAATTGACTTGAATCCAAAATGGTGGATTTCAAGATGGCGGGCATGAATGACATACACTCTAAAAGTTGCGGCCCTTCAATAAACCTCTGTTCTGATCATCACTTTTTACTTTTCCCGTCGATTTTTCAAACTTATGCAGGTGTCCAAGGTCTTTTGACCCACCCTGTATATATATATATATATATATATATATATATATATATATATATATATATATATATATATATATATATATATATATATATATATATATATATATATATATATATAGTTTAAGGTTTAATTATAATGCATGTTTCATAAGAATAATCAAGAAAAATGAATTTTCATGTTGCTCGTTTGCATTCTGATGCAGTTGGTAGCTTTTATTTTACTGGAACCGATTACTGTTTATTTATATACTGTATATGAAAATTATACATTGTTAATTAGCAGATTCTATATACCATTGTTTGTATTCTAACAATCACATACAAAGTTCTAACGTTGACACTAAATACCTAACTAACCTATTGATCCCGAAGGTTCAATGTCGCGTTCAGAAAAGCTTTCTACTGACTTCTATCCTTAGTCTACTGGATTCAGTTTCTACTTTGTGTTTGTATTTCTACGAGATTCATCTTAATATTGCCCTCGTATCTGCGCCTATGTCTGCCTAACGGTCCTTTTCAATTGTCTAGTAAAACTTTGACAGATATATTTTTGTATTCTGGCTGCCTCACCTGCCCATGTGATCCTCCTACATTTGAGACCCTAACAATATTTGTTAAATTGTATAAATTACGTAGTTCCTCTTATGAATTTTCCGCCCTTCCCCATTCCCGTTCCTTTTGGGTCCGAATATTCGTCTCGGGATCTTGTTCTCAAATACTTTCAGGTTATGTTCTTCCCTGAGAAAATGTAATGAAATAAAATCTTTAAGTTTTACGTCCCTCGATTATGCCGGTTAGGCTAAAGCAGATGCTGATAATGAGAAATAAATGAAATAATGGAATGAAGAAAGTGGGAGGTAACGGGAGAACCCCGAGAAAACCCACGAGCTTGGCGTTTGTCCACCCCGAAGTCCACACAGCGCGAGCTGGGATCGAACCAAGGACTCCAAGCATCGGAGGTGAACGCTCTATCACTAAGCCACGGTGCCCCCTGTTCTTCCCTGAGAGTAAGCAACCATGTTTGCAACTATACAGAACAACAAGTATGATTAGCGTTTTATATATTTTAAGCTTCACATTTCTCGGCAAAATTTACGGCGACAAGAGATTTCGAACTGAATAATAACACAAATCCCATGCTCTTAGTCGACATTTAATTTGTTCTTGAATATGATTTTCGTCTGTTTTTAGTATTGATCCTAGATATTTTAAAGTAGCCCCTTAATTGTAAGTATTATTTGAAATTTTAATGCATCTATAATTTGAAGTATTAGGATCTCGACAAACTTCCATGTATTTCGTTTTCTATGCATTTACTTCTGAACTCATGTCCCTACAAGCGTTTAATAGGACCTCTGTATTATTTTTTATTGTTCTCCTATCATCCTCTAATACATTTACATCATCAGCATACGCTATAATCTGTGAATACCATTCAACAGTACAGTAGGCCCTGGTTGCTATCTTTGATTTTCCTTATAGCGTACTACAGGACAAAGTTGAATAATGATGGCGACAACGTATCTCCTTGTTTCAGGCGATTCTCGACGTGAAAGGCCCTGGACAAAGTTTTCCTACCTGGACTTTACTGTGGGATTCATTTAAACATATCTTAAATAATCTAATTTGCTTTTTAGGTGTTCCAAATTCTGTAAGAATGTTGTACAATGTTTCTCTCCTAACCGAGTCGTAAGCCTTTCTAAAATCAATAAATATTTAATGTTTCAAGGTATTGTATTCGTAAGTGCAGCGTGGAACAAAAGCGACGCTACTAATGCTAAATGATAAGAAAGGCTGTAAGTACCTCTACTGTGTGTCTCGTGGCATTGATTATCAATGAAGATGAAGTGGACAGTGGCGGATTTACGGAGGAAGGTCGTTTGAGCTGAAGCATCCCTTTAAAATTCTTGGATATCTTAGAAAAATGAAGTTAAATGTGAGTCTTTCCTGTGCTTATAAACTGTAAGCTCCCCCCAATATTCCAGTAAAATATTAGTGCCAAATTTCACCTCCAGATGCTATTGTGTTTCTGTTCAGTCTTAAGTACAGTAAGTGTGGTATGGAAGGCAAATTATATTATTGATATTCAATGAAAGAAAGGCCGTAATTATGCCCCCCTTGGCATTGACTTGTAGTCTTATTTAATAACCACGTGGTGTAGTGATGCATTATGGGCGATTATGGTCATGTGACGTTCTGCCCAAACGCAGGTCTTTGACACCCATGGTGACTAGTACCGTATCAGATGATGATCACGTTCTAAGGACGGGACTTACAGGTTAACATGAGATTCGACTCACGTGTGTGTCCACTGGAAATCGAGCCCGTTGAACAAAAGGCAAAGAATGTGGGAAGAAAACAGAAGCAAACATTAGATTACAATCAATTCACTTCTGGCACGTGGTGGCTCTCAAACCCTTATCACTGATACATATGCAGGCATGAATAAGCACCTGGAGAAGTAATTACAGCCTTTATGATCATTTAGCCTCAGTATTGTCGCTTTTCTTCCACGCTGCGCTTACTTGGCATTGTACAGCGCCACAATTACTTCTGGTGGCGAAAATGGGAACTAATTTTATCTTTTAAAACAATCGTTTCTGAATGTTCCCAAATATATTCCTACCAAATTTGGTTGCATACTGTTGAGTGGTTACGCCTCCAGAGTTCTCTGAATAGCGATATTTATTTTATGATAATCTGGTACAATTTCCTTTTTTTTTTTTTTTTTTTTTTTTGGATTACAGGACGATATTTAAACTTGCGAGCTTAGAGCTCCCTCTTCTTATTCGAACTTCTAGATTCGAATTAACAGTCTGAAACTCGGACTTGCTTCATAATAGTTTTTTTTTCTTATTTCTAGAAATCAGTTTTATTGATTATATTATAAAGTATGCAGGATCTTAACCCTGAATTATTATTTTTGTTTTCGTACTGTTGTCTTCGTATATGCTTCAATGTGCATTGTGTTATATGTGATGATATAATGTATATTGGACATAATTACAGTTCTGTGTTTAGATTCCTCGCAGTCAAGGAATAAATGTAGATCTTTCAATGGACATTAATGGTTGATTTCTACTGGATAACACCTTTTGAGACGAAGATTTATAACAGGGTTCTTCTTGTTTCCTGAACCACTTACAGCTTTATGTCGCCTTTGAATAATAGGTTCACTCACTCCAAGAGATAAAGCTACATCGATTTTACCTTCCCCACCTCCTAGACGTTTCCAACTTTCCTCCATTGCTTTGTGACTGAACATTAGTTTCCTTTTCTGCGACATTTCGCAACTTGTCAAGAGTCAATACACACAGTTCATTTCTTTGTCTCTTGTATTATAATTTTGTTAAAGTAATTGTTATGGTTTGAAGTGGAAAACGGAAACAGAAAAAAAAAGTGTCACTATATAGAGTAATCCATTCTGATATTAGAATAACTACATGTAAAATGCTAAAATTTTGTAGAAAAGAAAAAAAACTTGAATTCATGTAACGTTTAACAAAACAACGAAAACAGCTGCCTGTGCTTTAGATAGAAGTGTGAGAACTATTATTAAAATTGATGTGCATTATTCAACCTACTATTCAAAGTATATGCATAAATCCACACTGTAGACCAGTGGCATAGGGACGGATTTGACGCGCTTAAGCCTACCCAGATAGCAAAAATGACTTGCAACAAACTTGCAGCAGATTTGCAATTCCAATCTGACAAACTTGCAGCAGACTTGTTATGTTGCTGCAAGTTTGATGCAAGTTTAATGAAAATTTTCTAGTTGACGCTCTTCGAACTTGCAGCACGCCTGCAATGCAAGTGTATGCTAAGATTACAAAGCAAGTTTTCGCAAGGGGTTTACTTGCACAGCAAGCCTACTGCAAGTTTTCACGTGCACTGCAAATGCACAGCAAGTTGGCAGCAAGTTAGTGCAGATTTGACGTAAGTCTCTGCAAGCATATCACTTGCAATGGAAGTACACAACAAGTTTTCAGCAAGTTTGTGTAGGTTGACAGCAAGGATGCCACTTGCACTGCAAGTCCCCAGCAAGTTTGTAGTAAGTCTTCTGCAAGGATATACTTGCATTGCAAGTCTACTGCAAGTGTGTGGAGTTAGCATAGCAAACCTGCAGCAAGCACTTTACTGTATACGAACATACAGTTTTTATTCTCAACAACTTTGTCAAACAATACACGTTTAAATATAAATTATCTCTACATACTGGATACTTACGTAATTATCTTAATTACCCACTTCTTTTAATGCTTCACACACTTCGCACCAACTACAAATGGCAGCCTGGTGGGGAGGTTTCTAAGATTTTACTTTTGTGCCACCTTTTGGTAGAAACTAGAACTGACACACTTGCTACAAAGATGCAACAAGCCTCCGAGGCAAGTAAAATCTAGCAAGTGAAAATCAAATTACGACATTTTCGGGTAACTTTTCAAAAGGCCTGCAGCAGGTGTACAGTACACGGAAAGTGTAGCAAGTTAAAATCAAATATAGTGAAAGACTTGCTGCAAACCAACTTGCTATTAGGGTATCTTAGTATAGTGATTTCAAAAATTGATTCAGCTAATACGCAGCATACTCCTTTTGTGATCTCCGATAATAAGACTTCTCTTATAAATTATGGCAAGTATCGTACACTTATTTTAAAAAACAAAACTTACTTCCCAGGTCTACTGATCTTTTTCTTCTTTTGGGGAGGAGTTCTTCTCATCACCATAAGCACAAGCATGTACTGTTTACAGATGCGCGTAAAAGATTAATAAAAAAGATTGCTTAAGTTTTATTCTTTAAAAAACAATATTGGTCTGCTCAGCTGAATTCTTAATACACGCGACTCTGAGGATTCATGTATCATTTGTCATTGTATGTACTATACATTTTAAATACAACATTTTCAAACTCCATGATCATTTATAATCACCCTGTATAAAATCATATTAGCCTGTGAGGAATGCTAATGCCTAATAGCCAGTAATTATCGATCCTTCACGTTTGCTTTGCCTTTATTTGAAAATATATAGTGATGTTGCTGAACTTTAACGTGCTTTGTTGTATATTATTAATATAAGCGCCATATTAAATATAAATAAGGTTGTCTTTAATTATATAAAATCCGCTAGGGTAGTTTTTATTTCTTGTCAAGCACAGCATCATGTATCAACTAAGCAAGATAAGCATAGCATATAAGCTAGAAACTGTTGTTACCGTTTATCTTTAGCAAAGTGTAGTATTTAACATATGATAAAGCATACAACCATGCCAATCAGTAGCAATGTTTACATTTAAATATTAATATTTGTGTAACCACAAGTTAGTTCGACAAACTAATAATGGATGTTACATATAAACTACTAGAACTTTTAATCAAGCACTATTTTAATCTTTAGCATAGAACGAGCTAAAAGCTTAGGATGAAAAACGAGTGTTTATAACGAACAAACTAGTTCAAAACTAATATTACATGTAAGCACAAGTTGTGGATAAATAAACAATAAAGAGACTAAAGCACTCAATTAAGAGTAAATAAAAAGTTTTTTACTAGAGACATCCAGGAATTACTTTCTTGATCAATGATTAATCGGTGGTTGTTGCTATCAAACATGAAATATATCAAATCATTGGAAATGTTTACAAACAATTCTGTTTATTTCCTATTGGATACCATAAAGAAACATATTAATTCCACTGAAGTTTTAATATTCTTATTTGTAAACAATCACTTTATACTAGTGTATTTCGTCATTTTATTGATAATAACATTCATGGTTAGTTTCTGTAATATCCATCTCTCCTCTCCCTCCCTCTCTCTCTCTCTCTCTCTCTCTCTCTCTATATATATATATATATATATATATATATATATATATATATATATATTCATAAAATGGTGAAATCCCAGGCGATAGAGGTTACAGTTTCATAATGTACGAAAAGTCCACTGATGTTTTTCCAAATGATTCTGGTAAACAACTCATATGATAAACTTATTGAGTTCTTTAATACTAACAATTTAATTCTGTTAAATATAAAAATAAGATGGCAGAGTATATTTAATGTGTGCGTTTATATTTGGCCTTGTTGTGATAAAGCAAGTACTTCTCATAGTTATCCCATAATTTTGATAATATCTTAATCTGAGAGATTACTTCCATCTGAGTTCCCTTTTAGTTGAGGTATAATGTCGTTACAACATTTATCCTATTTTCTTAATACTTTAACACCCTTTCTTGCACAGAGAGAATAAGATTTAATATAAGTGACAATTGGAAATTTGGATATTGTAGAAAATGATAAATTTTCCAGTATAAAAGCGGAATTGTTGAAACAGCTCCCACACGTATTCACTCACTATCAATGAATGGTTTATATATTGTATTTCACACCTCAAACTTAAGTGATTCGTCACAATGAGAATTTTCTGGACATAGAAATCGAAATTTTCGAGTTATAATAGTTATCTCCTTTCCTACGTGTAAGACCAAAATTGCGGAAAACTGCTTAATCACATACTCCTTATTCTAATTAAGAGTTTAAATACAACATATCACATTTAACACTTAAGCAAGTCCTCACACTGGGCATTTTTGTATAAAAGGTCAAAACGTTTGACGCAAGGGTATTTTATGAGATTTAAAATATTCTGAAATACGATACACTAATATTTATTACAGTTCAATGAAGGAAGCTTAACATTCAAATTATAGCTCCTAGTGTTGAATTATCTGCAGCCATTTTCCTCGAAGTTCCTCGAATTTACGACAATATCAAGTCCTTAGAAACGAAGAAGTCAGTCACTATTGTTTCCATTTCGTGTTTTCTGAAGCATCGTGATATCAGAAAGGGTGCCATGGATTGAAACAGATAGTAATCCGAAGGGACAAACTAATCACTATATGTTGTGTAAGGCATCAATTCGATACTATCAAGTTTCCTTTTTGTTGTTTTTGTTGCTCTTGTTGTACAATTTTTCAAGCCGAGGTGTTTCTGTGTTAAATTGTTCCTGCATTACGCGCTTTCTGTTCATTAATACATGGCATGTTTAGTGTAGTACAACTTACATCCGGTCAAACTGTTCGGAATAAAAGTCAGCATTGATGCTATGACCGTTAGGAACGAACTAGAAGTGAATTACACCCTTGTATTTCCACCACACACTGAGCTTGATTATGCTCGAAACGTTCTGTTTGACGAATGATTCTGGAAGCTGGTCTTTGCGTCATAATGCTTTTACAAATATAGATTTTGGAAAACACTTTTCATCGAATATGACAGTCCGTTTACGAAACCCACATCCCACGGAATTTGCATGAGTTGTCGATAAATATCTACTCTTCTCTAGGCCTGAGCTGGAGTCAACTTTTGTTGTTCAATGCAACAGCTCCTGATATGTTCCCCGAGTTTTCGAATGGGACACACTACAGTGGACTGGTAAATACCGAGTTGATTTGACAATGGATATGTGCTGGTGGATGGATTTCCCTCAATAGCCTTAGTAGGGAAGTACATGAAGTGGTACGCGGGGATCTGCATTTGTTTTATATCGTTGGAAAGGTCACACCGAGTATAGTTCACATGTGAAATATCTTGTTTGAATGGGGCCTGTAGGGAGCGTGGTGGCCATTTAAAGATCAGAACAAGGCTCGCTCCGAAACACCAGAAAACATGGATAAAATAATAAGCTATGACGTAATTGTTTTGAGACGTGGTATATACAGGTTTGAAAGGTAGCTGAATACGAATCTCACATCAAATCTTTACAAATCAAAATGGCGGATCCAACAAGGCGGACACAAATTACAAAGAAGGACGCTATTGATGTGAAATCAGGTATATGGTGATACTCGACGTCGCTGTATATGAATCGGATGCTAAAAGTGTAAAATTCAATATGGCGGACAAAACGTAAAACACTGCTGGAACTGAAAGCAGGTAGGTAGAGGTTTTCGTGGTCGCGGTATAGAATGTTAGAAGTGCAAAAATGCAATATGACGCATCTAATATGGTGGGCAAAATGTGCAAAAGTACAGAATGGACGTATGAGTATCGAGACGAGCCTAGGCTCCGTCTCGATCTCCTCTCGATTTGGAAAAGCACACAAGATCGAAATTACTCTCGGTATCAGTGCCATCTCTACTACGGAGAGTGGGCATTTATCATACATATTGCTCACAAGTGTACGCGACATAATGTGAAACCGGAAAGACAGTTTTGAAAGCATAACGATATTTTAAACGCTTACTTTTCAAGTCATTGTTCGAATCTTCAGATGGTATATGAAAATAATTGCAATATATCCTACAGAGGCCATTCAAGCGAGATATTACAGATGTGAAGAGTAGTCGATGCAGCTTTTCAATAATATATAACACATGCCGATCCCTGCGTATCTCTTCGGCGGAGGGGGAGGGAGTTGGTAGTAAAATAATTACTGCCTATGATTGCAATCTGTTCATATCATAAAACTTTCATCTGCACTACAAAACCTGCCCTACATTATGTGCCTCAATGTTGGCATGATTGTATAGCAAAACACGTTCCCTGTTTATTATTGTAAAACATCATCTACTTGCCCCCTTTTGCACTCTAGGTATTTTTCTATTACATGTGTAAAAATAACATATGCCCGTTCTGTACATATCTTTTTTGCATTTTGCGCACTCCACATTCGATTAGTCATATTGCATTTTCTACGTTTAACATTGAGTTCGTATTCAGTGTTACTGAAAACCTGTATCTACTTGTTTTCAGTTCCATAGCAGTATTTCACATTTGTCCTCCATCTTGGATCCGCCATCCAATTTTACACTTTTAGCATCCGATTCATACACACCGACGTCGAATATCTCCACATAGACTACCTGATTTCAGATTCATAGCACGTTTCTTTGTAATTTGTGTCCGCCATGTTAAATCCGCCGTTTTGATTTGTAAAGATTTGATGTCAGATTCGTATTCAGCTACCTTTCAAATCTATATATACCACGTCTCAAAACAATTACATCATAGTTTCAGCTACCTTTTTTTTCCACGTTTTTGGTGTTAGGAGCGAGCCTTGTTCTGATCTTTAAATGGCCGCCACGCTCCCTACAGGCCCCATTCAAACAAGATATTTCATATGTGAAGTATACTCGGTGTGACCTTTCTAACGATATATAACACATGCAGATCCCCGCGTACCACTTCATGTACTTCCCTAGTTAGTCTCTGTTCCCCTGGGGTAGCCGGATCTGGGCTCAGCTTGCTTTCTGTTTTTACAACCGGTAAGAAATTTTTAAAATTTACGAGTTGCAGGCTGTGGTTCATTGCACCTTTCCTTTACGGATGATAAATGTTTTGAGTTAATTTCGCAGCATTATTCCCTAGTTTGAACTCGCTCACAATAATTTACGTATCAGATGTTGTTGAGCACTCGTCATCATTGGTACTAAAAACTGACTGAAAGTATTGACGGAGTATCGGTCTCTCTATTAAATAGTCCGGTGCTACACTATCTCTCGATCTGGTTTTACCTTGTATTTACAGTTGATCAGAGCGTATACCAGATTGAATGCTGGAAATATTGCAAGACTTGTGACTCGTGCTTGTATTATGGAAACTTTTACCTCCCTCTTTTTCCATTTACACTTAGCAGCAGAATTTTAGGAAACATCGAAACATTTTCAGTTATTTTCAATGAGAAGTCCATGTTTCGAATTTCATCTCGAAAACTGCAGTGATTTGTGAGATTAACTGTTTCTGCATCCCCAATAAATGTTTCCCCTTTCCTTTATGATTAATATTTCAAGAAAGTTTTTCTTATCTCTTGCTTTTGTAATAAATGAGATCTTATCTCCAAATTTGATGTTTCTAGCTGTAGAAAGAATGGTGTAGGCTTTCACGAGCGTGTGACTTTTACCCTTTCACTTAAAGTATAAAAGCCGAATTTCTCTAGCTCTAATTCATTGTACAAATTCTAATTAAATTTTAATTTAAAGTCTCACTATTATATCTTCTAGGCTAAAATAGGTGGATGATTAATAAAAGTGGATTATTATGAAAAAAATGCAGAAATTCAAGATGGCCACTTAATATGGCGGCCACGATGTTCATTACTTACAGCAGATCTTATCATGCATCTACTACTAAACATTTGACCTTAATTTCTGCGGACATTCGCGCATAGAACGAGTGACCCCTTAGCTTACTGTATTGATGGATCCTACGGTCGGCCGTATTTCTTCTGTCTCTCCTTTGCCATGGTGCCCTCAGCCGCTATAAATTTGAGTATGTACTAGTTTCAAACCCTCTTTCATGTTTGATACATGCCATTTGGCAACTCGAGTGCCCCATTCGGACCCTTCCCTGGTGAGACTCTATCTCCACAAATACCCATTTTCACACAAAAGTGTATCGCAATATTAAACACGGACACCAAGAGAGAATATCGTAAATTTTAATTATGATAGGAAAAAATCAGGTTACAGGGATTGTTGTGATTTGTATTCTATGTAGTCATCACCCAGATTTACACATTTCTCCCAGCGTTCCTTTACTTTACGAACACTAGTAAAAGTGTAGAAGTGTGTTATTGTAGAAGTGTGCACACTGTCTTTAAACCACTTTTCCACCTCATGTATGACGTCATCTATGAAATCAAAATGGCTAGACACGAAACGCATTCTTCATTTGGGGAAGCAAGACAATTTCACGGGGTGCGATTTCGGGAGAAGTTGGTTAATGCTGCCATACCTGGAAGTCACACGCCTTTCTTTTATCGACAACAACTTGAGATGAATGAGCTGATGCATTGTCATATATATATATATATTCTGCCATTTAAAAACACTGACTTTCACATAAATAATTAGGCAGTTGCGACTTCTTTAATACCTGAACATCAACGAAGAACATGGTAAAGAATTTTCTTTTCTATGTATTCACGTATAGGCAAATTCATTATCTTTTATATTTATTCATCATTCCTTTATAATTTTCCCATGTATGGGCATCTCTTATAAGCAGTTACAAACCATACATTATTATTTCAATGTAATTCATATTTTAGCCATTGGATAAAATTTCTTTCGAATTATTCACAATCCAAAATTACATAGGACCCTTAACACCTCCTTTACCCAAACGAGATACCTATATCCTGGCAAAATCTAGTTTTATCCGGTTTCAACCATTTCTTATTCGATTCGTAATGGCGCCGCGGGAAAATTCTGTGTTGTGATTGGAAATTGCACGCTATCTCAGTGCTTTGGTGCACTTCTACATGGCTTTTGTTCGTAAGACGTTGGAGGAATAACATGTCTAACATCGAGTTGTGAAAGTTTGGGAAAAATCTGGAAAATTTACTGTATATAAGATGACAACAGTTGAAAATATGATATAGGACTGCGTTTAAACAAAAGAGTAGGACAGGACTACAAGAAATTAGTCAGAAAGATGAGCAGAAGTAAGTTAGATATGGAATCCTGTGCAGCAGACTTCATGATTGGGATGACACACATCAAGACAGGTCTAAAATGAAAAGTGAATTTGTTTTGTGAGTTATTAAAACTAACGTTGGAGATTCGATTTCCCTTTTAAATATACCTTTGCCTTCCGTAGTTCAGTTAGATCCGGTAACCTGTCCACTAGATACTTTTCTTGTGTAGTATCTGTGTGAATAGTAGATAGGTCATGGCGGTATATTGTGTTTTCGTGTTAAGCAAGTCAGTGTAAATTTCCGTAGGGACTCCTGCCCACTTTTCCTTGCCTTAGTTTCTTAAATTAACATGGGCTGATTAAAGAAGTGAAGGTTCTTTTCCTTCAGAAAGGAACCTTCCTCAACCCTTTTTCTGCTCATTCAAAAATGAAAATTTTATTTCAAGTACAAGGATTAATAATTTTCCGATCCCTCCTTATATTCGGTGTAGATACGTAGGTTTCAATTTTGTGTAGTGATATGTGTATTTTGATGTTTATAAATATTTGATTTATGTCATGTTTAGTTTCTAAGTGTGGAGTGTGAGTGAGAATTTTTCTATTATTTATATAATGACAATGCATTTAGTAATAACAACTCTTCATCTCTGCGTAGGATTAGACCAGGGAGCGATCTCGTATTGTATTTTGTTTTGTTACATAGTGGAGATCTGAATAATCGTTTAAATATCTAATGCATTTGATTAATGATATGAAATTTATAACTCTGCTATAATTAGTATACATTCTGCTTTGAGAACAACAGGGCAATAAACAAGTCTTTTGTCACCGTATGCACGGTGAAGTTAAAACGAGTATTTTCTTCAGTATTGTGTAATTCTATGCACTGCTACAACTCTTATAGATAGTTAAATTTTGAGAGGAAACTATTAATCGAATATACTAAAAATTTTATTCTGTTTTGACGCGACATTACCGAATGGTATTAAAAATAAAACTTTGCTGTACCTCTTAACAGCAATCAGCTCTCAGAAAACATTTCCCATAGTCAAATACTGGTGATTGTTCATGTTGCGTAACCTTAAGCTATTGAATGCGTATAGGACACTGATTGATCTTTGGAAAATATATATGTTATTGCGATTTGGAAAATATATATGTTATTGCGATTACAGTATCGAGATACGAATTGTTTCGTGTAGCTAATTATGTGGATACTGGATTAGAAATTAACAGAAATTCAGATACAAGTGAACGTTCATAAGATAGGTTAGCTACTAGTGTTAACTAATATTATTAAGAATGGGAATTTTCATTTCGCTAGTCAATGCAAAAGTTTACTTACATACAAGTTATTTTAAAATATAAACAGTAAAATACCAACCGTATTTTGTTCGTATGTATGGAATAACAGGTTACAAAGTGTAGAAGTATATTAATGATAATGTTAGTAACATCAAATATCCAGTAGTTTCGAATCTTTCTTTGCGTTGAGAAGTGGTTGTCAAACATTTTACCTGAGTTCATAATTTCTATTCAACTCTCCTTTATAGGGTCGACGAATACGGATTATGGGAATTAACTTTCAGCAGAGATTATTCACTGATAGTGGCCTACGTAAATGAATATGAGATGGATGCTACAAGTAGTCCTGGGTATTGTAGAGGTTTGGTGTCTTGGAGGAAATACCCATATTATATAAATAAATAAGCGAGTATAAATAGATGATAATATATGAGTGTGTTGTAAATGTTGGCGAATAATAAGATACCTTGATATAATGTAAGTGTAAGCTTATTTTAGTTTTTGTTATTCATTTCAACGTATTTATATCTGTTTGTGTGAAAGTTTATGTGTGATTATGGATGGTGAAACAGTAGTCCCCCGCACCGAAAGTTATTATCGAAAATGTGTTATGTTTATGTTTGCCTACTCTTTGGAACTTGGTTGTATCATCGCAACTATCCAGAAAAATTTAATATCGCGAGCGAAATACATGTTACGAATAGTGAATAGAGTAACATTGTGGTGAACTATTAGTATTTTTTTCTCTTTCCCCATTCTGCACATACATATATTAGTAGCTAGGTAAATCTGACATGTAAATGCTTGCGTTCCGTAACAGTATACCCAGTTTGAGGATACATAAAGTATTTTTTACTAGTATTTCAATGCATATCAAGATAATTACAGAATGATAAATAGCTGATGAATCATTGTGAAGTGAAAATAGACATGCACCCCTGACAGTTGACTTGCAGACGCCGTAGTTTCCGTTCGACGTTTTGTTGTTTTTCTTCTGAGTATTACTGTTTGCACAGGATTAAGTTCATTACCCTTTACACATGTGTTAGAACAGATGATAGCAGATAATATTATTTTAATTACGGTAGTTTTTTCCGTAATAGGATGCCAAGTCACTTGCCCTAAAAACTTTCATTTCTATTTACAAATAATGTAGAGATTGAAATTAATGGCATCTCAAGACTTCACAACCTTGCAGACTGTGGTGAATGGCGAGATTTCGGTTCGCATTATCTTACGATTACTAAAGTTTTTATTTTTTTATTTTTTGACATTCTTTCCTGCATATTTTATACTTCTCTAGCTATACGCTTCATATCTGCACCTTAACCTAATGCTTCTCCTTCGCCACTTAGAGGTATCGGATGATTAAAATTACTAAATTTGAAGTATCGTCACCATATATATTCGTGGTTTGGGCCGAATACGTTTAATAAGGGAGATTTTCATAAAGCCTTTCTTTATGAGACTCTCCTCGAAAAGACACGCACTTGCAAACCTTGGCACCAAGTGTTTCCCTAGGTGGTCGTGTATGTTTGAGGAACACTCTTTTCGGTATATTAAAATAAACATTTGGCATTGAAGTTGATAATTCTCGCAGTACTTTTTAGATCCGATTACAATCCTAGATCCAATTTCATCTTACCTTTCTCTGTATACTCCTGCCTTCTTTCTTCTATATGTAATTCCATCTTATCTCTTAAAGTATTTTCCTTTTAACTTTCCCCAAGTTTTTGGAAGTTTTATATAATCACTTAGTATAATTTATTTAAAACAGAAGATATTATTTAGAGATTCTTCTTTTCCGCACAAGATACTGCAGGCTACAATCCATTAGGTTACACACCTCCGTAGTTTGCTAAGGGACACGCTTCATCATAGCGAGCTTTTTGTTCTCCCTTTGACCGGCAGTGTTGGTGGACGATTTCTCGGTTGATAATTTACTCATGCCTTTTTTCTCCAAAAACACTCGATCTTAGAGATGTATTTCTCATTTTTTGAACATTACTGTGTCAGCATGTAAGCTTTCGGGTCCCAGTAACGACCGCAGTCATTACCTTTGCTTTTGTATCAAAAAACAACAAAGAGATGAAAATCTACTAACTATACTTTGTGGGCCCACAAATTATCCTTTTCGATTCAAACTGTATCATTATGTATTACAAATTTTAACATTTTGAGTACTGCCAATTAGAAATATGTATTAGTTATCATACTGCAAAGTGTGTAAATATCCCGCGTTCATGCCTGCTTACTATCCTTACACTTACTCTAGAATCCCAAATTATTAATGGTTGACTAGAAGATAAATATATGTTTCAGAGCGGTTACTTGTTTTGATTAGTCGAGTTTCTTTTTCTCTCTTTTGTATTTGATGTGGATAAATAACCTTGAAATGTGTAGAAAAGGAGGCATTTAACGGCGAATTGTATAATGTGATTGAATATATATATGAATGAACATGTATTAAACGTGTGTTTTATTATGATAAAGCACATTATAATGTTATGATGCGTCGTTTCGATGTAAGTAAAGGGTTTCGTCGCTTTCCCCGGTTGGTAACGGCACGAGTATTGCGTCTTGTTGCCATATTTTCATATCGTCAATAAATCTAAACGAGAATGTGTAGAGCATAAAGCCCTTGTGACTAAGTACTGTTCTTTTATTGCATTGTGATACTACCCATACATGAGCGTAACACCTCTGTAATATTGTTTACTAACTGCATTTTGAGTTTAGTAAGTAGGCAGGTTATCGCGACGCATGCTTAAACCTTCACATATCCATGTCTAACATTGTGAAATCTACACTCTATGACATTATTAAATTCCTCCTTTCCCTTTGTGATCAATGAATCTCCAGAACATGATATTTTCGTTTGTGCAATTTACAATATGGTGATTATTCAACATCAGTAAA
Organism: Thermobia domestica; assembly: GCF_964235325.1. Lineage (NCBI taxonomy): Eukaryota > Metazoa > Arthropoda > Insecta > Zygentoma > Lepismatidae > Thermobia > Thermobia domestica. The sequence goes on along the minus strand of NC_137463.1, from coordinate 166,407,393 downwards.
TGACATTCAATAACAAAGTTTCAAAAAATCTTCGGAAAATCTACCTGAGGCGTCTGTAATAGTGACAATTTCTACAACATTTCGTATTCTGAAAGTATATTAGTACATTCTTTTGACTTCATCAAAATTTATTAACTAACCCTTAATACACATCGATTACAAGTATGAGTCAGTGTGAAATTAAATCAAACAACGAACTGACTCTGAAGAAACGTAGGCTTAAAACTATGATAATGATAATTCATATACCCGTTATATGATTATTCTGACCATAATCACAACGATACTCGTGTCACATTTTTGATAGCTATATACACGTAGTATGGACTAGTGCGGTAATTAATACGATTTTTTTATTATAGATGTGTCTTCGATTCAGAGTAAAAAAAGTGCATAGACAGAATGTTTAGTGAGAATATGGACACGAAATATAAGTAAAACTAGGTAAACCGATGAGAATATGGGACTCGTATCGTAAATCTTCTATTTCAAAGTTTGACCATGTTAACGTCTCGAGCCGTGTGTTTTATAGCCATCGGTATGAATAATAGGGGAAGTTCGATTTCTTATTCTAAATGTTAAATTCACAAGTCAAGCTACTTTTAGTAGATAACTATTCGATTAGACTTGTTAAACCAAATATCCCTTGATATATACCAATGTTTATCTACACCACTGTATATGAAAAATATGTAATCATTATCGTGAGTATTATCATTTGTAAATAAAACATCACTAATTTTAATAACAACAATTATGCAACCACACATAACACAGTTTAATATATAAAAAAAAGTGATTGATAACACTTGCAAGCCAAATTCTAATATAAATATCATTTGATGACGGAGATCTGAGCAAGATTAATGTCATACAAAAAATGGTAAAAAATTACTTCAGAAATACAGAAATCCGAAGTGCCTTGAAAACGAACATCATTGCAAATAATTCGTAAAATTATTTACCCAAGAGCGAGTGTAGTACGATACGTTCATTGAAATCTTACTTTTATGATCCAACAGTAAACGCGGTAGATATTGCGAGTAAATGAAGAAAGAAATTATAGAATGCAAACTTGGATGAAATGGGTGATCCCGAGTAAACACATTAAGATAATGTCGTCAACAAAGAATTTATGTACTATAACTTATAAATAGAGTATACATCTTTTGTGTTTTGTTCACTACGTTGAAGAAGAGTTTATATAACAATAATAATTATAACAGATGCTCGATGTGTTTCTCGTCAGCCTGAATACAATTCTCTTCACGAGTTAAAAGTGATTCGCTACACGATTGAAACACATAAGCGTATTACGAATCATTGCAAATCTATCACGAATTCTTTCCTTCAGTTTGTATTTCGTTTATTTGTTTTGTACATTCTACTTTTGAGTTGTTCCCTCAAATAAAAATCTAAATGACTTATAGGAGAGTCAGGAAGAGAAGGTTTCTGACAGCTCGCAACAGCGTTGCCCTATTTAGGTGTCAAAGCGGTTTACGCTGCATCTATAATTGCAATTTAATTAATGATGTAAGATAGACTGATCGCGGTTGGTAATACTAACACCAAAATAGAGACTGCATTTTCCCTATGCATGTAGTAATAAACTTCAGAGACCATCTCTTGTGGGCCCTACGAGGGGTTAGGTCAGGGGAGCGAGGAGGCCACCGTATGAGTCCTACTCGCCCTATTCACCTGTCTTGGAAATTCTGACCAAGAAATATACGAACATCTCTCAGAAAATTTGGTGGAGCACGATTGTGCACAACCCAAAGTTTGAGATTTCCTCGAGAGTGGAACATTTTTTAACCATTCTGAAAAATTTTGTTGAAGGAAGTTGGAGGTATGTTGAACCTGTGAGACATTGTGATAGAATGTATGACTCTAGAAGTTCATCTCGTAATATGTCTGCCCACACATTAATCGAGGATTGATATTGGTGTCGGGTGCGTAAATATGCTTTAGGGGTTTCCCCTGAGGATTGGTGTTCGTTGTGGATGTTGACAACACCATCTCACGTGAACCCAGCCTCATCAGCAAATATCATTAATGAAGGAAATAGAGCGTTTTTCACACACCGATTAAGATGCCACTCGCACAAGTGTTTTGGCGAAAGTAAATAAAATCACTTTCTTCTATTCTGTGCTCGTGTTGCAAATGGTAGGGATATATTCTCGTTCGCGAAACACTTTCCACGCGGTCCCACGAGAAACACCTTCTAGCCTTGCTAGCCTTTTTGTACTGGAACAAGAATATTCTTTAATTATCTGAATAATTCTCTCTTCTAGATCTGGAGTCAAGACTGTCCAACGGCGCCCTACTGAATCATATGTAGCACGCACATGCCGCATCGATAGCAGCAAATGTACTACGGTTGAGAAGAACACAATTTGTCGTAGTGGTGCTTCATGTGGGTTCACATAAGCACGACCATACGTAAGATGCATATCTGCTATTTCATTAAATGTGTACGCCTACATTGATCCAATTTGAATAATACCACATACGAGATAAACATATACCAAAACAACTAACGCCACGCACTACACCATGTGCTCTATTCAACTGAACTTTGTACGCGAATTACTGGTAATCGAACATTCCTACTAGAGGATAACACCAGGTGCTTCTATTCAGATGAAACAAGTGCAGATTTGTGCATCAAATACAACAATACGAGCTTTTTTTTCTTTTTTTTTTTTAGCAAATATAGGGTTTGTTTACTATGTTTATGATGTGTATACATAAATTGCTTAATGTCCTTTTCCCCTTGTTTACCAGAGTTCAATGAAGTTTCGGAATCCTCAAGTCATTTTTATTTGATCTTGATAGAAATAGTGTATTATCGAATAGTCATAACATGTTAGATAATGTATCCATTTAAAGAAATGAAACGTCAGGAAAAGAAACAACGAGACTTTGCTCTAAAGGTGTTAATTTGCGTTTAAACCTAACCTTACCTTAACAAAAATACCAATATCTCATCTTCACCTCAATTTGCTTAATATCTTTACTCTTATTTTCCTATTTCACAGATGTTTCCACGATCACTCATTTTCAGCATTCACTTAACTCCTGAACCTTAAGGGTAGAAACTGTGACATTTAATGTAATCTTTCGCTTGTTTTCATTTACACCGTTCTAGAATGTATTTACATACACAAGTAGAACCAACAGACATGTTAAATACTTTACTTTCTCTTTTGTTCTTAATAATTTCCCATGCTCATTTTGCCCGCACGCACCTGTGTGCGTGCTTTGTGAACACAATCGTAACGGTCTTCTGAATTACAGAACCTACGCTCTTTGAGAATCCTTTGACCTGATATCCGTTTTACGAATCCTTTGCACTGATGTTAGTTTTAACAACATTTCGGATTTCTGTAAATCTGAAATCATTTGTTTATAATCTGTTATTTGTATGACGTTTTTCTTGCTTAGATGCCCGCCATCGAATGAAATTTAAAGTTGAAACTTTTTTTGTAAGTGCCATTAACAACTTTGATGTTAAACTGTGTTATGTATGGTTCCATACTTGTTGATATTAAAATTAGTGATAATGTGAAATTTGCAAATGATAATACTTATGTACACGACATGACAACTTAATAAATCGATAATTAGATATTTTCTATCAAAACATATCTTCCCTCTATAAAATTCGTTGCACTGGTACGACGTAACTCTGAAACATGGATATTTAGATAGAGAGAGTACTAGTTTCTGTGATATTTCCTGAACAGCCTTTAACATGTCTTATAGTTTTCGATCTAGGTATAAATAAAGGTACACTTTCCTCGCTTTCGTCATCGTGTAACTTTGAAACAACGCGGTTTTAGACGATGTTCATATGGTCGTTTTTATTTGTTTACGCTAGAGGATTTTACCAGTGGATTTTGACTACATAATAAACGAACAATCTGTATATATCTTGAAATGTTTTGAAGGTAGAGTCAATAATGGACTAGGAATCTTGCCCTTTCACCTATTTATTATAAAAATACAAAGTAGTCTTTGTGTTTACAAAGCTCTTATAACATAATCTCTTTTATGACCAAGGTTGAAGGATATATCGTTTCCTACGAGAAACGTTTCGCTCATAGGAGCCAACGGGGTGTCTTACAGTGACTACAGGTTATGATCCTAGGAAACCTCACCTCATAGCAGCCTCGTGAGGTATGATTGTGTTGAGGAATCCCCTTCGCTTCAGAGCAGCCTCCAGGGATATTAGGATAGTTATAGCCCCTTAGTCCAAAGCGACCTACAGACCTGTACTGGGTTGGGGATCAGTGGTCAACTGATGACTCCTTCCTCTGTGGTTCCTCTTTTATGGGCCCTCTTCGGGTGGCTCGTCTTTTTTCAGTTCCCTTCGTGTCTTCCTGTTCTGTGTATCTTCTGCTTGTTTGTAAACGTTGAAACGTGTAGTTCATAAACATGCTCACGTTGTGATGTGGTGATCCTTACAATATATACATACAGGGTGTATCATAAGTCCGTTTACATAGGCCATCCCGGTAACTATTGAAGATACGAAAAATGATAAGAGAGCAATGTTATTGGAAGGTGTTTTCAATATAAAATGATGGAATGTTCAGAATACGGCCAACTGTTTGGGCTCTAGACTGATGTAGTGCCCAATGATAAAGAATAATGCAACATTGCCACGTCTTTCGTAGACAACAATGAAGGAAAGAGGGTATGATTTGAAGTATATAGGACCAAGAAGAACAGAAGGGACAGCCACAATGAAGGATATGATGATAGATCACACTCGATGTCAATCCAAGGCAGTGGCGTCACAATCAGAAGAGGCAGGTACGAGAAAGAAATTCAATTGAATTTATTCACGTGAAAACGGAATTAATGGTTAAGTGATGTCAATGAGTCGAGCTAAGAGGACAATTGAATAACATTAGAAAGAGCCTAAGTGTCAAAGCTCAAAAACCAGAGTAAATGCGATAAACATGTGTAATCGCAATAAGTTAAAGGGGTACGTGTGATCATGTGAGTGTTTTAAAACAGAAGCAACAACTTATAAGCTATAAGCTCTTTACAAACGAACTCTACTTTGTACTAAGGCATCTTTGAACAATACAGTTCAATTCTACTTGTTGCGGTTCTTAGATTCTGGCTCATTATTCAATTGCTGTCTCGTCTAGAGACAGAAACGCCTGCATCGTCACGTTCCTAGACATGTCGAAATGAGACAGATTAACAATCTCGTACCCAACCGATGGTGCATAAGTAGCGTGCCTACTTACGCACCTGTTACACGAAATTTGGTTACATCAAACGTGGGCACGAACCCTGCTCCAATGGGCCATTCTGACTGAGGTTTTTCCTGTTTTTCTCAATTCACCGGGTGAATTCCCAGATAGTCCCTCCTCTCAGGCCAGAGATTCTTGCTTCTCCAGTCCTAGATTCACCTAAAGGGCCAATATGACCTCAATCTTTCCTTGTGCCCTTTCCATGAACAAATAATTAAATAAGTAAATAGTTTCTTGGCTGGTGAGCACCATTATTCGTGTGCGAGTCTCGTCTGGTCTCGTAAACTTGTTGTCTCGTCTCATTTAGTTTAATCTAGTTGTCTAGTCCCGTTCTCTGGAAAGTGTGTTTTCGAAAGAAGACGAGACCCAAAAATCTTCTGGTCTCGTGAGCAATATTTTTTATGTCATTTGAAATGGATTAAATTGTAGAAGCCAGCCATTTGAGATATACCATCCTAGAATTCGTTTGATGGGCGACAATGGAACACCATTTTCTTTCTTGTTCAACAAATAGAATTGAATTGTATCGTTCAGCGTTGTCTTAGTACGAAGCAGAATGCAATGCATTTGTAAAGGGTTTATAGCTTAAAAGTCGTTTCTTGTTTTTTAATATACTCACATGGTCACATATACTCCTTTTACTTGTATTGCGATAACTCATGTTTACCGACTTTTCTCTGGTTTTCGAGTTTTGGCAATAGGCCCTTTCTAATTTTTATTAAATTGACCTCTGTCTTAACTTCTTGACACCACTAAGCCATTATAATCTGTTCTACATAACCTGATAAGAAAAAGAAGAGGTTTCCCCCCACCACGCTCAAGTACAGGTGGATGTTGGTGTTCCGTCTACCACCATTAGCCCCCACACATGGAGGTATAGACGTATATCTATGTCTAAATAATAAATTACAACTTTCGTAACAAGACTACGTATTTTAAAACACTGAATTACATTTACCCGTATTAGTAAGGTAAGTAACACATGTGTTATTATGATGGAAATTTTATTGAACAGTTGTATTGTTTATTTTCCTTCTTTTTGGCAGTCGGGCTTGTGACACAATTTTGGAAAGACAAGGGATAGCAGAGTTGGTAATTGAATGAGTATTTACTTGCTACTACAATAATTAAATAATAATATAAAATCGAAAACCAAAAATGAAATCTTTATCGTGGCTCATTATTCAATTGCTGTCTCGTCTAGAGACAGAAGCGCCAGAAGTCATTAACTTGCAAGAGAGAGACACTTATGGCGTGCAAGATAGTCTAACGTTGTAACAAGAGTTGATTATTGTATAAGAAAGGAAGAATAAAGTCAAATCGGAGTTTGTTCAATTATACGAAAATAACGACCACTTTGGATTACAGAGCTCAAAGTCTCATCCAAGCAGAAACAAACTTTTTCATTAAATTTGAACCTGCGAAAAGTCAATGTATTATATTTGTTAAAATGGACGAGGAAGGTAAATCTACTATCTTGTTTTTCTCCTATTACTGATGAATGGAAATAGAGTCTTAAGTCTTTCGAAAAATCACATGCTATGTTTAAAGAAAGTGTTAACATTTTTATGAACATATCTAATACATGAAGACAAATAATTTCCCACTGAACACTTACACAGACAATCACATCTACATACATGTATAAACACATCGTGAAAATAGTTGCGTTTTGTCCTGAACTTATAGGCCAAGTTCACTATTTCTTCTCAGCACAAAAGATTGTAAAAGTTCTTAAACGTGGATATTATATTGTATGATACTGTTAGGCGGTCCCATGTCGATTTCCGTTAATGGAAAATTGAATAGATAGAAGAATGTTTTGCTGATATTACACTGGACAGATAGACGTAGCAAAATGTGTTAGAAAAGAGACGAAGAAAGAAAATACTCCTTTTCAGCTCCTTCCGTTTTAACAAAGGTGTCCTCAACACCTGAAATGGACTCAGCGGAAATTCGATCAAACGTCCATGGGAGATTCAATAAAATCGCAGTTTCTTGTTGCTTTCAAACTTTCAATAGAAGCAATATATGGGCCCATCCGTCCAACAATATCGAAGTATCCGGAAGATAGCATAGTTCTCTGTCTTTTTCACTGAAAAAAGGTCAACGAAGTACTGAAGATATTGTTGTATTACGATGCAGAATGTCAGTCTTGACGTTTAAGTAAGTGTGTGCGTTAGTATTAAAATGAAATTTCCGTTCAATCTGCTAATATTATCAGTAAAAGACCGAGTGAGCATTGTCATGAATAAATTTGTTTTTTCATAAGGGAAAACTTCCATACTCGAATCTAAAGTCCTGGCAGCATTTCATCTTCCTTTTTCTGTGTATTTCTCACATTGTCCATCTTACTATCGAGATACGGTTTTCAATATTAAAGATTTAATATACTTTCCCGTAGTATTTTTTTCTTTAATATGGATACCATTAATATTCAAGTGTAAAATTGCTTCTAGATTGCATTTGATGTCTTTCTAACAAACAAATAAACAAAATACGAAAGTCCTACGTGCTCTACTTGGAGCTTCATGAACATTTATTCTTTTACAAAGCGTTCCTCAAATATTTACAAACAATAAGAGTACATTTAGACACATCATAATGAAAAAATACAATAACCTCTTTTGTAACCAATTAGTAATAAAAGTATTAGTTCGTATGATCCTGGTTTGATTGAGGCAGGATTCCTTTCTAGAATAGAAACGCTCGTAGTATCGTATATCTCACTTACAAGTAGAACACTAGATCTAATTTAATGGGCCCTAGTACTAAACAGCGAAGTTAAATTCTAATCAACGATTAACTAACTTAATATGATAATTTGCAAATAATGAATAATTAATTTTAACTAATAATTATGCATGAATCGAGTAATAACTTTCAAAACAAGCACACGTAAAACATGACCGTTTGAATTAACACAGACAAATTAATTGAAGAAAAAATACTTAATAATTATGGATTACCAGTGATTCAAAGTGATTACGTGCAATATTTAATGAATAAAACCGTAATTCTAAATTTCTTTAAATATTTTACATTTTCAATCAGTAGGAAATTATTGGGAGAGCAAAATCTGATGGACTGAGAGAAATTTAAGCATATGAAGAAAAACTTACATATTAGGTGAAACTTCCTTACGTTGTACCATTTTTATCAAATGACTTACATTTCATATGTATAATGAAAATTAAAAGTAACTAATAATTACCTACGCCATTAAGTATTGCATTAATAGTATGTGAAATTGTTGCTAAGAAATTCTTACTTATACCACCCCAAGAATTTAATAAAACGAAGAGGTATGTTAATTGGTACAAGTTACGAATCCGTTTCATAAATTATATTGTACTAGGCAAGTTATTTTGAAAAGTACATACCATACCAATATTTCTTGCAGTATAATCAAACCAGGTTAACATTCAAAGTACTGTATATTCCATTGTATTGGACTGTCTGCAGTCATCTTTCTGCCAGTTCCTGAATTCCATGTTGATACTGGGTCTTGTCCTTATAGACAAAAATTCAGTCATTGCTGTTTAGACCTTCTGCTGGCTGGTGAAGCATTGTAATTTCAGGACGTGAGCCATAGACAAAAACAGATAGTAATTCGATGGGGCAAGGTCAGGACTATATACCCGGTCTGGTAAACAGTTCCATACCACTACCTTCCCAAACCTTTGGTTACATATCTCGAGCAGAGTGTGGTTTTGCATTATCCTGTTGCAGCAGTGCACACTTTCGGTTCAAAAATCCAATGACATTTTGCCGTAGTGCAGTATACATCCAATTCAACTGTTCAGAACAAAGGTCAGCACTGATGGTATGACTGTTAGAAACGAACTTGAAGATAATTTCCTCCTCATTGTTCAATCACACACAGAGCGTAAATTTGTGCTTGAGAAACGGCCCTCTTTGATGGTCAGTTCTCAAAGATGATTTTCACTCAATTTCTGCTTTCGGACATGTGGACTTCAGAAAAACACCCACTTTTCATCGCTTGTGATAATCTTCATCAGGAAACGTACATCCAGTCATTTGGATTTAGCAACTGTCGGTACACATCTAATTTCCTCTGGGCCTGTGTTGAGGTCAACTCATGTGGCACAATGCGGTTGCCCTTGATGGTTTTCTCTAGTTTCTGAAGGTGACCCACTACAGTGAACGTAAGAAGTTTCGTTGTGTGCTGCTGAAATGTTCCTCAATGAATGTCATAAGAGCTCAGAATCCTGGACCTTTTAAAAACTTTCAATAGTTTTACAGTCTATACGAAATTTCTGGAATCAGTGAATGGTTGTGTTGTGGTTCACTGCAAATTTCCTTCCAGTGTAAGGCAGTGTAAAGTCCTGCTATACCGTTCCAACTCATACAGTAACAGTTCATGTCTTAGATGCTGTTGAGTGCTCATCCTCACTGTCATTAAAATCTAACTACATATTATGACGAAGTGGTCACTTCAGTGATAAAGTCTGCTTGCCATTATCTTTTGGCTAATTTGAGTTTTTACTTATGATCGATCATGCCGTATACACGGATCTGCTATTTGAGTTCGTGAATTATTGCAAGATTTATGACTAAACCTTATATTTTGGAGGAGTAGATACAATGTAATGTTTATTGCACACATCTTCCTTATAATATATTTGCACTGTTTAATTTTGTAAGTTTAAATAAACACAAATACGTATATGAAAACCGAAGTTGTCAAAAGTCCGTTCATACCGGTTTTCAAAGTTCTTGATTTAAAAAAATGCAGAATTGTTACAAAATGCGAAAAGGAAAATTCTCGTAATTGAATATTTAAAATTAACAATGTGGCTATATTGAATGAAATTAACTATTTCTAAGCCTCTACTAAATATATCTATAGTATACAACACAAGTTTGAATTTCAATGTTTAAAAGAGTCAAAACATATGAAAATTAAGAAACAAAAAACAATTTCATGACTGCATTCTATAAATTAAATATTTTTTACATAACCAAGTACTTAAACACATCCATCAAATTAGAAACCCTCGTGTTTGTTACTTATACTTATGCAATTGGCGTGAAGCCAAATCCTGCAATGAAGACTTTGTATCATACAATGTTAATCATACACTGTGAGTTCATTTAATTGCGACCACCTCTCCACACAACGATGCGAGGCCATCAGCCGGGCTGTTTACAACCCTGAGTGGTAGTACTGCAGAGAAAGAACACACTCGATGATACATTTTGGCAGACAGCACACTTTAGTAATCGGGGGTAGGCAGGATTTATCAGCAGTATGTGTGTCAAAATCCCAGACTGCAATACTTGTCGGATGCGCCCGTTCCTGTGTAATGAAGGTGTACAAAGAGAGAAAAAATGTGGTAACAGTCTCCAAGGGATGGAACTACAAGGGTGTATGACAGTTCAAAACATGAGGTGAGCTTTTCATGAAACAGCCCGTGACAGCCAAGTGAACCACCAGTGTCCGGAAATTACATGACCAATACAATGGTAGATTTACAAGACTCATATTCCACACAAGGCCGTACGCTGGCATGCATGCCGTTCTACAGATGATGATTAAAACATTACCCATTTCTTACGACTCGTCACCGCCCACTTCGTCTCGCTTGGGCACATAAACAAGCTAATTGGACTATGGATGATTGGAAAAATTTATATTGCTACGATAAATCACGGTTTGTACTATTCATCTCGGACAGATCTGTGCATGTGTGGCGCTAACAGCCTTACGCTATGAAGGTGCGGCTGTATCGCTTGAGAATGCTTCTATTGGAATAAATTGGGTCTCTTTTGTGTATGGACCACAGCAAATCATCCGTTATGTACCTGGAGGTGTTAGAGGATCACATACACGTTACAATTCAACACTTCTACTCACACGAAGACGGCATTTTCCGGACCGATAATGCACGATGCCACTAAGCCATGATTCTGCTTGCTTGGCTTAAAGAACATTTCACGGAGTTGCAGCGTAGGAATTAACCTCCTAAGTTAGCGTGCCTTAATCCTATAGAACATTTATGGGATGAGAACAAGCTTTTCGCACCATGATTACTGCACCATCTGTGGGCTCATTGTGTAATGTCATATGGTAAGGAATATATGGTAACTTATTAGCAACTACCAGAATCCACGCCATGCCATGTCAAGGCCGTCTTTGGAGCTAAAGATGGACCAATAAAATACTAGATAAATGCTCGCAATTTAGTGAACACTCAGCGCATTACGTGGGACATTCAAGTTATAGCCAGAATTTCTTTTTCTCTGTTACACAGAGAAGACAACATAGAATAATTTTTTTTTTCAAGACACTCCCCATGTACACGCACAAACTTGTCCCCTTGCTGTGGGAGTGTCCATATCCCTCCGGCATATAATTCTTTGAAACGATCTTTCAGCCATTTCATCACACACATTTTGACTTCGACGTCGTTGTTTAGTTTTTCCTCAGAAGGGAAATTTCAAGGGACCGAAGAGATGGGAGTCTAAAGGGGACTCAACGGAGCTATATTTAGGATTGTCTATGATCTCTCAATCAAGTTTGGTGATAGCTGTCGGGGCCATATGAAGACGCAAGTCTTCATGCATAATGATGATGCCATCTTTCGCCGTCTGTGACAATTTTCTTCTCAAAGCTTTTTTTGATTTTGGTCCCGAGGATATTGCTGTGATACGCCGCATTGATTGTGGTCCCGTGTGTTAGAAAATCAGTGCATGTCACACGTATTTGCCCCAGAATACGGTCAGCAACACTTTTCCAGCGGTCGCTTGTGTCTTGAATTATTTCGCCGCCTTATTTTCTAGAGCCTGAATAAAACAAAATGTCACCATACGTTTCCAACGCTTCATAAACGCCCTTATTTGCGTTCTTTCCCTTCTTCAAAGGCTGCATATCACATCAGCCTAGGAAGATGATCCTTCTAAAATCTATGGAAATTGTTAATCACGGCAGAAGGTTTTGTGCTTCCCAAAGTCTGTAATGCGGGCGCAGAGCTCTAACAGTTTCTGACGGTTGTTGTCGAATTCATAGTTTTCTATTTCGAAGAGACGAATAGTGGCACTTCAGATGAGCGCTTCTCACTTTTTTTTAGCCCTGCATAAGTGGAAAATGTATTTATAAATATATATTTTCCTTTCCAGTATGATTGTTTAAAAGCTTGTTCTTCAACTTTCGTTTGTAATTATTTTCTACCTCTTAGTTATATTTAGGAAGTATAATATCCTCGGAGGGAAGAAGTGAAAAAGGCGTAATTTCCAGAATAGCACACGTTAAACAAGCATTCAATAGGAAAAAAGGATTACTAACATCAAGAAATGTGTCGCTGGATGTTCGTAAACGATTTATTAAGATACTGGTATGGAGTGTGGCGCTGTGCAGTTCAGAGACATGGACATTGAGAATAGCTGAAATATCCAAACTGGAAGCCTTTGAAATGTAATGTTGCGCATATCATGGACCGAAAGGAAAACGAACGAAGACGGACTAAAGGAAGCTAATGAAAAACGACAGATCATGAAGATAATAGGGAAACGAAGAAACAGCATGCTTGGCCATCTTATTCGACACTCCAATTATATCACTGTTCTGATAGAGGGAAAGGCAGAAGGTAAACCAGGAAGAGGAAGACGAAGGATAGAATATCTAGATGCATTTACGAAGAAGAGGCCTTATCAATGTATAAAACAGCTCTCCAAAGCGAGACAAAAGTTTTAAAATTTCCATGTTGCCCACCAATCTATGGTTGAAGTGAACAAGAAGAAGAGTTATAATTACATATACTTTCTATTTATATTTTATTCTGTTTTACATTTTTTATATACATGATATGTCTTATACGTTTGAAGAGAAGCTTATGAGGACTCAGAGCAGCAGGGACATACACAGTATGTACGCTCTGGCGGTCCAGAGCACCATGCACCCGACATCACTACTTATTTGTAAAGTTTACCTATTTTTAAAGATGTCAGATATTTTAGTACAGTATGTTGTCATATTGAATTTGGAACCCTCAAAAAGCTTTCTATTCCTGAAATAAATTTTTGCCTATGCCCCTGCAAAGCAGTGGAGATTTTAGCTAGTAATCAGGGGGTAATGCAACGACAATTCCTCAGAATCAATGCATCGACAATTCCTCAGAAATCATCTCTCTGATAGGTCCGGATGTGACACCAGTATTTGTGCATTACCACTTTTCACTCCCAGTGTATTGAAACCCATGCAAAAGGGACTGTTCGGAAATCTTCATTTATTTTTCTCTCTGACCCTCATGCCAATGGGTCCGACCTTGGACATAAGCTACATTTGGAATGACACTATTCATATCAGTGATCCCGGAAAATCCCGAAATATATGTATTCGACACAAATATAGAATATTATCCATTATTTTTGCCTGTCACACTCCCACTCTAACCTCCATGCCAACCAAGGCTTAACTCGTACTTAAGCATCATCAACAGTGTCATTATTCATCTTTCTGATTCCCGAAAACTATGAATTCGACACTAATATCGTTCGTATTTCATTACTTTTACATGTCACCTTCCTCCCTTATTGGGGATGGTTTCAGTGTCTAGCCCCTAGCTATGGAGGAATTTCAACCAACTTAAGTATACCTATAAATTATCATCTGAAAAACACGTGTGCGTTGGAAGAGGAATTCGTTGTCCACTTTTTCAATATTAATCTGATGACTTTTTTTTTTTTTTTTTAATTTTCCATGCTGAAGATTTCAAAAGAGCTCATCGTCTTCTGCGCCATTGTGCTAGGAATATAGGTTTTAATGGCGTTTAGTTTACTGAACGCTCACTTAGGTGATGCTCTCGTCGGAGAAAAAGTGAGATACAGTTATAAAAGAGAGGGAACGAAACAAATACGGAACACTACTAGTAACGACAGTTATCTAAGAATAAAACTTCAGCTAATTCATTCTAAGTTGAAATTTCACACAATCTTTTCCTTTATTACTGTCCGTTAAAGTTGTTGCAGCTAAAAGGTGATAAATGTTTTGAGTGGATTTTACAGTCTACAGTTCATTTACAACTTCCTTTTCTTCTAAGGATGAAATAGTGTTCATTTTAGACATTGAGGAAAAAGTGTGAAATCTTATAAAAATATACAAAGAGGAACTATGAGACTTAAATGGGCCCTCTTCTGTCGTGAGCCTCTCGCACCGCGCTCCAGTTAGTTACGCCACCGTTCAGGGTGCATAATGCATTTCACCCTTTTAGAAACATTTTCTAACGCAGTAAGAGATTTTTACTATTGTGTGAATTGAGTTGTATTGGGTAGAACTGTCTGATCAGGAAGACAATATACTCAAACACAAATCATCTTTGGGGCATGGTGGCTCAGTGGTAGAGCGTTCACCTCTGGTGCTTGGGGTCCCCGGTTAGATCCCAACTCCCGCCAAGTGAACTTTGTGGTGGACAAACATCGTGTGTCTGGGTTTTCTCGGGGTTCTCCCGTTTCCTCCCACTTTCTTCATTCCACCATTTTCATTCATTACTCATCATCATTGTCTCCTTTAGCCTAACCGGCATAATCGTGGGACGTAAAACTCAAACAAAACATCCTTTTCGAAGTTCTAGTGGAAAATGAAACAAATCGTCTTAAGTATGTTACGTTTTTGAAGGGAAAAAAACAGTAAAAAAGTTATTGCACATTCTTATAATAGTGTCATTTGGATATGAATTTATAAGTTACTAATGTTTACGTCATGGCTTATTAGATGAGGGGTTAATGAACGAAGTTTTTACGCTGGTGTTCCTGAGTTCAAATCTCGTTCACGTTGTCCATTTTTGTTACTTTTCCTTTTAGCTACCCTTAGTTTATGTATTAAAGATGTTCAAGCTTGAAGCAAATACAATAACAGTTAGTGAATTAAATGTAGCTATAAAGTTGAATGTAGTATTATTTTCAAAGGTTTATACTATAAGCTAATGAAAAGCATGTATTAATGTGTCATCTTTGAAAATAATGTCGGTTAAAATTAATTCACTGGCTGCTATTATATTTGATTCAAGGTTAAAGATATGAATTATAAACTAAGTGTAGCTAGAAGAAGAAAAGTAACAAGAACTGACGTAATTCGAACCTAGGACCACCAGTGTAGGAATATCGTGCATTAAACCCTCGTCTAACAAGCCACGGCGTAAACATAGGTATTTGTAAGTTATAAAATTTGCATAAATTTGTTAAGTGTCATATAGTACACTAAAAATGGAATTTTAAAATTACCGCCCGACTATCGTCGTTGTGCAAAGATTCAGCATGACGACGTAGGTAAATGATTTAATAAAGCTAGCATGATTTAACCCGGCATCGGCAACTTCTATTTCCTAACACGATCGGTAACTTATGCGATAATCCTTGACTTTTGATTTATTTCGTTTTCGGGTTGTTAAAAATTTGTCTATCGTCTTGATACGTAAAAGTATGCGCTTACAGTATTATTATTATTGTACTCACGGCATTTTTAGTTGATGTTTTGCACTAGGGAACCTTTTTCGGTTGTAATATTGAATTAATAATAGTAATATTAAATTTTATTCCGAAATGTATTAAAACATAGGGATTGTCCTACCCCACTGCCCGTAATGCCGGTCACGCAAGCGCTGGTTCCGATGTCCAGGTCTGCAGTCCCGAAAACATCCTTACCGTTGACAGACGTGTGACATTACATCAGACTGGAGGTGGCAGTTGTTGCGCAACGGTGAGTTTCTGTTCGACGCCCTCTGTCTGCAATTGCTGGAAATAGGAACATCAAACACGGCCCATAGATCGCCACCGGATTGTTCTCCGGAAAGAAGTTTATCTTGAGTCCATCGGATGATGGACGACCGAGATATTAGTTTTGGAAGTCATGTACGACTCATCAGAATTGAAAATACAGCTTGTCAGTAAACAAAATGTAACAAAAGTTTTATCAGAGGCATGTATGAACGAATAAGAGATATTCAAAAGTTCACAGTATGGATTTGTAAGATTATTTTATCGAAATTATGTTATCGATGTAATAATTACATCACAATACATATGTAACATGGACTACGAAATTATTGCTGAAATAAAACGGATTAGCAGACATTACAAAGAAATATGACACGAAATCAAATTTGAAACATGTAATACATAGAATAATTTCACACATAAATACAAGACAAGCCATCATAGTAAATTATATAAGAAATTACAAAAATAAATATTATATATATATATATATATATATATATATATATATATATATATATATATATATATATATATATATATATATATATGTGTGTGTGTGTGTGCGTGTGTATCTAATGTAATTACAAATAAACATACTGGTACAGTCCCAGGTAAGCAAGTTCAGTTGGTAATCTATTAGGTAAAAGTTTAATAGTCAGTGGAACTAAAATTATCATAACCAAAGACGCTGTCTTAGCTTATAATATGGACATTGTCTCATCAAATTATTTAATCTCTATTTATTTATTAATAAATGCGTAGATACCTTTTATTTATTTATTTATTTATTTATTTTATGTATATATATCTCCTTCATATATTTCTTACTTAATTATTTATTATATATAATCCATTTCCTTAGCATTCCATAACAACTCATCAATATCTTGTTGCTTTATTTATTATTCATTTCGTAGTATTTTTATATTATCCTTGAGACAGTAATTACTTATGCATGTTGTAGATGATGAGACTCCATATGGTTATTTACTGTTGTTTCTCTTATTTTAAAATACGGTAATTATATTTAGTTCCATCGCTTTGAAAATACATTAGTAATATCATATCAGTAATGAATTATTTATATCTATCTAAATTGCTGTATCATCCTGGGATACTGAATATGATATTGAATGAAGACATGTTTTGTCGAAAGAACTGTTGATTTAGTTGTTAGGCCTAAAACTGAGAATTAAAGTTAGTCTTATTATTTCATTAAATTTAGTACAGATTCATTTTGGGGAAAGATTATGTATGTATTCAGGAGGCTTCACCTCCTGTGCAAGATTAAACTGCTTAGCTAAACATTATTTTTTAATGTTCCCCTTCAATAGCTTTAAATATAATATGAACAAAAATACAAGTTACCGGTGGTTTTGCTTCGTAGCTATAATTCCATTTTTTGGTACTCACAAATTCCATCAAATTTCCATCTAACTTGAATTTTATGTTTTTCCAGATTATATTTCTCCTTCCAATAATAAAAACGGCAGAATATACGAAGTTTCTTCAAAATTGACGCTTAACTAAGACTCAGACTTTATACATTTCGAAAACCAGTTTGTATATATCTTATTTAATATTAACTTGTTTTCGCTTTTTCGTATTCAGGCGCAGAATTTATACACATATCACCTAATGCTTAAAAACACTATTATAACTAGAAAACAAATTAGAAATTCATTCCTATAAATTGAATTAATATTACAACAAAACTTGAAACAACTAAAGCATGAAAGTAAATAAATAAAATAAACTTAAATATCAACATAAATATGAAATCGTACTGACATAACAACTGTGCAGATTTATAATGATGAAGACAACTGTACAGGTTCACTTTAGTGGAGCAGTACAGCATGGTTAACTATATTTACAGTATATTGCGTACCAACTTGTTCTTGTGTTTCCTATTTAACATCTTACATGAACTCCAATATTTCATCAATAGTCACATGCTCACTAACACACTGTGACAGTCATTACATCGTTGAACAAATACATCAAATGCTTTTCGAATAGGGGCCAGTTTAAGTTCAAACTGAGATATATTGCAAAGAAAGTCAAAATACATTAATAGTACATTTGGGCCGGTAATAGAAAAAGGAAGCACCATTTGCCGTTGTTTTTTATATTTAGATCCAGTGATACAGCATAAAAAAACCTCTTGGACTTCGTTCAACATGATGTTTTGATGAGATTCTAAAAAAAAACCATCGTGGAAGAGGTTTCTAAGAAAAGCGTTTCCGCACTTATAGATAAGTTATGCATACGCTATTCCACTAAAGTTCGTCGACTACATACAATCGGTTAAAATTAGTAACAGCAAGCTTAAAATTAAACAAGTATTCACAATAAAATAAAACAATCAATAATGTCAGTGTACCAAGAATATTGGGAGCCTATTTAGAAGGATCCAACAGAAACGTTTGACTCATTCGGTGCCACATAAGTTAATATTGTTCAACGAAACTCGATATCTGGAGATATAAAGTTCTCTGATTGCAAGGAATAACCGGAAAGTATCCTGTATTGGAATGCCACTTCAGATATAAAACAACTTCATCTTCTATGACAGTCGTAAACAATGAGAACAATTGTTGGACCGTAATCATGCCCACGACGATTTCCATAACTATCACTACACAGAAGATATTGTTGCTGGTATGGTTGTCTTTCTCCAGTATAGGTCGCTACAGTACTGAACTAAAGAGAATGTACTGCAAATTAGTCCACAAGTCAATGGTCAACATGTTGGATGACAAGTCTGGCTCACGTATTACGCAGGGATGATACAGGATCACCATGACTTGCAATATAAAACTCTTCATCACTTACCGCACTCTCTCGATATTTCTCTGATTGACTACCGCCTCTTCAATATCTCGATGACTTCTTGAGACGGAATATCTTCCCTGCTGATATACTAGTGCAACGTACGGTTTAAGATTACCTCATACTGCACAGTGTTTCTTCCAGACATGTTTTAGGGAGCACTGCCGCCTTTCCGGACCTCTGGGAATGCCCTTCCTCAAAAGATAAAAATAATATGTTCATAATATTATAATGAATAGAATAGTATCGTGTGAAAATAATATGTGCCCTCTGGATACTAAGTGTGATTCCCGGAACATTTTTCCTGAAAGTACTAGTACTGCAAACTCAAGACTTCCTTTGTAATTAATCCAATTGACTGAGTGATGACAAAAGTTTGTGTGTTGACAGCAATTATTTTCATTAACAAGATACTGTAGTTTTCATTTCTTCCCTTTGTAATGCTTATTAAAGTGTCGTTTTGTGAATTTAGGTTTTTGATAAAACTTTTCAAAAAAAGAACGAACTTCATTTTATATCTTAAAAAATAAAAGTTTAAATCAGCAGCCGTCCTATTTCCATTAATGGATTAACTCGAGAACATGTAACGAGGGTGATTCAAATCAGACAATATTAAAGTATGAGAAAATTTTTAGAGTTGTATAAATGATCAGTATATTGACGCAAGTTATTGTTGGAAGAATTAGCAACATGTGACATCTTAAAGGAATATTGATTACAAAGGAGCATCAGTGCTAATAGTTGCACTATGCTATAAAACATTCATATGTGACTATTGTGGGTTAAAGTAAAACGCTCAATAGTAATACCCCCTTTACGAAGGTAACAGTCATTTGTTGCCTAAAAGAAGTATCTTAACTTGTTTTATACAATTTGTATTTCGGCCTTTTCCATTTATCACCAGTCGAGCAGGTCCCGATATCATGCGGGGAAGCAGATTCACAGCATTTAACAAACACTACAATAGTCATACAAATTCCAAATTTCAGTTCCAAAAAATATATTTTGTTTATTTTAAATACCTGGATACTACTTTATAATACAGCTGTCTGTATTCAAACGATCAGGATTATAGCATATATCAGTTACTTAGCCTCATTTTACGTTATACAGCAAGTACCTACATTATATCATTTAACATCAAGAATTTGACGTATATAGTTCATTTATTTCTAACATTTTAATTCATTCATTACTTTAAGACAGCGACGTATTTGTACATGACTGCGGAGCTTTATAGAACAATGGCTAAGAATACGTATCAGAAAACATCCATAAACATCCATCTCGTGCTTTGAAAATACGCTGTAATATTAGCTTTGCTAGACTCAGAAAAACAATATTATTTGTTAATATATTTCATACAAAAATATAACTTGGTAAATTTATTTAACATTGGGAATCATCTAGGATACGAAAGTAGGCGCGGTTAGGCTCTTAGCAACACATATTAATGTACGTATATCTCAACGATATTACGTAAGCACATCTTACCATTTATATTCATTTACTGCACAAAAGAATAGGATTTTCAATATTTTATAGTAATTCGATTAGACATCACTTAAAACTGCTTTAAACGCCAAATTAATTAGGGCTAGCTCGGGAGAGTAATGCTCCCGGAAGTAGAAACGAGAAACACAGTTCTGATTGGTTGGTGTTATCCACTTCTTGCCACGTTCCATTAAAATAGCAGAAATCAAACTCTTGCTACTGTTAGCCGTGGTTGTCGAGTGGGCTAGCGCTATGTGCTAGTAATAAAAGTCTCTTTTGGGGTGAGTTCAAACCCGGGCCGAGGAAAGTTTTTTTAACATTTTTATAACACTTATTAAATTAAAATAATATGAAAATAGGATATAGTATACGTAAGACCGTCTGAGTTCCAGAATAAGCTGGACGCTCATACTTTTAGGGATTATTCATTGAGTATCTACGAACTTAGAAAGGGGGTAACAAACCCATTTTCATTTACTTATCAACTGATACGAAAATAAAAAAGAACGTACCTATTTGTCCTTGTACTTTATATGCTATAGCGCATTACATTACATGCAACAAGGATTTTGGTCTGCATCATGATATAAATTTAAAAATATTTAACATTTTTCGAATCGAAATCAACAAAATTTATTCTAGAAAGTAAAAAT
The DNA here is from genome assembly GCF_964235325.1 of Thermobia domestica. Lineage (NCBI taxonomy): Eukaryota > Metazoa > Arthropoda > Insecta > Zygentoma > Lepismatidae > Thermobia > Thermobia domestica. The sequence continues at coordinate 166,386,404 of NC_137463.1, read as the reverse complement.
AGAATGTTAAGCAGATATAATGAAGACAACGCAGTGATTTAATTTGGTAACGTATAAATATATAATATGAAGTATCCTCGCGCACGGAAGACAGGGGGTTCTCATGTATACTATTACCTGAAAATAATACATAAAAAATGATTTATTTACTTTTGTGCAGATAAGTAGTTGTAGTACTTATGCCCTTGTACTCTATGATATAGGGCTCATTTTGTTCCCCTTGTACTTCATGATATAAATTTTGTGACCAACTTAAAACCACTGGTTAGGATAGCGCGTAAAACAGCTGGCTAGAGTAGAGCGCGGAAAAAACGTACTTCCGGGAGTATTACTCTCCCGAGCGGGTCGTAGTTAATTCGTCTTTACATTTATCATCTTTCACTGTTTTTACATAGACATTTTGTAGTAGTCGTCAATCGATTAATATCAAGAAAAAGATAACAAATATGCATGTATACAAAATTTAAAGCACTTTCAGCTCAGTGATTTATTTAGTGTCCCGGAAAGCTTTAATCCGTCGACTAGTTTTAATAATATTTGCTTTGTAAATTGACAGTGACATTTTAAAATCAGTAACAGCAAACTTAAACAATCGAGTATTTACAATAAAATTAAACAATCAATAATCACAATGTGTATGAAGAATGTTCGGAGTCTATTTGGAAGCATCCAACAGAAAATTATGTTTTAAATCAAAATAAATTAAGTAAAAACAGATTTGGAACGATCCGTTTTCAGATCGTTACACTGTTCTCTGAATAGTGTAGATATTAAATCAACTGCAGTTCATCGCAGAGTTAAAAAGCAGGTATGGTTATTCGTCTGTGTCCCTACATCAAGTCTGCTACTGCTTTGTAAAGTTTAAAATTGATTGATTGTGAAAGAATTTTAACATTTCCAGGAATTAAGTTAACAAAGTCCCCCTTCCCCGAAACAAAATCGTAAATACATCACTGTATACAACGTTGGTGTTGATAGGAACATTTAACTCCAAATCAACTAAAAAAAAATGTGAAAAATGAGGTGCCAGATCCACATGACAATTAATGTTTAAAGGCTTATATATTAGTTGAGGGCACGTAAATGTTAATTTTATGATTAATTTCATCATACATTTAATAAAAATCTCACTGTACAATGCTTCCATAAGGCAGCAAATATTAAGTTTGATAGTTGCTTAGTAAATCCGTAAGAATGTAGAAGAGAGTAAATTGACAGTTTATTAGTTTATTTTCAACGCAGTCATTCAATTTGCTTATACTGTATTAACATTGATAAACGTTAGTTGAGATTTGTAGGTCATTCTCACATATTGCATGTGTTTAGTTCTAATTAACTAAAAGCAGGGAATTTGTGTTACTACTCGGTTCAAAATCTCTTGTCGTCGCGAATTCTATCGAGAAATCTGGAGCTTAAAATATTCAAAATGATAATCATGCATTTTGTTCTGCATGGTTGCGAAGCATGGTCGCTTACTCTGAGGGAAGAACATAGACTGAAAGTATTTGAGAACAAGATCCTGAGACGAATATTCGGACCCAAGAGGAAAGTGAATGGGGGATGGCGGAAACTTCTTAACGAGGATCTGCATAATTTATACGGTTTACCAAACATTGTTAGGGTCGTCAAGTCTAGGAGGCTAAGGTGGGTTGGTCATGTAGCTAGAATGAAAGAAAGTAGAAACGCTTTCAAAGTCTTGACTGGAAGACCAATCGGAAAACGACCATTAGAAAGACCTAGGCGTAGGTGGACGGACAATAATAAGATGTATCTCGCGGAGATTGGAATTCAAAGTAGAAACTGGAAGCAGTTAGCTAAGAATAGAAGTCAGTGGAGAGCTTTTGTGAACGCGGCATTGAACTTCCGGGTTCCATAGGCCATAGAGTTAGTTAGTTAGTTACTTTACTTCTAATAGATAGCCTACTATGTAACTTCTGTGCTTGAACGAGTGAAAAATTTAGAAACAGCTTACTACCTAGATAATTGTGTCTCAATCAGGTGAAGCAAACAATTAATAACTTCCTTTTTCCTTTTATGATATTATATGCATTTTGAGGCACGAAAAAGAAACAAAAACATGATCTTATTGCTACAAAAGCTACTTGCAATTAAAGAATATCAAATATGGTAATTTTGGGAAATTTCGCCATATTTTCAAAATAACAGCACAAGAGTATTGCGAAAGTCTGAAATATTGTTAGATAAATGCCGTACAGCGGTCGAAATAGCAGAAAACCTGGACAAAACCCCCAAAATAAACTCTGTTATAGGAACGTACGTCTATAGTCTTTTCGTAGGGGAATGCCCACTCTACATATAACAGATCTATCTCTCATCCTAGCGTCACTCATTCATGAGAAAACACCTGTCAAAAGTGGATAATTGTCCATCCTTGTAAAAATCCTTTTCGTATGTGGTAATATGACGTACCTGTTACTCTTAAATATGTTGATAGTTATGAAATGCTAAATATTGGTATTGTTGATCAGAACAATTACAACCCTTTAAGGCCAATAGTTGGCCTCTGAGGACTTCGTATGCGTACTGGGACCATTTTTACAACACTAGTCATAGTTAATGCTTTCCTATATATTTGTAGACTTTTAAAATTTTCCTAGCAAGTCCAACGTCTCGTTTTCATTTTAATATTTGTTGTGGCCCCTCAATTAAAGATTTTTGTTAGAATTAGGTGCTACTACCTTGCAAACGAAGCGAGCTTCAATGAGTCCGGGCGCTCGCTCTAACTCACAGAGACTGACTGCTAGTTTAGTTGTGTCTTGTCGTCTTGCCACACAGACAAGTCTTCGCGCACATAGTAAACAGTTTTTCCCAGGTATAGCGAGAAATGTTACTAGAAAAGTCTATGAAAGATACAAACCTAAACGTGTTACACACTTTTTGTCTCCGTCCGACCCGATAATTTCATCGCTCAGACTCAAGATTCCCCAAATCATAATATACCGAACAGAATGTAACAACTTTAAAATAGCCATCGTCAATCTCATATTTGGGCACCAGAGACACTCGAAAGTGATTAATTTCACAATCGAATTTTGTGATTTTTTCATTGTACTTGATTGGATAACTTCCACTGTTTTGTTTTCAAATATACATGTTGCAAGATAATTTCGTTTCTATTAACATTTCTTACACGGACTGACTTTTGGTTAACTTCATTGTCCATGCTTATACGTACGTAGTTTTTCGTTATTGTCCGAAAACATGTATATTTTGTTTATAATGAGATATTTACTCTGCAATTTTTTTTTCATAACGACCCAAGCTGGTATTTGTAAATCTGATTTTGAAAATGTCGACATTTTTGCCACCTACATAGGCAACCCGCAACACTGACCATTAATCGCTAAATTGTTCACATTACAGCAGAACAATTGGAATAGCCTAATGTGCCTTCAAAAAATACAATGTCGACAAAAATACGCTTTCAATACGCCCGAAAATAGTTTCGCCGCGTTTTCGCATCATTCCGACCACTGTCTGCCGTCAGAATCAAGACACCCACTGCTTCTAAATTAAAGCACTTGATCAGGAAACGGCACTGAAAAGGAAACAAATGTAAGCATTGGCTATTATTGTTGTGGCGCTTATCTAATATTGTTCATTGGAAAGTCTTCCAATTATCGCGTGTGTTAATCTCAAAGATAAATAACACGTAAGCGAAGGCTAAACCTACTTCACACAATATTGTAAATATGTGACGGGTTCCAATTTCATTTTACGGTTTCTACTCGATATTAGTATCCCAAATTGCCATGCTGGAGGACAATAGCGATATTTTAAATAGTAATATTTTATTGTTTTTGTTCTTGGTCTTGTGAAAGGCAACACATTTACAATTAAGAAGCCGACGGAAATTTATATTATATTATTTAAGTTTTTTTTTTAACATTAGCAGTGGAGATAACAAGGTTTCTAAATCGGTGGTGCATACAGAAGTTCGCTAAGATAGGTTAAGCCTCTTAAGTTAGCATAGTTCCAGATGTTTATATACGTATCTTGATGGTAAATATTTACATAATACTTCCTCATAATATCTTACTCAAGGGGAGATTAAATCCCAGGAAGCTTCATGTCGAACGCCACTTTTCTCAACAGTGTTATGCAATAACCATAACATCGAGGATTTGTAGATATTTACACAAGAAATGTCCACGCAGTACAAGATTCAACAGAGTTTTCAACTTTAAAGTGATATTTCTAGGCTTCAACCTTTTTTGCATCTTCATATTGTATTTATTTATTTATTTTTTTGGATTATACAATTCAAGTTATTGTTACCTACATTTACTTTCTTAACATACTTTGAGGTCCGGTGAGAAAATCATCTCAGCAATACAACACAGAGATGGACTTAAGTCACACGTTTTAAGACACAAACTCTGTACACGTTCTCCAAACAAATTGGGATATCCAGTTAGTCAGAAGGCAGTGCAATGCTGAATAGGGTCGTATAAATATACACCATGGAAAACAAACATTTGCTAGTGGTTTTTTTCATTATGAATTCAAACTAGGACATAATACTTCACGGCTAGCCATAAGAAAACATTCATACTGCCTCTCTGCTGAAAGGGACGTTAAACTCAAAATTAAGTCATCAACCCAACGCAAGAAAACATTAACATAGTAATTGAACAATAAATGGAGTCAGAGTGCACCATTTGTCTTCGATTTGTTCACTATCAAGTTCAGATAAATTGCTCAGGAGCAATATGGAAGAGGCCGTCGGAAAAGTACTTGTGCCATTGCACATAAGCAAAGCATACTTATATCATCGTCGTTCAGCGTCTTGTGCAATTAGTTGCAAAGGGTGGACTCATTCGTGCCTCAGGATTTGACACTGGCCAACAAGAATCGCCGGCTTGGAGTGTAAAGGTGTTGAGTGTAAGAAATAACCGAGAAGTATCTTATATTGAATTGTGACTAATCTACTATGATAACAATAAAAGTCTAGAAGAGTGGTTAGATCTTGATCAAAGTGAAGGACGGTTTTCAAAACTCCTCGATGTTGGTGATATTATGGTCTTTTGTGGTGGGATTGATTTATCATGTCTTTCTCCGCCGAAGCGTAACTATCACTGCTTGACATTACAATGCTGAACTCCGCGAAACGCATCACAATTTTGGTCACAAGCAGCCAAGAATGTTCAAGAGGTATGGTGTCTCTATTCTGGAGCACAAGGAACATGCAAATTGGCTCAGAGGACATTAGAGACCTTCCATGATTCGTAGTATTTAACCCTTCGTCGTCTACCGTATTACCCAATATCTCTTCCACCGACTATATCTTCAGACTTCGATCACTTCTTGAGAAGAAAAGCTTTCCCTAAAAATTAAGTGGAGGTTGAGGACTTCTTCGCATCACACACTGTAGACTTTTTTTTACTACGGAATCCAATCGTTTGCTGAGAAATGTGAAAAATATTTGATAGCAGCGGCGACTATTTTGATGAACCAGGCATTGTAGTTTTCGTTTCTTGCATTTGGAAATGACTTGAAGTGGATATTTCATTCACACCAACCTATTAGTTATGACATGACTACTTTCAGAAGCTATTAATTTTGTTCAGAGACAGGAATATAGTTAATATGTTTGTCGCGCCTGGCATTAGAAAATGCCATCCGATCAGTATCAAATGTTTACCGCCAAATTGTGTAATTCCCAGAACCACAATGTGAAAGAAAACTTGTCCGAGAAAAGCCCCATTCTGGACATGGCCCATGATAGCTCATGTGTTAATATGATCCTGAGTCTATGAAACAAACGCTGGTTGTAAGAGGTCGAGAATAGACAAGAAATCGCACCCTTGCAATAAAGAGTTAATATAGTTACATTTACCTAGGTATAACATTTGGTGAAAACTTTCATCTTTATGTTCAGGCAGAACGTAAACCATAAAGTGATGGCCAATTGCAACATTCTTTGGTGCAATTACTTCCCTCGCATTCCTCTTAAAACAATTGACAAAATAGTTTGTGTTAATAAACTTGTACATAAATAAGATCGGTAGAACTAATTATAAAAGATTGTCGGTAGTGCAAAATAAAAGGAGACATACTTTAAGCCAATACACTGAGTGTACACTGAATTGCGACCACCCCTCCACGCAAGGAAGTATGGCCAGCAGCCGAGCTTATTAAATGATCACTCCGACAGGTATTGTTGTAGAGAAAGAATACACTCGAGGTTACATGTTGAACGAAAGCACACTGTTATGATGGGAGGTAGGCAGGGAGTATCCACATTTCAATAGAACATGATTGTGAGTACACGAACAATAAGCGCGTCAATCACCCAGATAGCAATACTTGTCGGATGCGCCCTTTCCTGTGTACTGAAAATATACAAGGAAAATGAGGTAAAGGTCTCCAAGAGACGGAACTGCAGGGGCATACGGAGGTTCAAAACATAGGGTGAGCATAGCGTCAAACAGCTAGTAACAGCCAAATGAACAATAAATGTCTGCGGATTACGTAACCAATACAAAAGTGGAAGCACAACACCCATATCCCATGCAAGTACACTGGCAGACGTGAAGTTCCACAGCAAATGACCCACATTGTCACCATCTCCTTATGACTCGACTCCGCCATGCTTGGGCACATAACAAGCTAATTGAACCGTAGATGTTTGGAAACGGTTGTGTTGGTCCGACAAATCACAGTTTGTGCTACTTTCCCAGCACAGGCGTGTGCAATGTGGCGCCAACAACATGAAGCTATGGACCCCTCGTGCATGGTGCGTACTGTACAGACCGTTGGGGGAGGTTGTATGATTTGGGAATGCTTTCGTTGGTATGGACGGGCATTCAATTCGCACCAGAATTGAATGCTTTACCACTGAGTCACAGCAACCCTTTACAGAGATTCGAAATAAATAAGTTCGATAACGAAATAGTAACATGCATTTGAAGTAGTGTTTGAACGTATTCTACACATATTCACTCTCATTACTTAGAGTTTCTTGATTTGAGAGAGAAATTTTACACAACTGCTTTAGTATTTTCTCATTTTACTTAACCTCCGTACTAATCGGCATTCGACAGTTCAGTTCTCAGAAACCTTTCTACCCTAAGTATATAGATATCCGTTGTATGCAACGTAGTATAAAGATGTAATTATGCATTTTCGCACACTATCTAAGCTGGACAAAAGCAAACGTCGACTACTGGGACATGTATGAAGTGGACCAAAATATTGCGTTTTCTCTAAAGATAGAATTAAGACCATGTCTTTCTTTGGTATCTCCAAGAATTGAAAAGCGTTTAAGAAATGTTTTAAGAAACATTTTATATCAATGTTTTACACTTCTATTTGAATTTAAATATTAGTATTTTAGTGGAAAATTGCATTCTCAATTGTGCTTTTAATGTTCCCTTTCAGTTCACAAATTATTCGTGTCTTATTCTCGTATACATGAGACTTGATAATCCAAAGAAAAAGATAATAAAGGAAGGAGAGGTTAGGTAGTCAATACAGTTCATATAATCATTTCGCGACAAAACGCATCCAGGGAACTCTTTCGATCTAATAAACCTATATTAATTCATGTCATTCACCGAAACAGAACTGAACGAAATTATCTTCAAAGCATAATACTATTAATCGCTTTCCACAATTAAAAAGAAAAAAGAATGAAAATTTTTGACATTCTTATAGATAACCCCTTTAGATGACTTAGTTTTGAAATTATGCTTAAACCTTTCTAATGATGCAGCTTAAGATGTGCTATGGTCAACCAGATAACGTGTATTAACCACCTGGAAATAGTGTGTATTCCACCAAAAATCGAATTATAGAGTGCATGCACGAAACGCATACTCACTACCTATTCTGAGTGTATGAGAGCACAGTCTGCTTCTCAGTTATTCATATATCACTGTCTTCGAAGCCACCAAGAATGTGAAATTGTGATAATAAATCATAGCAGTAAAGAACTTAATTCAAACGTTACGGCTAAAGTAACGTAGGATTCAGCATAAATAAATAATCACTCTAAAAGTTTAATATATCCTTCGTGCTACACGATTTTTGTAGTAAAATGAAACTCAATAACTTAAATTTTCACTGGAAAAAGTTATTAACATTTGAAAAAACTTGGGTTATATGTATATACGTATGTCATATATGCAGCTGTATAAATCATTCACAATAAAAGATTTTATATTTTTAATAGAAAGCTCTAGAGAGAGAAAATAATGGATATAGATGGATTCAAGAGCTTTCAGTACAAGCAGTAATACCTTTTTGTTGATCGTATTGTATTACTATATATAACATTTCGTAAAGTATATAAAAAAAGATTTCAACATTTGTTTTTCTCTGTTTTGTTTAACAATGTTTTTTTTATTATTTGTTTACTTCTGGAATCCGAATGGGATAGGAAAAATGAACTATTATATCAGAAACATTCATTCTTTGAGCAAATTTGAATAAAATCATTCATTTTAGGGATTAATGATGCACCTTTACTTCTTATTTTTAGATCTCTTTAGAAATTTATACTGAAACAGGGTATTATGTTTATAAAACAATTAATGGTTATTCATTACGACCACAAAAATAGGTGAGATATTGGAAACGTACATAAACAGCCTATTTCGTATTTTGTATACGTTTCGGTATTAGAAGATCCCAGTTCAAACTTCGCAATCTACTGTTACGTGTTGATTTTGTATTTGTGTAAAAGTGGTTCAAATTGTATTGATCTTGTCCGTTCGGTTCAGCCATGAACCCGGCGGGCGAACACCAAACTTGTTACAATGTGTAATGTTTTTCTTTAATTTTATGTGTAAATAATGTAATTTCATAGCTGTTACCCGGTGAAATTCCACCAAACTTGTAACATGTTATAATAGCATAAATGTATATTCTTGTTATGTGATGTGAACGTGTTGCGCGTAAACGTAGAGAATGAGAGTTAAATGTGTGATCTTACTACACAGTATGGAGTCGTCACTAGGGAACTCACACTATCCCACTTAGAAAGGATTTAGGGGGAGAGGGGAGAATTCCTTCATATAAGGGTCCTCCACTTTCGTAATAGAAATTCTAGAACGGTGACTTCTTTTTCGTCTCTTTCTCCTAGTTGACATATTGGGTAAAAGCCGCATTTATTATAATTATTAAGTATTCTACCTTTTGGCCAGTCCTGGAACTAATGAGGTTTTTCTTCTTAATTTTCAGTTTGAGTCTGAAAATGTTTCTTCCATGTTTCTCGATTTTCAGCTTCCTCTTTTAACTCTCAATATTTTCTTCTATTTTTTAAATCATCGATCTGTGTTCTTTTTCTTACTATTTCGCTTTCCTTCCATCTTTCCTACTTATGGTGATATAAAGAAGACAATTTCTTCGCAAGATGTGTCCAATCCAATTGGCTTTTCTACGAAGGGTAGGGGCTATAAGCGTCCTCTTATCTCATATTTCTTTTAAACATCCTCATTTGTTACTCTTTGTGTCCAATTTATTATCTACATCTTCCTCCAACACCACATTTCAAAGCTCTCTAAATATTTCTCCTCTAATCTCTGTAATGTTCATGTCTCTGAACCATAGATTTCAATACTCCACTTAAACATTCTCTTCCTTAGTCCAATATTAAACCTGCTAGTTAGTGATCTCTTCCTGTTGAATGCTTCTTTGGCTATGGCAATTCTTGACCTGATCTCTTTGATGCAGAAAGCGTCTCTCGTCAAAATACTTCCTAGCTACTTGAAGCGATCGACCTCCTCAAGTATTATTTGTTCTACTCTGACTCGTAAGGGCGAATTTTCATGGGATAATCTAATAACTTTCGATTTTTCGATGTTGATTTCCATTGGATACAGTTTTCCAGTGTCAACTATTTTGTCGATCATCTCCTGTAGTCTTTCTTCGGTCCTAGCTATAATAACCGTACCATGTAGTAGGAGATTTCTTTTTCGTCTCTTTTTCCTAGCTGACAAGTTGAGTAAAACCCGCATTTAGCTTCAAGCACATCTTTCATTAGCTTGATAGTTTGAAATCTCCGGTATCTGAGATATCTTATATCTCAATGAAAGAGAACTCTCAGATATTTTGGTAGCATCAGAAATGAGCTTGCCGAAACTAATACCAGTACCTGGTCGAATCTTACACACCTACCTATAAACTCTGGAGTCTGAACAAGAATTCACTGAAGTTGTAGAGTAATTTTGAAATACAGTAAATTTATTAGAATAAGATAATAAAAGTTACAATAAGCGTGAAGTAGGTTACTGAATATAAAAGGTAACATATTAGTGCTACACTTGGGTAATAACAACCTTCAGGTCAACATTGTAAGAGTTTACACTATACACTGCTTGGAAAAAACTTGCCTCGAGATTAGTCTCTTTAACTTGTATTAAGAGACTGAAATGTCAATTGTGGAGAGAAAAAATAACAAAAAGAAAAGACACTGAAACGAAGAATTCAAACTCTTCAAGCTTGTCTATTGATGTTCGTTTGATTACATGCTTAGTGCTTAGAAAATGGTATGAATCATATTTTCTTTTTAAAACATAATCCCCATCGTTAAAGAAGGACTTATCCCATTTGTTCACCAAGTGTTGATTTCCCTGTTCGTAGAATTTCTGTGATTCTGACCTCAACCAATTGCAAGAAGTGTCCATGACCTGTTGGTTTGACTGGAAGCGGCGACGTTGCAGTGTTTTATTCAAGGGACCAAAGACTTGAAAGTTGCACGGTGAAAAGTCGGAACTGTAGGGAGATGTTCTAACACTGTCGAAACGAACTGTGCCATCTTGTTCTGGGTTTCTGCTGCCGTACATGGTCTGCATTGTCAAGGAGGAGCATCAGCCAAAAGATTAAGAAAGGTGAATCTATTGAACCTGATTGCATTCCAGAAATTCTTCAGGGTACTTCAGTAACAACCAGCACTGATCGTTGAATCAGGTGGGAGAAACTCAATAAGCAAAGACGGCCCTTAATGGTAAAAAAATATCACCATCACTTTTGTACTACTCTGTGTCAACCTGATTTTCTGGGGTAGTGGTGACCCTTGATATATTTATCACAATTCATCAACTACCCACAAGCCTTAACAGAAGAATGTCATCCTCATGAGAACAGATAAGGTGCTGCAATGGCAATCAAAGACCCATCGGATCCTCTATGAGATTGTGTGGCAAGCATTGTCTCAATTCCATATATTGGAGTTTTTGCTTTATGACACTCTGCCCTGAACCATTACTCACATCAAGATTCTCATTATTGTCCTAAATATCGACGCTATCGTTTTCGCGAATGATCTGGTCAATTCATTGACTCAATCATCTATAATAACGACTTGCTTGTGTCAAGGTCACTTATCACTCTTAATATTTCCTGCCTTTCCGATGAAAACGTTTGTGTCACCCAACATAAAGTTCAACGACAGAGCTTGTTGTCCATACAGTGCAGTCATTCGTTGAGGTACTTCATGAACATCAACATTCTCGGGTGCTAGAAACAAAATGACCCCACATTGCTCCTCGTTACTGGCAAACATCACATAGCTTGACACGATAACTGAAACAAACAGAAAAAAGATACTATTAGAACTGTTTCATAATGCTACTTAATTTCATTGAACTTCACACAAGATACAATTCTGAGTGCACAACTTTGACCACAACTCTATTTCGTTTTCATTTGATCGGTTCTTTTATAAGACTATATTAGTATGCGCTATTTTTGTTCAGAAAATTCTGTTCAAATCTTTAAAACAATTGGTTCTACGAAGAAAAAGTCTAATACCCTTTTGTGTAGGGTTTTATAAACTATAGGTTTTCTCATAATAATTTATATAAAAATTCATAATCTTCAGGATAATTGCAAAGAAAAAATCCGCGGTTCAAATCAAATGTAGATCCTACTATTCAGGTTAGGCTGAGAATATCAAGGTAATATCACCACAAAGAAGTTAAATTCTACCTTTACGAGCTTTCCAATGCAAATGTATAACATTGATTAAGATTCATTACTATTATCTCTAAAACAAACTTAATTCTCTGACATTCAAACCATTTAATGCCTAACAAACACAGTTTCGAAGATAATTTCATTAATTTTATAATGTTGAATAATTGTAAAAGAAAAGAATTTTGGAATAAAAAGAATAGTGAACAAAAGTAGAAAGAGAAGAAGAAACATAAACAAGATAAATGTTTTTGTCATAACAGTATCTAAATTACAAACTTCTAAATTATAGGCTAATTCAAGTAGTATGTACGATACTGCTAGGGATAGATGTGTCACCAATAGGAAAAAAGCAATCAATAGACACTTTCTGCTCATAACAGAGTATCTTTCCACATACATAGTTCACGAATAAATAAACAGTATATTTCAGCAGAAGAACGCCGATCGTTGAGACCACTTGCATGCCAAGTGACCTAACTTTAAAAAATGAAAAATGATACCTCTGTACTAAAGGTCATTTCTTTTAAAAGATGATCATAAACAGTAAATTATAAACCCATAAACTACATGTTTATGTTTCGAAAGTCAACATTACAGAAATATAAATTGTTTATGAAATATTGAACTTCAAACTTCACTGCTAGAATATTTCGATTTTGGAGTTAGGCCAATTGGCGTCCAAGCGGTTCAATTATTTGTAACAAGTAAAGGTAATCTCTCTAGCACCAAAATAATTGTCGATAACCACTCAAATACTTCATTTGCTTCAGCACGATTTGATTTATCCAATGATATGTCGTCGTTTAAAATGTGAAACCTCATATATCCAATTTTTGCAATTCTGAGATTTGGCATAACTTGATGAGGAAGAAACACGTTATGAAAAACTAATATTATGAATCTATATAGTGAAGCTGTTTACTCCTTTGAAAATGTAACAAATTGGACATACGAGGTAGGCCTATCACATCTTAAACGACGATATGTGTCATCTTTGGATGATTTTACAATTAAAAAAAATAAAATTTTGAAACTTAATCATAATTTTAAGCTATAAAACAATTTAAACTATTTATAGTTAAGTATTATAGCTCTAGTCATGTTGCTACTATCATGGTGGCATGGTAGCTTAGTGGTAGAGCGCTTCTCTGCTGCGTGAAGTCCTTGATTCGATCCCCGATCAAGTAAGTTTATACTGGACGACATTGTCTTCGTGAGGTTTCTCGGAATACTCCTGTTTCCTCCCAAATTCTCCTTCTATTGATTTTGCATCATCATTCACTTCCCTCAATTATCGTCTCCCCTAATTTAAAGGGCATAATCGTTGAACTTAAAACTGGGAGATTTCATTTCATTTCATCACAATTACAAGCTTGATTAAAGTATGCATCAATATCAGTTTCGCCTCAATATGCTATGATTTGCTTAGAAACGTTTTTAAAATCATTTTCTCAAAAACTTGTCATAAGAATTCACACACACCTACATAATTTTTTCACCTTAATTGAGCTATTGATTGGGATGTACTACATCTTTGAACTCTTGTTTCGTTTTGCTAATATAATAGTAGGATTATTTATTGTGATATATATTTTTTTGGAGTCAGTATTCAAATTTATCTTTCTTTAAGAGTTTCTTTCAGTAACGTCCATCACAGTCTCAACTGGGTACTGTAGGATACTTCAAGGAAGACTTCCTGAAAATAATCTACACTGCTTCCTCAGAAATTATTCCTAAAATGAAAACCAATCTTTTATCCTTAAGGTAAAAGGAAACGGATTCTTAATACATGTAAAGAATATTGAGAATCGACAGAAACAAAATATGGAAGGGAACGAGAAAAGTCCAAGAAAACCGAAGAACATATTAATTTATTGTTTATCACAAACTCACGAGGACTGTTATTAAACTAGAAATCTCTGCTCCCAAATGTGAGTGTTCTATATCTCAGCCATCATATCGTCTCACAGCCAATAGTGCTTGTGCTGTGTGCTTAAATTTCTTATCTGGTAATAATGCAATATCAGTAACACAGAAAAAGAGAATTGTTCTTTTTTTTTATCGAACACTACGAAACACTGTTAAACGGCGTCAAACTGGCAACCTGGATTTGGCACAGAAAAACAATGAGAGTGTGTTTCTTTGGATAAACATCACATAAATTAGTAACAATTTCTTCGAGTAAAAATTAAAGTAAATTATTATTGGGAACCACTGGTGTTCGAACTCGCGAGCTTGACACTCGCTCTCAGCCGGGCTCGGGCTCAATTGTTAAATGCCCCAATGAAGTAATAGGCACTAGCCGAGTTGAGAGAAGTGATCACGAGTCTGATTAAGCGTGAGCCCAGTTGAGAGCTGTGAACGCGAGCCCAGTGCAAAATGGCCATCTATGTTGGAAACCAACAATATAGTTTCTGGTGCTCCAACTTTTTATTACTTTCTCGTAAACTATGCTTGCGAATTTAACAAGTATATTATTTTGTTCAGCTTTATGTGATCTATCAACTGATATATGTCTTAGCTGACAATAGTTTGATTAAAAATTGAAATGTAAGACTTAATCAAAATTTTAGACTATATCTCAATCACTGTACCTGAAGTCTTGTCAACATGGAAAGCTCAATGAGGATAAGTTAAAATGCCAGTTTCATCTTAAATAAGTACCATACTATTTGTACAGCATCAATATTTACGTTTAGAAAAACATGATTTTCTTCCATTTTTTTTCAGAAACGAAGCATTTCGTTTTACAGAAACTCCATCGTGGTTATATCATTAAGGTATACATATTTTACAGGTTCGATTGTCAGTGAGAGATTATGAAATTGAAAGTGAGTACACTCATGTGTATCATTTTGTTCAGCTCAAGAAGGTCTACTAGTTGGCATATGTTTACTCATTGAGCAATTTTTTCCCGGCAAATGCCATAAATATTATGGTATTGAAAATTATATCTAAGTAAGGTTTTCCTAAAAACATAACAAAGAACATAATTTAATTTATGTCATTTCATTTAAAGCAGCCTATAATTTGAAAAACGTTGTATGAAATGTTTTTCAGCGATTTAATTAAAATAAGTTAATGTACGAGTATGAGTTCCATTTAAAGTTCGTATGTAAAGCTGTCGTATGAGTTCCCTTTAACAGTGACTGTGTACACAATTTTCACTTTCAGTAGCAAGTATGACATTACAGAAAATAAGATGCCCTAAGTGCCATTAGCAACCGTTTGCTACTCAAAAATTCTGGAACTTATCTTTTACAAAGCTATACTGAATATCATTATTAACTTTCAGTAGAGTACTTAAACTAATTTCTCGTGTGAGAATGAAGCTGCTGAAAAGCACTGCAGACTACTTTCTAACCAGACGAAATGC
Source organism: Thermobia domestica (assembly GCF_964235325.1). Classification (NCBI taxonomy): domain Eukaryota; kingdom Metazoa; phylum Arthropoda; class Insecta; order Zygentoma; family Lepismatidae; genus Thermobia; species Thermobia domestica. The sequence continues at coordinate 166,371,085 of NC_137463.1, read as the reverse complement.
AGTGATGAAAAGAAATCTCAACAACCATTCTGATATCATTCGCTTATTGTCAGTATACCTATATACAGTAAATACAAATTTATAATTTTTGACTTTACGAAGTACACAATGTAATTGTTCAGTAATTAACATAAGCAGGCATTCATTAATTCATATTAATATATTAATTAATAACACTAATAAGTTTTCATCTATGATATTCTACTCAGGTCATGTGGGTTTTCGATGACTAATATTGTGTTTGCAAATTTTCCCGGTGAATATTTTTCCCTTTCTTGCATTTGTTCCATCATCACTCATTTATGAATTTAGTTTATCAAAACTCTATAGCCCTATATTCATTCTGTCAGACAGTCCGTCAGGGAAACAGTCTCAAGAACTATTTAATGGATTACCATCAACTTTGACCACGATGTATAGAGTCAATAGTTATGAATTGAGTTCCCTAATGAATGTAACGTTCAAATCGGAAGCGGTACAAATCAACCCTTTCCGGTTTTAACGTTAATCACTGTACAATAAATATGGTAATAGATATCGAGAAGCGGTTTCGTGTAATCGACATGTATAATATTCATGTAGATAGAAGGGTACCCAATTTGTGCATCTGTTGAAAATTGTGAGCTTAGGTATTTAGGGAGCATTTTTCGCTTTAGAAAATGTGTGCTTGGTAAAGAATATAGAGAATTAACTGGATCAAACGGGGGACAAATGAGAAAGTGTTAAAAATAGTAGGAGAAAAGAACAACTTTAGGTGTAATATACGCCTAAACGAGGAAAAAACTGGTTGGAACATTACCGTGAAAGGAACTGCGTCGTGAAGAACGTGCTAGTACATATGGTGGCAGGAGAAACACGGAGCAGAAAAAGATGCTATAGTTGATGGATGGTATTAAAAACACGAGTCAAGTAATATAGGTTTGATTACTTGACCTGTTATGAGTCAAGTAGTGTAGATTTGATGCATATGCATTGGTTAAGCCTAGCTGTGACTTATTATATCTACTGACATATACGGAATTTTGACAACACCGAGGTGAAGGTTGACTAGCCATATAACTTCAAATATGGATAGGAGACGTCGCTTATCGTACAATATTTAGTTTTCCTTGCCTGTATGAATATGTTCGAAAAATGTACCGCTTTCGTAAGTACCAGCGATGTCAAGCAGATGTAAATAAACGATTCCTTTGGTTCTCGGTCAATTCATTCATCTTTTCGTCTTTTATAGTTTATTAAAATGCCACACCACAATCCTATGATTAACGCAACGATTAACGAATGATTAACGATTGATTACTTTCTTTGCAACTTCTCGTGTTATCGTTTTCCGCATAACTGCTTCGGAGAACAGCTTCAATTCGTAGTGTCCAACAACCGAACGATGTTAGTGATCTTCCTTATCCTCCAAGAGTAAGTCACCACGACAAAATTTGTAGAACCAACCTTCTATTGTATGTTAGATACATTGCCATAATTTATAGCACTAAAACTGACTAACTAACTCTATGGCCTATGGAACTCGGAGGTTCAATGCCGCGTTCACAAAAGCTCTCCACTGACTTCTATCCTTAGGTAACTATCCAGTTTCTACCCTGTATTCCAATCTCTGCGAGATCCATCTTAATATTGTCCTCCCATCTTCGCCTAGGTCTTCCTAATGGTCGTTTTCCGATTGGTCTTCCAGTCAAGACTTTGAAAGCGTCTCTACTTTCTTCCATTCTAGCTACATGACCCGCCCATCTAAGCCTCCTAGACTTGACGTCCCTAACAATGTTGGGTAAACCATATAAATTATGTACTTCCTCGTTATGAAGTTTCCGCCATTCCCCATTCCCGTTCTTCTTGGGTCCGAATATTCGTCTCAGGATCTTGTTCTCAAATACTTTCAGTCTATGTTCTTCCCTCCATAATTTATAGCACACTTTCATTAATGTTTCAGTTTGTTTTGGGTCCTCTGCAACCGAATTTAAATAGTTTCGCTGTATTAGAGTTTGAAAAATTATATAATATTTTGGCTTCCTATCGTCTCAGGCAGGAAAATAGATGAATGAATACACATATATATTTCCTATGATATATATTTCTACATTCTGCTAAACATAAGTTTTCAGACTATATTAACAAGGGATACAACCAGCATATTTTGTTAGGAACTAGGGATTAGATTTCTGAGCTGTCGGCATCTATGATTATTTAGCTCGTCTCGTATGAGGTGATGTCCCTCGGTGAGCGTACTATCTGAGGAAATGGAAGGAAGGAAGCGGCCTGGGACTTGTATGTTAGGTACCGTCCCGGTATTTGCCTAGTGTGAATGAGGGCATTCAGGAAAAACCTCACTCAAGATGGCTGGGCTGAAAAATCTGTTACACTTTTTCGACAGATTGTCCTGACCGGGTATCGAACCCGGGACCGATCGCACAAAAGCCACGCGGAGCCAAAGCATATTTTATTATCACTGATATGGCTCAAAATGGAAGTTCCAGAATTTTCATATTATTTTTTTGCAAACTAAACGAATAGGATACGGGAATATCCTAGAGTCCATCAGCAGATTGTGTCCAGATAGCTTCAAAGCAAATTGCTACTTCATTTTGTGCATATCATGCTGGGTTTAGAAATGAGTCGCCACTGGTCCTATTAATAAATTATTTCACAAAGACTACTGTTTGCCTTATTTCCAAAAATCAATTACAGTAGACTCTGCACTATCCGGCCTAGGTAAGAGACAGAAAAAGAAAAAGAGAAAACTTCGTAATAAATTGAGAAATGTTTCGTAAACGATCTACTAAACTTGTAATGCTTTCATAAAAATGTGACTGTGTCAAGAAGAAACAGTCATCAATCAAGGAAATTTTCAAAAACTAGAAATTATATATTTTGACTCTTTTAGGCCTAGTTACTTTTGATCGCGAGAAGATAAAGGTGATCCGTACTACTTATGGCAGTACGTCAGCGCAAAAGTTGAGAACTTCCGGTTTACATTTCTTTCATGTTTCCTGCAACTAAATGAGAAATTATTATTTTTTTAAATGTAACACTACTTTTATTCTTTTTGACTTCCTTTCCTCTAATATCGTTTAAACGTATGTTACAATATTAACAAATATTTATAAATTACTTGTCTGTACTAAGTGTACATGTAATCTTAATAAGACGGAATGTGATGTAAAAAGTGTGTTTTAATGGTGTGGAGCAGCAACTAGTGATTAATCATAGTACTCTAATGTACCCTGCATTTTTTGTTATCCGGCTTGACTTTCTGAAACATTAGACCGGATAGTCGGCACTCTACTGTATATACATTTAGAAATTTTCGAAGGGAGACTGAAAAGAGTCTTGCCTACAATCGATTTAAAACGAGAGAGAACCGTTTGGGAATCGAGGCGAGACTTTTACAGAAACTGAAACGAAGCAATAAAACTTTTTCGTCTCGTCTCGTTTCGTGGATAACACTAATATCGACATTTTAAGAAAGTAATTGCCATCCCTCTTGTTATATTGGCCAACCAAATCTAAAAAAATATTTCCTAGTGGTACCTACTATACATATTGTCCAAATTTCAAGTTTCTTTTTTAAGATGTTTTGCCTGAACGTTAATCAATCACTCACTCAGTCAGGACTTGTTTCAAACATATATATATATATATATATATATATATATATATATATATATATATATATGGATACCGGCCGCTACTAAGGGTGAAGGAACGTGCTCCGGCCGTGTGATTGAAGGGCAACATGGAAGAGTTGTTTTATACTTTGATAAGGCATCTTCTTTGTAACTGTATCTAGATATTCTATCCTTGGTCTTCCTCTTCCTGGTTTCCTTCTGCCTTTTCCTCTATCAGCACAGTGATCCAATCGGAGTGTCGAATAAGATGGCCAAACATGCTGTTTCTCCCTTTTCCTATTATCTTCATGATTTGTCGTCCTTCATTAGCTTCCTTTAGTACGTCTTCATTCCTTTTCTTTTTGGTCCATAATATGCGCAGCATTCTGCGCCAACACCGTATTTCAAATGCTTCAGCTTGGATATTTCAGCTTTTCTCAATGTCCACGTCTCTGAACCGTACAGCGCCACACTCCATACCAGTGTCTTAATAAATCGTTTACGAACGTCCAGCGACAAATTTCTTGATGTTAGTAGTCCTCTTTTCCTATAGAATGCTTGTTTAGCCTGTGCTATTCTGGAACTTACGTCTTTTTCACTTCTTCCGTCCGAGGATACAAACTTCCTAAATAGGGAAACGTCTTAACGTCTTCGATTATCTCTCCATCTTACTATACGTTTGCCCCTTCCTGTCCTGTTCTTATGCACTTTATCACTTTCGTTTTCTTATTTATCTTCATTTTGCATGTTTTCCCATGTTGGTCGTTCAAGTTTGAATTTGCTTCCTACATGTCCTCATCGTTCTCCGCTATCAATGGTATGTCATCAGCAAACCTTATTCTGCTGAAAACCTGACCATTTACTTTTACACCATTCTCAATTTCATCCAAGAATTCTTTCATTGCCTCTTCTATATAAACGTTGAACAGGAGAGGCGAAACTCCACATCTCTTCCTCACTCCCTATTTTTGATTTGTTCTGATCTCTTCCTATAACAGCTGTCCGGTTTCTATAAAGTTGATATATTATTCTTCTGCCTCTGTAATCTACTCTCAGCTTCTTCAGTGCTCTAAACATGATATTCCAATCTACGTTGTCAAAAGCTTTCTCTATATCTACAAATGCTATCACAATTGGTTTGTTTATTCTGATGTGCTGTTCCATGATCAACCGTAGACTCAGTATTGCTTCCCTTGCTCCTCTTTTCCTCCTGAATCCAAACTGGTCCTCCGATGACCGTTCTTCGGTTTTCCCTCTATTCGTTGTGCGATAATTTTGCACAGTATTTTTGATGCATGGGAAAGCAAACTTAACGTTCTGTGTTCTTCGCATTTCCGTGCGCCTTTCCTCTTTGGGATACGTACCAATAGGCTTTTCTCGAAGTCTCTTGGTATTTTTCCCGAGATGTATATTTCATTAATAAGATTAAATAGTTTCTTCTTTGTTGATATTCCGAGATTCTTAATCACTTACTTTGGTGTTTGATGTATTCCTAGGGCTTTACCATGTTGCATTTTCTCGAAAGCATTGTCAAATTCGCACTATAAAATTGATGATCCTAATTCATTTTCATCGAAGTTTTCTCCCTTCTCTATCTCTTCTTCGTTCACTCTATCTTCTTTGTAGAGTTCTTCAATGTATTCCTTCCATCTTCTCCTGCTGCTTCTCTTCTATTAGCGATGTTCCATCCTTGTCTATGATAATGTCTATGCGTTTCTTTATCTCATCGAACTGATTTCTAACCTTTCTATATGCCGTTTCTGTATTGTCTTTGACTACATTTTCATCAATTTCTTGCATAACTTGTTTATCCAGTTTTCTCTGCCCTTCTCTACTTCTCTGTTGGTGTGATTTCTGCACCTTTGTATTTCTCTTCTTTGTTTGTTATCTTGAACTGTCTTATTTGCTCCATCATTTTCAATATTTCTGCTGTTACCCAGGGTTTATATTGGGTTCTTGTTTCTCTTCCTATGTGCTCGTCGGCAGCTTTCATAATCTCTGCTTTCGTGACTTCCGATTTCGAGTCGATGTCATCACCTGCTAAAGCTACCGTAGACGATTCTTTGTCTCTCGCATGTTTTCATCTCTTATTAACTTGGTTGTGTTCCATCTTTCGTTTGGTGCTTCCACTCGTTTCCTTTTTAGTCGGAGTTTGCTCTTTATCAAAACTAAGTTACGATCTAAGTCAACGTCTGCTCCTGGGTAACTCTTACTGTTCTTCGCTTTATTTCTAAATGCTTGTCGGATCAGTATATAGTCCATTCGATATCTTTCTTTCTCTAGTGGTCTTGTCCATGGAAGAGAGCTTCTTAGTGGTTGTTGGAAGAGAGTGTTCGTTACAGTCAGATTATGGCTTTTGTAGAACTTAATTAATCGTGCACCTCTCGCATTCCTTTCTCCTAGGCCAAAATTCCCAGTTACATTCTCTTCTTTGCCTTCGCCGACTACTGCGTTCCAGTCACCCATGATGATTAAATTGTCCTGGTCTTCAACTTTCATCAATACTTCTCTTTGCTCATAGATTTCTTCTACTTCCTCATCTGTGTAGCTTGATGTAGGCATATATACTTGGATTATCGTCATATTTCTCGGTTCGGTTGCTATCTTCAACATTATTATCCTTTCATTGTATTTCCAACTGCCTATAATTTTCTGTCCTATCATCTTATTCAAGCCAAAGTAGTATGTGCATTACTGTTCGAAGATATCAAAAAGCAACAGATAAAATCTGCTACTTAACGGTTTATATTTCTCTTTGACAGTACATAAATTAATAATAATAATAATAATAATAATAATAATAATAATAATAATAATAATAATAATAATAATCCAGCATAAAACTTATCAATTTCATCAGATTGGCAACAAGCGACGCATATTGTAACTTCATAAAAATTCGTTTCTCACGATTTTCTCGAAAACTACACATGATAATTTATTTTCATTATGTCATTTTGCTTATCTCGGTGTGATATACTGAGTGGCCCAAAAGTAGGTATACAGTATTGTATTTTTTATATATGTAGGTCTGTAGACCTACTTTTGGTCCACTCTCTGTCTTATCTTTGGACAATTTCACAGTAAAACAAGAATTAAATATTAGGAGTAAATCATACTTTTGGGCTACATCTCAATAACCATGGAAAAACTGACTAGTGTATACTTCAAACTGTAAGTTTCACCTTGACTTGCATTATACATTCTTAGAATTTCAAAAATGAAATTTGTTCCTTTGCATTAGAAAAAAATTCTTAGGATTACAAAAATGAAAATAACTTTTCCGAAATCTGGAATCTTTTTCCAAATTCCGAATATTTTCGCCAATCATGAATTCTTTCGAATTTTTTTCCGAAATCGGGAATTTTCTGAATTCCGGAAATATTTCGATTTCACTTACCGGATTCCGGAAGTAAATCGTGAGCCATCTCTAATATATACCGATCGAATTATCTCTATACTTCAAGATTTCTGACTTTCACGGTTCCCCAAAGATTTTAGGAGGGTTGTTTATGTATATATTTAACGTAGTCTTAATTGGTAGGGAAATATTTTTTATTATTTATTAACCCGCAAACACTACTATTCTTGCTATTGCCACTGCAACAACAACAACAACAACAACAACAACAACAAAACAACTACCACTACTACTACTAGTGCTACTACTAATAATAATAACACATATGACCTCACACTGAAGGAAGAGAGGAATAATATTTTAAATTAAATATATAGGATAAAATATGTTATGGTAGGGAATTCCAGACATTGCTTGATGCAAAAGTAAATTAAAAAGGGGAATAGTACCAATCTAATTGTGGCACACATAGTTTAAAGTACGTATGAGTTATTCCTACTTCATCATTTAGTCCAATGTAAGACTCGCAACGAGTTTTCGCATAAATTACGGAGGTCCGTAGCACGTGGGTCAAACGTGAGCACTGAGAATGGCTGCGATACATCGAGGCTTAGTCAGGATGAGACCTTTACGTTTATCACAGGGTATCAGAAGCATATGTGAAATGTTGGCAAAGTTGTCAATTTTACCTAGAGGAAGACTCTGGTTCGCGAAGAGCTATACAGTTATACACTAGACGTCTTAAGATAGTGAGAAGCCACATGAGCATCTTGCAAAGGAGGCAATAGAATACCATGGAAATGGAAAATGTTTTGTGACGCATGCGGTATCACATCATGCTAAAAAGTGGTTTCATGAGGAAGCTGCAGTATAAAAAAAAAAATCTGATCCAATATCTCCATTTTTTTAAAAAAAAGAAAAAAAGCTCTCCTCAATGCTTTCAGTTAAGAACAGACAAGGAAAAATCAACTTAACGTTTCACGATTTTGCCATTGATTCTGAGGAATACAGATAACTAAGGCTAGATGATTCTGTGGAATAAGAATATAGGAAGAAACGGAAGTATCTCATGAAAACCCATGGATACAATGCTGTCCACACCAAACATATTTGAAGATAGAACCAAGAACCTCCTGCAAGAGAGGTAAGCGCTATTCCATTGAGCAACCGTAACCTCACAAACAGACAGGGAATCTAATACCATCCTACAGTATAACTATCAGTGTCGGACAGATATGTCATGCAGAACATAGGCGCTGCCTAGGCTGTTGCCAGAGGTACTCCCAGACGCATTCCATCATAATGTTCCACATAAAATGGTTTTGGTCCGAACAAGGATATTATGTCATCTAGATTTTTATGCGCGATGTTCGGAACATTATTTTACTTCTTTTATTATTCTGGTTCTATCTTCTTATCCTTTCCATCCTTAGCTTTCCTTTATTATATACGTTGATCTTCAATTGTTTATGAAGTTCCTCTATATTTCTTCTGCCTTTCTTCTGTTACTACTAGTTCACATGATCCTCTCCATATTTCCTATGCAATTTTTCTTTGTTGATCGATCAACTCGTTCTTTTTATGGCAGATAGCCCCTGATACACACTTCTTCTAGAACCATTCTAAGGACAAATCGTCTCCCTTCCTGCTTATTTTCACGTCTAGAAACACAATGGAACCTTTTTCATTCTACTTCCAATTCTAGTTCTGTTCCCTTATTCTTATCTCCTATTGTTAAGTTGGCTACGAGTACACCTCCGTATTCCGAAACAATCGTCAACACACCCACTGGAAAACATAAACTTTTCCCCTCCTTTCCTTTTAGCTTAATTTTCCCATCTGTTCACCACTATCTCCGCCAAAATAGGACTCATTCTTGATTATATGTTCAATCCCTCCCTGATATTCGCTAACTTCTCTCCTATAATGCAGAAATTGCTTCACTATAGTCTTAAATGCTTCTTTGATTTTTTTCTGGATCCCAACAATGTATTTTCTTTTCTCCCATTTCATTCATCACTGCTTTTAATGTACTCCCTCTTCAAGCTCGGGAACATTGTTTTCACATCAATGCTAAACAACAACGTCCTACCTTGTATGCATCCTATATTATTCAGTCTGTCCTTAACCTCTTTAGATTTTTAACACTACAGCACTCTTGCTCTCTCCTAAACATGTCAGCTATCCTCTTGACCTTCTCCTCCAGATATGCACACAGATTTCCTCGACAATTAAGCACCGGCCTCAGTTTTATCACTTTCTTATGTATCTTGGGAAATCCTTTCATTATTGGATTTTTTCTTCCTCATTTAAACATGCTTGATAACCTTCTTTCCTTAAAGAGCAAATCACATTTTCTTTTATTTCTCTCTTCAAATCTTTCCCCCTATCACTTCATATGTACCATCAGACAGATTCATCTCATTTTGCTTAGTTTCATTGCTTTTTCATCACTACAGTGTACCTCCTTTGTCTACTTACTGCACTAGTATATCCTCCTCCTACTCATTTCTTTAAGTGTCGTGTTCTCTTTTTCGTAAGGTTTCCCCTTTTTTGCATGTTCTACTTCATCATTGTCACATCCTTTCTTCTAATTGTGTCTCTCTTCTCTTCATCATCAACCTGGCTAATGCTCCACAGAAAAAAATCACTTCTTCCACGCTCAATCTCTCCTCTTTGATTTTGAATTTATGCCCTAAGCTTAATAACTACTTTTCTTCTTCTGACACTGATACACCAGCAATTACTATCAATTTTTGACCAGATTTTGTTCAACCTCCTTGCACACCCTATAGACGTTCATTTTCTTTCAAATCTAGTCCGTACCTTTAACTGAAAACACATTTTCCATCTATACAATCTTTGTATGATAATGTCCCTGGTAAATTTAAGCAAGCCGTCTTATACTCTTTCTTTTAACACAGCCGTCACTTTTCATTCTTGTTGACAAAGTTTTCCCTGATAAGAACCTCATTCCTTATGAGTTCCTTCTCCATCTTTTTAACCAAGTCATTGAACTTTTTCGTATCACACTTCATACCTTTCGTTTCAATTCTCAAACCCCTAGGTGTATGCTTCTCCGCTAGGTACTTTCTCAGGAATCACACTTGTTGTCTCTTAGATATTTCAACTCTCCTCTTGTCCTTCCATTTGCCAATTCTCCTTGTCAGCACCGGAGTCAATCCATTAACTAACTGGTTCATATCAGTTTTGCTACCTTAAATAACTTGAACTAGAAAAACAAATCACTGAACGAAGCAACGTTTATTTTAAAATAATTACTATCGGAGAGCAGATCTGGTTCCAAATTTTCTCCAGGTATGTCCTTCCTTGGACTAGACAAGATTTCATGCTGTGGCTTACCACTTTCTAATATACATGGATACATTTTTGTCATTACAAGTTTATTTATTTCAATGCTTAAATCGAGAAACAGAAAACTGTATTTACGTGCTGTATAAATAAACTTAAGCAACTTCGTTAAGCCCTTCCTCAGCAGTGTGGACGTAAAGGCGGGTTAAAACTAGGTGAACATTTCAATCTTAGTCGTTTTCCGGTAACTGATCTACATAGTATAATCAGTTCTAAAACTTCAAATAAATTTTCCAGAATTACACTAACGAATGGCACCAGCACTGCTCTTCAACGTATAGTAGAATTTAACCAATAAGCTCAATCTTAACAATGTTAATGCAGTAGTTTTCTGCACAACTGATATCCCATTGGGAACTAATGGTTTAGGGCGACTATTGGTTGGATCATAGTTTAGCGTCCTTTTCAGCATCAAGGATAAGTGAGATATAGACGTTCGGCTTAACGTGAAATCCGAATCAAATTACTTCACACTGGAATAGAACCCGGGTCTTCTACCCCGAAGGCACGTAAACTGACCATATATATACGACGAAACACTTTTAGATGACAAGTTAAGGCTAATGCGTTTTGGCAATAAGAATATAAGTGATACTAAGCGAGAATAGTGTAGTGTCCTGGCTACACAAAAATACTCGAACTACCTAACTATAGATACCCGAAGTACCAGTATCTTGGTATGGAATCTAAACTCGTGTCACTCATAACATGCATCTGTAGTTACTAGTTTAAGGTTTATTAAAAACACTATTCATCCATGCCACAAGTTCCATAGAGAAGATAATTACGGCCTTTCTTAGCATTCATTACCCATCAATTTTGCTGATTTTCTTCTATACTGCACTTGACTGGCGTTGTCTAGTGGAACAATGTTGCCTGATGGTGAGAATTGGAATTCATTTTGTTTACCTCACTCATCGCTTCTGCAGTTTCCAAATATTCTCCTACCAAGTTTCATTCCCTTCCATCCATTGGTTACGTCTGCAGAATCCTCTGAAGAGTTGTATTTTAATCACGGTAACTGGTACAAGCGTTTCATACAGAATAAGGGTGAAACGAAAAGAGTGTAAGAAAATAATATTGCTATCGTTAATCAACGATTGAGAAACGATGAGTAATAAAATTATTTCATATTTTAAACGATCATGTAGTGTTATTTCTAAAAGAAAACAGAATAAATACAAGTTTAATTATCAGATAAAATGTATTATTAAACTATTTAGTAACTATTTCCATGCTCCAAATACATCTCATTTGCAGAAAAGACAATAGCATTAATTTTATCTGTTTATGAGTATTATGTATGGGTTTTTGATAGTGACGGTTTTGTAATAATTGTGAGGCAACTTTTTGAATCACTTTGATGATGTTATACGTTTAGTAATGATATATAGTTTGGTGGGTTGGTGTTTGGTTTCATATTTCATGATATTTATAACATGCAGAATGCACTCTATTAGAAAACTAGGTAGAAACCTTTTAATTGCATAAATTAAAATAAGACAAATGCGAGTTCAGAATTCTATTTATATCACAATTAAATAAACAAAATGTTGTTTTACTTCTAATAATTACCGTACATCAGTCAATTGAACAATAATAATATAAAAATAATTAAATGAGAGAAGCTCTTTTGGTATGTAATAATTATTTATTTTATTTATTTACAGTTAATTCGCAATTGGGATTTTCATACTTATACGCATGAGTCCTTGTGTATATCATCAATTACAATTTATACAAAATATAGAAAGGTAACATATTCTACTGTTCGTCGAAAACAAGCCAAACATTGCTTTAATACGATAATAAAAATACTATTTTGCTATATGTTAAAGGAAGTATCAAATCATACTTCGTATGTAGAATCAAATCATTATATACTTTGTAAGATACAAATATATTTAAAACATATGAATGAAGCGTAATATTAGGGAGGTCTAAAAGTCGATATGAATAACAATATCATTAAATGCTTCATGTAACCATCATAAACTCCAATTAGCTTTTTTTTTTGTATTAGGTTAGTGAGAATTAAACTCTACTTTGACGTCTGGTAGGAAACTCACCTTAACCCTAAATTAGGCACGTGGGTGAAAGGTGTCCCCATGATTTTTGTCTCAAACTTGCAACGCCGTGTGTTGGTATTCTGAGTTGCACCTTTCAATAGCTGAAGGTTAATTATTAATGATCATTGAGGTGGCAGTAGTACACTTCTGTTTACCGTCTATACTTCATAAGAAATAAATGCTCTCTGCAGAAGCGTATTTGGGTGACAATTTCAACCGCGCGCCTATATACGTAACAAGGAAAATGTCAAAACGAATAAAAAACAACAAAATATAAGAATTTTGTTCTGCAGTGGCTTGAGGAGGAAGAGGAAGAGTCGGAGGAGTGTTCTAATGAGAGCGATTAATGAATTGATCATGCAGGTGCAAGTGACCACAATACTGAATCGGAACAAGATGGCCCATGGCGATATTGTTTGAACTTCTAACGATATGTACAATTAATACACTTTCCATCCTGAAATTCAATACCAGTTCACCTCAATTGTCACGAAGGAATTCTTTTGGAGGCTATCACTTGGAAAATCATTAAACCTGAAGCGCAACGCCTGTGCTGTATATCCCAAGTTCCAGTTGAAATTAGCAAGGGGTCAATTCCGACTGTTACTTGGTATTGAGAGGGAGGGAATGGTAGATCTCGAGAAGACATCAGGCTCCAGAAGACGTTGCCATGTTTTTGGAAGAGGAAGAGAAAAAAACTACAAGGAAGAGATGCTTGAAATGTAAGAGATAAATGTGTGGGGAACATCTCAAAGACATTTGTATAACATGCTTGGAATCAGTTCAGTCATCATGAAACAAAAGTCCGTTATATTCAGTAGAACTCTATGTAAAATCAAAACTATAATCTGTGATTAATATTTTATCAAATAAATAAAAGAATCGTTATTTTAAAATGATAATAGTTATTCTACATACATTTTAATGCCCGTCACCCACGCGCCTAATTATGCAACACAAATGTACGCGCTTAACGCAAGGTTAACAACATAGCACAGAGATGGACTAAACATTCACCATTCATTTATCAAATTTTGTTCTGGTGACCAGCATTGCAAGACGAACCCCCTTTGGGACCAAGCAACACTATGTTTTTATGAATTCCTCAGGAATATTGCGAAAACAAACCCCTGAAAAAGTATTTGTGCCATTGCAGATGAGTTCGACATAAACAATACTCTATCGATCTGTGGTCACAACATTATTGCTTTCACGTTGAAACGTTGATAAATTAAAATGCAAGTAATGACAAATCGTCTCTTTTACAAATAAGCTCTGCGGGCAACTAAACAATTACACCGGTCAACAGTGAAAATGTTTCTGAAATGAACTTAGTCACAATTTTTTAAATTGAGTCCCGCAAACACGAAATGGGCAATGAAATGATACCGTTAGCTCTTGTTTTCAAGGAACAGCCAATTTCAGTGAATAATGGGGGTGTTTTAAAGCAATTATGAAGACCTTGTTCCAAAATATGTACTGCTGAAACACTGTTCACCAGAATATATATGGTAAATACGTTGTTCTGTGTAGAATGATGTGCGCTTTCAAATTTTATATCGAATATGCCGCTTTCGCGTACGTGAAAAGGGAAATTTTTAAAAAATCGGAAAATGTCTTTGAAAAAATCCCTTTCTGGATGTTTGGGACCCTCTAGAGCGACTCTGGGTGAAAACACGGAACACTAATATTTTGGCATATTGGGAATGTTCCTGCGAAACACCATTCCGATATCTCATATGATGACGTCATTATTTTTAGTCACATTTGCAAGTAAAAAAGTAAGGTTTTAAGATTACTAAAATGTAGTAAAGTATACTAGTGATTACCACATAAATTATATTTATAATTTTAGTATTCTTGTTTCTATCTAGGTATGTTAAAGGTTTCTGAGTGATTGAAAAGCGCTACATGCATTGTCAATATGCCAGCAGTCCAAACATTTTCTGTTATGTGTGTGGTAAAGTCACATTGCAAAGCAGAAATGTCTATTGATGCCAGTTATGGGAAAAACATGTTTTTCACTATTTTTGGTGTGAAACTAGGGGCCAGGACAAGCCATAGGTACCTCATATATGATGCTAAAGTTGCTGTGTGAATCTACGTGCATGGCTAGAAAACAAGGATCATTCAATGAAGTTTGGCATTCCGGTGGTGTGAAGGGAGCATACCAATCATTTTAATAGATGTTATTTTTGTTTGGTACCACCAATTAGACATGCCCAAAGGATGAATACAATACCCCAAAATCCCGCCAGCTCTCAGACCGATCTCTCATATCAAAGATTATCCTTTACCTAGTCCTCCAAAAAAATACAGTGTGCAAGACGAAGAAGTCGAAGAGGACATGATGACATGGAGACAGTACAAGAACCCTCATACGGAAATTGTACCTCACAGTGCACAGTGCACCCACGCCTACTTTCACACACCGAACTTAATGATTTCATTCGAGATCTTTAGTTGCCTAAGAACAAAGCTGAGCTTGCCGCATCAAGACTTCAAGCATAGGACTTATTACAAGATGATGTGAAAGTGTCAATATACAGGAATGGTCAAAAGCACTTTGAGGTTTATTTCACGTAGCAAGATACTCTGGTATTTTGTCATGACGTAATTGGTTTGATGAACAAATTCCATTTCAAATACAAAGCATAGGAGTGGAGACTGTTCATAGACAGCTCTAAGGTTAGAATAAAAGCAGTCCTGCTCCACAATTCTAATTCTCTTCCATTGTGAGCGTGTGTCCTCCCTCTCTCCCATTCCATTCGTTTAAATTCCCCGTTCAGCTTCATCTGAAGTGGAATAAGGCTCTCTGCACAATACGTTGACGCAAACCTTATATTATGGCCCTGTCCTTTTCAACGTGTTGGCAACGCTGTGCAGTGATGACTTGCATTACGTGCTCAGAAGACAATGAGCTGTGAAGTGGCAGTAATTCTTTAAAAAACTAGTTCAGTGAAACTTAATGTCATCGATGGTCATTTCTATTGTTTTTGATATTTTAATTGTTCTACTTATACGGGAAATAGGTATAAAACTCATAATACACATATTAACTATGAGTGAACGTCATCCCATAAATTCTGTAATACTACGCACTATCATGAATAGGCGTAGGAACACGAACATTGTGTGAAGGCGCGAAAGACGGCATTGGAAGCCATCATGAACTCAACGAACGACTAGACAAACCGAATGCAATGTAAATCTGCAATGAAATTGTTCATCTCTTAAAGTGTTGTGGAATTAATAGTATAAAAGGTTTGGAGAGTGAACCTAGTTTCAAGATATAAATGGTTTTTGAAAATTATTGAGCAAATGCTAATTTTATGCAAATTTCTTTAAATGACGTGAACGCACGTCGTACAAACCAGTTACATTCACGTTCATTTAATAAGAAAATTTAATCTTCGTAGTCGATTTCGTCAATATTCATTGCAAGATGGTATAAGTTATCTCAATGAACAAAT
Organism: Thermobia domestica; assembly: GCF_964235325.1. NCBI lineage: Eukaryota > Metazoa > Arthropoda > Insecta > Zygentoma > Lepismatidae > Thermobia > Thermobia domestica. The sequence goes on along the minus strand of NC_137463.1, from coordinate 166,355,193 downwards.
CCATTTGATGTACCATCAAATTATCGAATACTTAGTGATTTTACCATAAACATCGCAATGAGAAGATGAAAGTCGAAGTAACCAGGATCTCCCCTCCTAAATCTTCAGTAATTAAAGTGTAGTGCAGAAAAGTGTTTAGTGAACCAACGTGTGCTAAGTGGTCATATATCGCCAACCTCAAAATAAGCCGGCTACGACCATATATCATATCATTTTGAATTAATCCTTTGTCCTTTATTTTTTGTATAAAATAAAATGGGCTAAAAAATAAAAATAAAAATAAAAAAGAAAGTACTAAAAGAATATCGAAGTAGATGTATCAATAAAATTAAGTTCATAGAAGGTGCACGTAAGTAAATGTGAAGTGTACAATACGTTTTGATCAAGTAAAATTTATTCTGCGTATTTGTTTGTTTTCAATAATCTTTGCCATGTTTCTTATATGAATCACCACAGGAATTCCTAGCAATAGGTACAGGTACTTGCGTATACTCTGCAAGCATAATAGATGGACACGTCGAGGATGGTGGGTACGCGGGAGCGCAATCTGAACATGAGTTTATTTTGGTTCGTTATTTAACTAGGAGGCTTCCATGATATCTACTCGAACCACTACCACCTGCAGAGTGAAGTACTTGTTCCTTCTAACAACTAAGTCCATTTTAAATATAAAATTAACTGCCCGAACATGAGGATCGAACCCCGGTCGGGTTATTGGTTATGCTATCTAAATGAAGGAAACATATTAAAACATGAAACAAATTTTCGCAGCAGTTCAGTACAATGTTCATCAATGGCAGTTACGCAGAAACTTAAAAGTCATCATTGTTGTGTTACGGTTGCAATTGGGTTTCACGAAATACCGCTCTTTTTGTGTGCATGGGATAGTCGGGACAGGTCTACCAATAACATCAAAAAGACGTGGCCTCCAAGAAAGAATTTCCGGCCTGGTGAGAGGAATATACAACATCCCCCTTTAGTTCCTACGAAGAACATCCTCCTGACTCCGTTACAAATCAAACAGAGGTAAATGAAACAGTTTGTAAAGGCATTGAATAAAGATTGGTAATACATATTATGTAATATATAATATAAAGTATTGACACCCAATGCTACATTACAACAGCTGTTTCTCAAAAACAGTAGCTAATAAAATAAATTTGAGGTCAGATTCGTATTTCCTCTTCCGCAATTAGTAAGAATCAACTACTTTGGGAGAGGCAACATTCAACAAGTCTTTTGACACCCAATGCTACATTACAACAGCTGTTTCTCAAAAACAGTAGCTAATAAAATAAATTTGAGGTCAGATTCGTATTTCCTCTTCCGCAATTAGTAAGACTCAACTACTTTGGGAGATGCAACATTCAACAAGTCTTTTTTTGTTGTTCAGTGTTATCAATCGTTAGTGCTACCTTAGGGATGATAAGCGCTCGAAGATACTAAAAGTTATTAACAAATAAAGTTGACAATTCTGACTCTAAATCAGAAAGCAGAAACGAAAAAGCCCTCAATCGTTAGTGCCCCGACGTACAAGTTATTATCAAATTAATGTGGCGATTCTGACTTGACGTGAAGCCAAAATCGCACTTTTACACATAAACTTTGGCAACAACAAAAAAATGTCAATCGTTAGTTCTATATTTGTGCTAGTGAGTGTTACCAGCGAAACGTTGGCGCTGTTACGTACGAAAAATTTTTAAGATATCAATGTAGCAATTCCGAATTGATATAAGCCCAAAATGGACATTCTAAGAAATAAGTTTTGCAGGAAACGAAAAGCGGATTAAACATTAATGGTGGTTAGTTCTACAAGCCAACAAATAAATAGAAGACTAGCACTCCCAATGGAACAAGTGTTTCTCCAGACACCATCCCAATAAATTCATGTATATTCACCAAGTGCAATAAGAATAGATAGAAAATGAGAAGACAATATGTCTAGTTATTGAAGGTTGAAAATCGCGATAAGCAGCAGAATCAGAAGTGGAGAAAGATTAAAGGCAAGATCAATGTATGAAAACAGTGGTTCCCAACTTTTTTGACTGATGACACACACTACTGAACGTCCATTGCACACTTGTTCGATACTTTTATTATAAATAATAATAATAACTTTTGTAATGATGAAACCAATTAGTTTTTATAATGACTCTACAAAGCACTGAACATTATTACTACCGCTGAAGTTGTTGACTGGTATAGTCTGTCTCGATTTTAACTAATTTATTTTTAAATTCTTTATGATATTTAGATTATAAAATTTTACGACACATTTTAGGGGACGACGTGACACACCAGTGCGTCGCGACACATCGGTTGAGGACCACTGTATTAAAAGGCAGATTGTAAAACGAAGAAACTTGTATGTTTTCTTATTGCATTTTTGAGAAAGGCTGACTACGACTATGTTGTTAAAGGAATATTTGTCTTTTACAGATGTGAACGACTTGGGCAAACATACGTAATTAATGGAATTAATGGTAAGCGCTGCTTTCTATGAAATTGAGTTATTAAAAGAATGGATTGGAATTGAACCACACAACAGTATGTAGATAGTTTAATTTCGGAAATAGACACTCATGTCCAAAATGATTGTCACATATCTATAACTGTCTTCTTGTAAGAATATAATTAGATAATGATTTTGCAGGGCATTTTTAATACTGATACTATGTGTATAATCGGGAAAAGTATATTGATGGTAAATTTCATAGGAAAAGAATTATAAATGCGAAAATTATAATGAGTAAAACAAAATGTTGCGAAATGGACAAGAAAGTTTTATATTCATTTTATTGTTCTTATTTACTGCTCTTTTGACGTGAAATTTGGTTCATACATTCTTTGCTGATTATACAAATACTAACAATATAAGAAATATCGGGAGAATTTGTTACCAAATTATATTCCTACAACAACCTATTTAAAGACATGCGACAATACTTTTGGACATGAGAGTACCTCCAGATGGCAGGGAAAACTTGTTTGATATGTGTCATTGCATTGAATTGCAAGGAAATGGCGAATCTTTTTATTCAGTTTCGTAGAAAATTGAGAATTCTGGCATAGTCTCGCTCGAGCTTCTCATTTATATTGTTTACTTACACATATTCATTTTGGGACATGACTTAGTTGTTCACCATGAGTAGTTGTTAACATTTTTTAGTGATCTCCTTAATGTACCGGTATGTGATTTCTTGTGTCTGTGGAATACATTATATTGTAGTTATTTAAAATAAACGTGTTTACATGAAAGAAATAATCTTTTTCTTATATTGGTAACTAGGTCCTCTCTGCGTAGGTAAGTTATTTATATATAAGTATATGTAGATAAGGAGATACTGTTAGATTCTTATTGATTAGATCGTTAGGCGAAATGAGAATTAGACACGACGTAAATTCAAATTTCGTCTAAAATGACGGATGTGACTTTTATGTGTGAATGCCAGCTGATAAACCGTTGTTAGGCGAATTAGAGAGTGAATTTGAAAGAATTGCTTCACTAAACTCTTGTAGCTACTTGAGGATCACCCTGCGTTGTCAATATTGTAACTGTTCTAGTCTTCCTTCTTTCATTATATATGTTTATAATTTTTAACTTCAATATGCTTGTTATTTCTAATGTTAACAAATGTCAGTTGCAGAGCTATGGCTTACTGGGTTGTTTGGTTAGATTAGAGTTTACCGTCTCTTTCAGCAGCAAGGCTATATGAGACATGAACCTATAACTTAACGTGGGGTCCGAGCCACATGAGCATTTATCGCGAATCGAAGCCGAGATTCCCAACCACAGTCGCGTATGCCAACCACCTAGCCATGAAGGAGCTTTATTACCCACTGGCTACTTCAATGAATTTGATGGTAGATGATCCGCCAACAGATTACTAACAATTTTATTTTCTTTTCTGACCTACTTTTCTCAGGTCTAGATATGTTGTGTCCTTATTGGGAAACAAACGAAATAGAACGCTTGCGTTTATTGTTGTGCTAAACAGATCACAATATATCGTAATTTATACTATTATTATTAATACGATTATTGTTATGTAACTTGTTAGGGCCAGAAACAAATTATGAAATTGCTACTGTAGATTTTTGTTTATAAAAAATGTAATACGTAGAATAAATATTTGAGTGTAAGAAAGGCATAGAAAAATAATATCCCCTTTATACTACTAAGTTTGGATTTTAGAAAGTATTTCAATTGGAGTACCTACAAGTGGTGAGTGTCAGCGCTTATGTATGAAAACAAGATTTCACCCATTTTGATGCACGTAATTGAGTTTTTTACAGTTACTTTTCCACATTTTCTCTTCATGTTTCTCCATCACGTTCTCAGTTGAGAGACTCTAAATCGCATCTCAATCTCTCCTAGGGACAGCTTCTCTCGCTCAACCTTCTCTAGATGCTAACACATCCACACGCAGGATATATTTTTTGTGTTCCTTTGGGAAGCCACATATATAACATGGAACGCTAAATCCTAAGGGAAGCTGAAGAGGCATGCTGCCAATATTTTTAAAGTCTATTTTCAAAAGTATGTTTATAGATGTATTGAAAGGAAGCGCATCTAAATTCAAATTAGTTTCTATTCATGACTTGACATTTAAATAGAATATGTTATCCCAGACAAGCCAACCAATGTGCTCTTGAAGCATCTTCAACACGTTTCATATCTTACGAGTATTCGGTTAAACTGAAGTGACGAGAAGTGATAAACTAAAAGGTATAACGATCTTACAACTTAACTGTTGTTGGTTCCATAGTTATATTCTCTTGCTGGTCCGAGTCAATTTTATCTCATAAATTATTGTAGAATATTTTGAATGTGTCTTTTTTAACGTTACAAGAAAAAACACTTGATCGAGACCTCAAAAATCTAAATACGAGCGTTCTCAAAATTGATATCTGATGTAAATAATCTATGGAGATTCTTGCTATAAATGCTTAGCTCACAGATGCCTGTCTTACTCATACTATATAATTACAATATCCACAATTTTGCAAACTGTGTGTATTTACACGTCTTAAAATCCAATCTTCTTTTCATTAACCGATTCTTTTTTTTACAATAATGGTTCCAAATTGAACTGCTGATATATATATATATATATATATATATATATATATATATATATATATATATATATATATATATATATATATACCGGGTGTTCAGAAAGTAACTATGTAGTGCCATGTTGTGGTGTGCTAAGTGATGGCTGATATGATTGTCAATTAGTAATACAGAAGCGTGTGCAACTGTGTGTTCCATGACACGTGTGCAAGGGGATCACTTCCAGCATCTCTTATAACTTCCATGACATTAAAGTTTAGCTTCGAGTTAATTTCAGTTGTTCAAAGTGGTTTATGAAAAATAAAATACGGCAAGATATGAACTGCATAGTTACTTTCTGAACAACCTATATACATATAAACTTATTCTGCCATTATTGGCAAGTCACTTGCTGCAACTAAGAAAATTACGTGCCGCACTGTCATCCTCTGACCTCTTCGTCTTCACGTACGATTTCTCTGCTTTGATATCATTCATTAACTGTGGTCTCCTTTGTCCCCTCCCTCTCTTTCCTGCCACCATAACCTTTAAAACGTCTCTTATGATAAAATTAATTCTTAGCCAATGTTCCAACAAGTTTCTCTTCCTCTTCTTAAGAATATATACAATTGTCATTTTCTCCATCACCATTTGTAACACACTCTTATTCGTTTTCCGCTCTACCCAGCTAATTCTCTCCATTTTTTCTTCGCATCTACATTTGGAAAGCCTCTACTCGCTTTTCATTATATATATATATATATATATATATATGACGGGCTTTGGCGAACATAATGGTGTCTCATATTTGCTAATTTCCTAACTAGGAAAGAAGGTTGACTACCCCATTGCAATTCAATGAAATATTATAAAAAAAAAAGCCTTCTCTGTCGCTTGCAAATACACTTCCAAAATTAAAATACTGTTTTACTGTTTCATGATTAGATCAGAGCGTATTCCTCCTAATGGCTTAATTTCATCAGAAATAGCTTTCCGTTATGTTCCTCCGAGCCGTTCACATTAATATACTGTATATCTGTATATGTTGTGTCTATGTTCAAGCATAACTTCGACATAGATGCACTGGTTTATTTTATTTTATTTTATTTATTTTATTTTATTTTATTTTATTTTACTTGAAAGTATATTTTCCTTGCGGTTCTATATAAACTTCGTAAGCATCTAAGGATAGTCTTCGGAGATAGATCATGAAGCTTGTCAATGGCTGGTGGTGTTTATGAGCACGCGTAGCTTCAATATACATCCACCAATTTTTACTATTTTTATTATTTTCCGTATGCTCTCATGCAAACTTCGTAAAGATGTAACAATCATTTTCAGAATTAGACTACAAAACACTCCAACAGCTGATAGTGGTAATTTCATGATCAACCTTCTCCATCTTGTGTATGTCTGCCACTTATAATTCATTAGACACCTCTCTTTCTTTCTATCTTTCTATATATATATATATATATATATATATATATATATATATATATATATATATATATACAGTGGCGTATTTAGGGGGGTGGCTTACGGGCTTAAGCCCCCCCCGAAATCCTACTTAGTATAGTAAAGTAATTGAAATATCTTGCAGAATTTTCACATTTCCAGGCAAAGCCCCCCCCGAAAGTTAGCAAAGCCCCTCCCGAAACAAAATCGTAAATACGCCACTGTATATATATATATATATATATATATATCCCTATATCTAGTCTATATCTATATATATACTGAGAAAAATCTGTTCTCCGGCCAGCGGTATGTTGTACAAATATAGGGAATCCTCTTGCTTAGTACATAAATCAGTATGAGCATACGTTATCCGTATGCTACATAAACACTGCCTTTAAATGTTAGATCATGCCCTTGCAGACTTTCTTATATCTAACAGTCTTCCTTATATTACATACATATAAGTATGTTAAATTCGTCAGCTATATGTTATATACGGTCCATTTGTATGTGAGATCCTGACCGCCCACATTGTTTCATATGGAAAGTACGTACAGATGGAACACTTATACAAAAAAGTATTCTAAGACATGCGTTTTCAGTTATACGTTTGCTGTACGTTAAATCCAAATACTACAGAATTTACGAGCTTAACATGAGATTTTACGTACGCCACATACATTTTTTTCTCAGTGTAAACATGGATCCCCCAAGCCCTTACTTTTCTATAAATTAAGACTGTTAGATGTAACTTTAATATAATTTATGGTCATTTTGAATTTGCACCCTCTGAAATAAATTTCTACGCCCCTTCTACCCAGCCGTCCTTTCACAGCAACAACAAAGGGCAATGTGACAAAAGTAATTGACATTTTCCGGAAAGATCATAGGTTCAATATTCGAATGATAGCAGACCCAGTGAGCATCGACAAAGAGTTCGTCTGCGCAATTCTGCACGAACGTTCTAACATGTGCAAAGTTTGCCCTAAAATAGTAGGAATAACCTGACAAAGGACTTCGGAAATAACGCATGCAGTAACACAACGGAACACCTGGAAACTGAACCGGACTTGTTAATGAAAATCGTCACTCGTGACGAGAAGTGGATCTTTTAGTATGATTCTGAAGCAAGAAAGGAACCCATGCACTTGAAAATTCCCTCATTACTGCGAATAAAATAGGCACAGAAGAACAAATAGAAAGTTAATCTCAATGCTCATTGCGTTTTCTGATTTTCAATGGGTGTCATCAGGTGAGACAGCGAATGAACAGTACTATGAGCAGGCTTTGGGTTTATAAAACAATGTCCTTCACATACTGTTTTGTCCATTAAGCAGTTTCTGGTTGATAAGAAGACGCCTGTGTTAGAATACCCACCTTATTCATCGGACTTAGCATCGTCCAGCATTTTTCTCTGAAAGAGAAATCTACCCTCTGGAAGATTTATTTTCAGATTATGGAAATGATGAAGCAGAAAACGGGAACAGTGCTCAGGACAACGTATGAAGATTTCTACAAATGCTTCCAGAATGGAAACTGCTAGCTAGTCAAAAATTGAACTGTGCCAATGAGGATTTGTGATGTGTTAGGCATAACAAGGACTACTTAATTAACCATTTGTGCTTATCTAAAATATAATGTAGAAGCAAAATATATGTAAAACATTACGTATTCTTCTCACAATATATTTCTTTTATTTCAAAAGTTCAAAACATATACAAACAAACAAATATATATAAATTATACAAAAGCTCATTCTAGCCCAAGATGTAACCACAGTGTGTTTTTCTAAACTTCTTCTTCTAGTCTTAATCATCATAGACATAATCATTACTTATGAAACATTTGTGATCAAACAAATATTTATTGCTTTTCACCTTAACAGAAAATTCGTATGCAAACGTGTATAAAGAAGGAAGGGGAGCATATTTAACTGGATCACTTTCTTTAGAGATGCAAAAAAGCCGGCTTTTTTTGAATCGATGGTTTTTTTCACATAAAAGCCGGCTTTTTTGGGAAAAAAACGAGAATTTTGGAAATTTTGGATTTTTTCATTTTCATGATTTTTCTATCTAAATAGCTTTCTTATAGTATATTCTATAGTTAGATAAGAATTTCATGACCTAAATGCGATATTTCGCTCTGAAATTCACCATCAAGATGGATGGAGCACATGTTTTACGAATTAAAGCTAACATGAAGAATGTAGTATTTGAGGACAATTTTAGAGGCTAATTTAACTTTATTTTAACTTTTGAGTTATCGACATTTTTTTCTTCTCTAGATCATTTCAATTTGTCATCCGTGTTTCATTTCTAAGAACTTAGTACTCTGGCTTCTAGCGCAAAAGTTAAACTTACGTTTTTCTATATATGCGTCAAAGGGTACGTTTTCAATATATCCGTCAAACCGTACTTCCACATTTCTGTTATAATGTAGCTGTGCAGTAATTTAGCAATAATTTTCCAGACACAACCTTGAATACCAATTTATACAAATAATCAGTAGCGGATTTAGAAAAGTAATTTAGGAGGGGTTTCTCTGATTGTTTCGTTTTCTAAAAAATCCAAATTTTATTTGGGCGGTGCTTGAAGTTTATGAGTACAGGCGTAACTAATATTTCGTTTTATTTATATGTTTAGCAATAATCTTCCGGATCATTTTATACTGGAATCAGTGGCGGATTTAGAAAAGTATTTTGGGAGGGGTTTTTCTTATTAATGTTTAGTTTTTCTAAACATTCGTAATTTTTATTTGACGGAAGCTTAAAGTTTATGGCTAAAGGCATAACTAATAGATATTTCGTTTGTTGCAGTCATTCCGTAACATTGGGGAACAGGCTTCAGTCTAAAAGACCGCCCTCCTCACCTTCGCAAAACCGTCGCTGCTGGTAATTAGTAATAATAACGATTTAAGAACAACAAGAAAGGAAGTCGGCCAACTCACAGTACACGCACTATTTCTACATTCACAGATGGAACGAAGAAAAGCTTTGTCAGAATGGTCGAATGCTGGTTGAATCCCGGACTTCCCGATAGAAGCGCAAAAGCTAACTACTCAGTCATGTTTGTTGTGCAGTTGTATTTAGCTTAACTTAAATATATTCCGTAGTCTTTTTTTTAGGGGGGGTAGTTCCGTAATGATATGTTGAATCCCTCTTGTTAAAAATTAAGAAAACTTGAGGATTGGGTAAACCGTGATGGTGGTTATATAAAACTTAACTGTAGAATTTCAAGAATATACAGAACCAAACGATCTAGATGTGCAGCCTAATATTTCTCTTAGGTTTTATTTTAATTTTATTTTGTTTCAAAAAGAGAATATGGAATATTTTGAAGTAAAAATACTACATATAGTTTTGCTAGATATCCTCCTCAGACCTGAAGGCGAATTTTGGTAGCTAGATCTACCGTTGACTTTGAATTCATTGTTCAATACTTATGCTAAGAAACCTCCCCAGGTCCGAATGGCATCTCACCTAACCTTGAACGAATCGTAGGCAACTTGAATAATTTCAACAAAATATTTGTATGTGGCAGCACGTTATCGAGATGGCAGAACACCAGCGTGAAAAACATGCTCGTGCAAGTCGAGGTAAGTTGTCAATTATAGATGTGTTTGTTAATTTCTTTTGAAAGATAAAGTATTACTAACCTTTATTAGATGATTGCTAGAACTAAGTGACATATTTTATAGAAATTCATATCGTGTGTTGTAGCTGCAATAGAGAAGTATTTAATTACGGCATCTGGAGCTACCATTTGTAGAGGGAGGAATTAATTTTACGTTTGTAGACGTAAATTTCGTATTTCTGTTAGAAAAATGCTACGCTTAGAATTGTGGCTAAAAGGCACTGGAATTAATTGGGTAACTACTTAGGGATTGGGGAACATAATTTTGTAAGAATAATACTTTATTTAGAATGGGCGCTTAAAGTACTGCAATCAGTGGCGTAGATACTTTGAAAACAGAGGTACAGTGATTCTGTCAGAATAGTATGATGTTTAGAAAAGCAGCTAAATGGTACTACAATCAGTGGTGTAGCTACTTAGAAGCAGGGAGACTATAATTATATCAGAATAATACTTTATTTAGAATAGCAGCTAAAAGTACTGCAACCAGTGGTGTAGCTACTTAGAGAACAGGAGGATTTTCCTTTGGTTAGCATAATAGTATGCTCTGATAAAATGGGATTAGCTGTATTAGCGGTAACAGCACTATAGACTATGCTTCGAATAGCAGATAAAATGGCGTTGCTACTCAGGGGACCATAATTTTGTCATAATAAGTTTTTGCTTAGAACAACCGCTAAAATGTTCTGTACGTAGTGATAAGCATGATAAAGTAGAGATACTACAGAGAAATTACAAACAAAAGCGACACACGTGCATTTATAGACATTATTTTTTTTCTTGAAGAACAAATCATTTTTCAAGTTTTCATATTTTTCAAGAATTCATATTTTTGAAGTTTTTAAATTAGATTTTCAATATCTAATTAGAAATATTATTTTAATTCTAGGAGCTAAACCCTTACTTGCGGACGAAATTCTAGATGCATTGGATGAATCTGATTTGGACCTTAGTGATCAAGAAGATTTTCAAGATGGATCAAGCTCAACAGAATCTCTGCCTGAAGAAGAAGAGTCAAGAGATGATTGCAAGGCTAAACAGCGCAGATTTTTCTGGAAGAAAACTGAGGATTTTCGACCAGTGCTATTGCACCCACCTGTAGTTGATTATAACCCTAACACTCACATGACTTGGCAACCTCATCGTTATTTTACCCAGTATCTCAGTGATGACTTCTATAAGTTAGTAGCAACTCACTCTAATAGAACACATGTAAATGAAAATGGAAAAACACTTGATGTGTCCCCTGAAGAAATACAACACTTTGTTGGTGTATCTATTCTAGCAGGAACAATAAAATTTCCCCAGCTTCATATGTATTGGACAGGAAAATATGGGATTAATATTATTAAGAATACAATGAAAAGAGACAATTTTTTTCAGTTACGAACCCGACTTAAAGTTGTCTATGATGATGATATACCTGAAGAAGACAAGAAGGCAGATAGAGTTTGGAAAATGAGGCCAATGCTCTCCATTATCAGAGAGAAGTGCTTACAGCTACCACGTCCTGAACATTTATGTGTAGATGAACAGATGATCCCTTTCACTGGACAAACCCGTCTGAAACAGAGAGTACCAGGCAAACCTCACCCTGAAGGATTGAAAATATTTGTGTTGGCAGCTCCAAGTAGTTTGATTCTCAATTTCGAAGTTTACCAAGGCAAAAGCAGCACTTCAGAAACATTGCAAAACTTACCGATAGGTATAGCAGTGGTTCTTGACCTGGTAAATGTGCTTGATAAGGGTCACAAGTTATATTTCGATCATTATTTTACTTCCATTCAATTGATGGAGGAACTAAACCAAATAGGATTAAACGCAACTGGCACAATCATGAAAATTCGTGTTCCAGCCTCTGCACATTTGGCAAGTGACCTTGAGTTAAAGAAGAAAGGGCGTGGCGCATGTGATATGAGTGTCCGAAGTGATAACCAAATAGCAGTAGTGAAGTGGTTCGATAATAAGGGAGTTTTGTTAATGAGTACTATGAAAGGGATTGAGCCAATGTCACTCTGTAAAAGATGGAGCAAGAAAGACAACAAGTTTACTCAGATTAGTCGTCCTGAGTGTGTTTCAAAGTACAATGACAATATGGGGGGAGTTGATTTACATGATCGAATGCTCTCATTCTATCCAATGCAGCATCGTACAAAGAAATGGACTATTAGACTTTTCCACCATCTGATAGACCTAGCACTTACAAATGCTTGGATCCAATATCGTGAGGACAGAAAGGCCTTAGGTTGTTCCAAGAAGGATATTTTAGAATATATTGATTTTCGATTTGAAGTGGGGGAGTTTCTGTGTTGCACTGCCTCATCTTCAGAGGTTCAGGAAAGCAGTGATGAATATGAAGAAGGGGATGATGATTTTGTTCCAAGTAAACAAGGAAAGAAAAGAAAAGTTTACCCCATACTATCTATCCATTTCCGCAAATCTGGTGTTCATTTGCCATGGTTTGTGAATATGAGCAACTCCAATACACGCTCTCGAATGCCAGGTTGCAGAGGAAGAAGTAGATATCGCTGCTGCAAGTGCAAGGTATATTTGTGTGTTGGTCCAAGGAAATGCTTCTTCCATTTTCACACTCAAGATCAGGCACGAAAAGTGAATGCTATGAATCACGTTTTCCTGCTTTGTGATAAGGAAAAACTGTAAAATTCCATGAACTCTTTCTCATGGACATTTTTCAATTCTGTTTCAAAAAATTTTCACGTTCTGGCCTTCATATAAGTTTAGTTAAATTTATAAGAACATTTATTCATCATTAGATATTAGTTTTCTTAAGATTAGATATTAGCCATTGTTTTGTTTTCTAAAATCATAAATAATATAGTTCAACAAATATATATTTTCAATTTAAAACGGGTGGCATCTACAGCGACCAACCAGTTCTCAGCCAATCAGAATTCAATTATGGAAAATTTTATTGTTTTCTTAATATTTGCACCGAACTGAACATAGCAAACCAACTGTATCATGGATTCAAAAACTTTGGTCATACTCAGGTCTGAGGAGGTATGTATTTTTTTAAAAGAAGTGTTAATTAACTTTTAGGGTTGGCTGGTTTACAGCATTATTTTAATAACTGGTTTAAACCAAAAAAATAAAAAGAACGAAAAATGCGAATCGTATGAATTTCATGGTGACGTTTCCACATATCAAACCACCTGCATTAGTTTTATTTCCCTTTCACCTTTTAATCAAGGTGTCCCATGTTCAATTCTCGGTCGAACCACAACTAGGGCTGTTCCGATAATCGAGTAATCGATAACAATTCGATAAAATTTCAAAACCGTTTCATCGATAAAGAATTTTAATTTTATCGAATTATCGAACTTTCGAGACTCCCGAAATGTTTGAGGCTCTCGAAATGTTCGAGACTCTTGAAATGATCGAGACTCCTGAAATATTCGAGACTCTCGAAATGATCGAGACTCCTGAAATATTCGAGACTCTTGAAATGTTCGGGGCTCTTGAAGTGTCCGAAGCACTCGAAATGTAAGAAACATTAGACAACTTCGAGGCACTCGAAATGTTCGAAAGTCTCGAAATGTTTGAAAGCAGCAAGTACAGAAATATATCAATATGATCGCATTTGTCGAGTCGCTTGAATATTTTTAAAAATTCGGAATTATCGGAGTGTTCGGAAGAAACAATGTATTCGAGGTTATCATAGTTGTATATAATATGTATTACATATATGCAGGGTGTTCATTTTAAAACTTCTCTCCTTAGCAATGAAAGGAAAGGACATTTTTTTTCACAGATCTGTACAAGGTTTAAGCAGTCTGTCAGAAGAGAGAAAGAGGAAGACAAAACATGCATCACCCGAATAGAATTGGAATCCAAGACACCATTAGTCTATTAATAGTCACTTTGTCGGTTGCGCCAATAACAGGACAGGTAGAAAAATAATTTTACATATGATTTCGACAAATACAACTTTGCAATAACTTATCAGATGAAAAAAGTTGTTTGACTAGTTTGACTGCAAGAAGGAATGAATCATTGGAGAGGTGAAGAAACCGAACTGTCCATCACTATTTTTGATAATACCCGAAACTTCGATAATACTCGAAATATCGATAATACCCGAAACTTCGATAATACTCGAAATGTCAATAATACCCGAAACTTCGATAATACTCGAAATGTCGATAATACCCGAAACTTCGATAATACTCGAAATGTCGATAATACCCGAAACTTCGATAATACTCGAAACTTCGATAATTTCAAATACTCGAACGGTTTCGAGTAACCGATGACAACTCGATAAATTTTCACTCCCGAAGTTCGATAAGTGCCTTATCGAACACCCCTCCACAACCTTTTTTTCATGCGTAAACCAAGTAGCGGTTCGGATGTCACTTTAAGCAAAAGTCTTCTCCTTGATAACCTCGATATTACGTAAGGATGTTAAGCCTAAACCAAATCGTATACCAAATTGTATATTTCTGCATGCCTAAATGAATGTTGTTTTATAAAGAAGCCAAGATAGCTTAAATATATTGATAGAAATTGGCAAAATTTATCGATTGGCTACGTAGCTTCGAACATTAGCTTGGATTGGACTTTCAATAATATCTACGTACTAAATTTGTAATTTAATACCTCAGTTTTAGCGTACTGATTATGATACGTTGACCTTTAAATTTTACTTGAAAGCAATAACAGGATTTTCCCGTTATTGTTTTACATTTCAAGTAATGACGGGATTTTCCAGATGGCTAGGGTGGGAGCTTCTCAATTTAAGACATTTACTGACCGGACTTCTTTAAGCTTATGGGATTTCTTCCAGCATAACCCCGCTGTTGCATAACACCACCAAGGCGAAACAAACTTATTTCTGTGAATATGTAATATAAACACATAAAGCAAAATATCTAAATCAAAAAATCTGGTTTAAACCAAAAAAGCCTGCTTTAAACCAAAAAAGCCAGGTTTAGACATCCCCCCAAAACGGGTTTTTGGCATTTTCAAAAACAACCATGGTTCTTTCCAACTCTGCTTACTTTTGTATATAGGAAGTTAAAAACTTCTTATTATATACATTGGTTGGAATTCATAATGTAAATATGTTGAAGTAAAATTGTTTGAAATATCTTTTCGAAATTCCTGGTTTATTTTCGAGGTTTTATATTATTATCAGCATCAACCACTAATTAAATGACTTTTTGTGTTATAGAGAAGCTAAACAAAGTCTGCTTTATCAATTTAAAGCAGAAATTTGAAAAAAGCCCAAAATTTTCCAAGCAAAAAAGCGAAGCAGAAAAAACCGAGTTTTTTCCGAAAAAGCCGGGTTTTTTCCGAGCCCTTGCATCTCTACTTTCTATAAAGATAATCCTTCCTTTGGCACCAGTCCTGTTATATTTTAACTTTATCTTAATGCATATCGTGTAATACTTATCTTCCCTATATTGTATACATCTTAATATGAAAAATATTTATTTTGCATGGTTTACTGAAAGGTTTTTAAATGTCAAAACATTCCTGGTGTATGCCACTGCAACCTTTTCTGGACCTAGATATGCAAAAAAGAATATTTACCATGTTAGGATAGGCATAAGAACACCTTGAATTTTGGAGCTCGAACCCCTTTTATGAAATTCTGCTAACGTCTAGTGATGATATATTGATTTCCCCTATGTATTTTAAGTAGAGATGCAAAAAAGCCGGCTTTTTTGAATCGATGTTTTTTTTCACATAAAAAGCCGGCTTTTTTGGAAAAAAAACGAGAATTTTGGAAATTTTGGCTTTTTTCAACTTCATGATTTTTCTATCTAAATAGCTTTCTTATAGTATATTCTATAGTTAGATAAGAATTCCATGACCTGAATGTGATATTTTGCTCTGAAATTCACCATCAAGATGGATGGAGCACAAGTTTTACGAATTAAAGCTAACATGAAGAATGTAGTATTTGAGGGTAATTTTAGAGGCTATTTAACTTTATTTTAACTTTTGAGTTATCGACATCTTTTTTCTTCTGTAGTTTGTCATCCGTGTTTCATTTCTAAGAGCTTTTAGTACTCTAGCTTCTAGCGCAAAAGTTAAACTTGCCCGTTTTTCTATTTATCCGTCAAAGCGTACGTTTTTCAATATATCCGTCAAACCGTACTTCCACATTTCTGTTATACTGTAGCTGTGAAGTGATTTAGCAATAATTTTCCGGACACAACCTTGAATACCAATTTATACAAATAATCAGTAGCGGATTTAGAAAAGTACTTTAGGAGGGTTTTTTTCTGATTGTTTCGTTTCCTAAAAAGTCCTAATTTTATTTGGGAAGTTCTTGAAGTTTATGAGTACACGCATAACTAATATTTCGTTTCGTTTATATGTTTAGCAATAATCTTCCGGATACAACTTTAAAAATCATTTTATACTGAGAATCAGTGGCGGATTTAGAAAAGTATTTTGGGAAGGGTTTCTTACTAATGTTTAGTTTTTTTAAACATTCGTAATTTTTATTTGACGGGAGCTTAAAGTTTATGAGTAAAGGCATAAGTAATAGATATTTCGTTTGTTGCAGACATTCCGTAACTTTGGGGAACGGGCTTCAGTCCGAAAGACCGCCCCACTAACCTTCGCAAAACCGTCACTGCTGGTAATTAGTAATAATAACGATTTAAAAACAATAAAAAAGGAAGTCGCCCAACTCACAGTACACGCACTATTTCTACATTCACAGATGGAATGAAGAAAAGCTTTGTTAGAATGGTCGAATGCTGGTTGAATCCCGGACTTCCCGATAGAAGCGCAAAAGCTAATCACTCAGTCATGTTTGTTGTGCAGTTGTATTTAGCTTAACTTATATATATTCCGTAGTCTTTTTTTTGGGGGGGGGGAGTTCCGTAATGATATGTTGAATCCCTCTTGTTAAAAATTCAGAAAACTTGAGGATTGGGTAAACTGTGATGGTAGTTCTATAAAACTTAACTGTAGAATTTCAAGAATATACAGAACCAAAAGCTCTAGATGTGCACCCTTTAAGTGTATCATATAAATCTAAGTATTTCTCTTATGTTTTATTTTAATTTTATTTTATTTCAAAAAGAGGGTATGGAATATTTTGAAGTAAAAATACTACATACTATTTTGCTAGTTATTTGTGTATTCTTTAAAAAGAAGTGTTTACTTTTAGGGTTGGCTGATTTACACCAACTCTTTTTTTTAATAACTGGTTTAAACCACAAAAATAAAAAGAATGAAAAATGCGAATCGTGTGAACTTCATGGTAACGTTTCCAGATATCAAACCACCTGCAATAGTTTTATTTCCCTTTCACCTTTTAATCAAGGTGTCCCATGTTCAATTCTCGGTCGAACCACAATCCTTCTTTCATGCGTAACCCAAGTAGCGGTTCGGATGTCAGTTTAAGCGAAAGTCTTCTCCGTGATAACCTCGGTATTTCGTAAGGATGTTAAGCCTAAATATACGAAACAAACCAAATTGTATATTTCTACATGCCTAAATGCGTGTTGTTTTATAAAGAAGCCAATATTGCTTAAATATATTGATAGAAATTGGCAAAATTTATCGATTGCCTACGTAGCTTCCAACATTAGCTTGGATTGGACTTTCAATGATATCTACGTGCCGGTACTAAATTTGTACTTTAATATCTCAGTTTTAGCGTACTGATTAAATTTTACATGCAAAGCAATAACAGGATTTTCCCGTTATTGTTTTACATTTCAAGTAATGACAGGATTTTCCCAATGGCTAGGGCGGGAGATTCTCAACTTAAGAAATTTACTGACTGCACTTCTTTAAGCTTATGGGATTTCTTCCGGCATAACCCCGCTGTTGCATAATAACATCAAGGCGAAACAAACTTATTTCTGTGAATATGTAATATAAATACATAAAGCAAAAAATCTAAGTCTAAGTTTAAACCAAAAAAGCCTGGTTTAAACAACCCCCAAAAAACGGGTTTTTGGCATTTTCAAAAACAACCACGGTTCTTGCCAACTCTGCTTACTTTTGTATATAGGAGGTTAAAAGATTCTTATTATATACATTGGTTAATCCTGTGGAATTCATAATGTAAATATGTTGAAGAAAAATTGTTTGAAATATTTTTTTCGAAATTCATAGTTTATTTTCGATGTTTTATATTATTATCAGCATCAACCACTAATTAAATGATTTTTTGTGTTATAGAGAAGCGATACAAAGTCTGTTTTATCAATTTAAAGCAGTATTTTGAAAAAAAGCCCAAAATTTCCGAAGCAAAAAAGCAAAGCAGAAAAAAACGAGTTTTTTCCAAAAAAGCCGGTTTTTTTCCAAGCCCTTGCATCTCTAATTTTAAGTGACAATGTTATTAAGTAGCAACTATACCTCTATTTCTTAGTGAAGGTGAAAATATGCTAATTCCATCGGCCTTAGAAGACAATTTGTGTAAAGAAACTGTAAAGAATATTTAGGTTCCCATACATTCTATACTTATGTCTGCTGCTGGAAGTAAAAATGGAACGTCATTAATACCTAGTAGAAGAAACCTATTGGATGCAATAGATAATTTCTATATATAAATGTCTTTATTATGAGAAATATATTCAGCTACACGTTACTCAAATCCACGGAAATATATGTTCAAAATTTCTTAATAGGTATATTCATTGAATTATATTAATATGAAACTTAGATTTCTTAACAGTATGTTTCTCTCATTTTACATTTAATATTTCTTTCTTTCTTTTTCTTTTTATTTGCAAAATCAGCTGTAATTGTGACGAATAATTCATGAATAATGTAAAATTGTAATGTAACATTACAATTTAATGTAATTATATTTTTGATGGGAGGGTGCCAGAATTTTTTTGCACCGACTGTACTTTCTATTTAGCAAAAAATTTCTTTCGGTTCGTATAATTTATTTAATTGTTCGTTATTTTATTCCAAATTAACATGGAAGACGGTAAAAAATTCTTTAGAAATCATATTTTTGGGGATTCATATCTTTTTCCATATATTAACTAATTATAAATCTCATATATGCATATTTTAAATGGACAATTACAAATCTCACGGTGTCAGTACTATTCGAAAATATAGGCCCACCATTGGATGGAAGTTTTAGACTAATTAACCAATCTAAATTTTGGCACAATATTTCGGACTTTCCTCACCCCTCTTTTGGTACCAATGTTCCTCTAAAGATCCGGTTCAATCCAGATTTTACAATTTTTTTTCGTTTTAAATACTCCACCGCCAATAAGCTTTACTTTGATTGGTGCAGTTACCCACGCTACATATCAAGGCGCGATCATCTTCATTCTATCTCAAGCACAGAAAAAGTAGAGATGCATATTTAATCAGCTAACAGATTGAGAGGATTTTCAGCAGAATAGCCGAGTAAACCAGGTAATTAATATCTCAACGTCAAAACTACACTAACCCGGAAGTACAGGAGCTAAAACTTACTAAATTTTTAAGTAAAAACAGACTAAAATTGAGTGAGATGTAGTTGTGAATACAGGACGCCATGATGGCTGTAAACAATTAGTGTGGACAGGTTCGACATTTAAGTGCATTTAATTTGGTGTGATAGACTCTTCAGTTGATTTGACTCAGTAACTTCAATACAGTGATTATCCTTTCCACCCCTTCCAATATCATATAAAGTCAAGACCTGTCCGTGTAGTAAATTGTTGATGTAGATATAAAGTGATTTTTTTTTACTAACCCACATGGCGGTATTTTAAGTTTAGCATAGTCTCTGTAACATTTAGAATGATCGCTTAAGTCAACTTTAAGGGCTCCTGTTTTAATCCCGAATTGGGATAGCTTCCAGTAGGGATGGGCTAAATATTTAATTCTCTAGGTTTCCTTCCCTTTTAGGGAGGGGAACCTCTCAATTAAGAGCTTTGGTATGTCCCCATGGGACACGTTTTGACCATTAGCTTACAGAACATCATGAGTTAGTCAGGACCAATTGGTTCAGTTTTCCCTGTCCATTTCCTTCCTCTAAATTAACTAGAGCCGATTTAAACAAAGATGTTAAACTCTGATGAATTTTATTCGTGTTATATAGATAACAAAATTAATGGTAATGATGATTAGTATGTATTAGCATAATATGTCTTGTAGTTTAAGTAGTATGTGTGTATTCGTAATGTAGTAAACATTTTCTTGTAGTAGAGAGTGATTGGGAGCGTGAGATAATTAAATATGGACAGTGTGGTATTTACTATTCGATTTTCGTATTCCGTCAGTTAATGAACTCATTATAATCCATATCTGAAAGTGAGAGTAATATAGTACAATAATTCAGTGTACAAGGTCACATTTCGTGGTTTACAGTTCGATCAAATAGTTACTAGCGCCCTTGCGTCGGATTTCAGTACTATCAGTCGTGCATATTTTACCATTGAACCAAGTTAGTGATTTAGGTTCTACAAAATTGACCTTTATTTTCGAATTAAAACCGAGTAAGAAGCTATTTCCGTTCTGAAATTACGATATTGAATTCCAAATTGTTTTCTTGTGGTTGCAGAATAATTTTCATTGTTGCTGTCAGAATTTCATCACAATCAGCAATATTATCGCGGATAGTTTATTTTTTGTGAATATATCTATATAGAGAATTGTTTTAAAACAGCTGCGAAGTAAGATATAGGATGGTTTGTGTGGTAAAGAAGTCTTGGGTTCGAGTAATGTTTCTTGCGTGTTGGTCGGGACGCGATTTATAGGTTTTCAAAGTATATGATGGAATGAATGTATAGTCTGGGCATAAATAGAAGAAACAGGGTGTCTAAAAAGAATATTGCGTTGTCAGAAATTAATAAATATATGAATAAAATGATAATATAAGTGAAATATAAATGTAGTGTAGTAAAAGAGAATAGATGATAGGACATCCGTATAGTGTATACATGGTCCCAGTGTATTTTAGCCATATGTTGATATATAGATGAAACATAAATGCGTGGTGAGAATCGTTTCGAGTTCTGACCTCCACGCCGAGACATCACTCGACAAGGTAGGCGAGTGATATGTCAGAATATATTATTACTTCGTAGTTGAGTATGCTACAACAGTAGTATTTATTTATAACAATCTCGTCTGACAGCAGGGTAGGGATAGCATTATATAATGGCTAACTAACTGTAATTGCTAATCGATCATGATACCAAATATTTGGTGTTTTGGCGCGGTGGCTCAGTGGTAGAGCGCTCACCTCTGGTGCTTGGGGTCCAGGGTTCGATCCCTGACCCCGCCAAGTGAACTTTGTGGTGGACAAACACTGTGCTCGTGGGTTTTCTCGGGGTACTCCCGCTTCCATGCCTGGAAGCCGGGCTGAACAATCTCTTAAATTTTCCCTGTAACTGCAAATCATGGCTAATCGTGGTTGACCATAAATCCTCGTCCTTTGATATCAGGGAGTTCGCATTAATGGTTCTAAATATTCAATCTATCACTACTAAATTTTATTTAGCCTGCCAATAGCGTCAAGGGAAAACACGGAAAATTAGAATCAGAGCTATTGGATCTTAGTATGTTCTCTAGTCTCTGTTGTCTTACTATGTTTATTAGCTTGACTAGCAGATCTACTAAAACATATGCTCTTTACTCCTGTCCATTTCAAGACTTTCGGATCACTACGTAACTCTCAAGTAGAGGCAAGAGAACATGTGGATCAAATAATTGTTCATTAAAAACAAAAGCGAAATAGTTTATGTATTGAATATATTACAATTTTAGTATCCCTTGAAGATTTTTTTCAGATATTTTGTTATTCCTGAGAACGGACAATCGTTCTTGCGACTCTTAAATGTTCATTTAACCTTTAACGTACCAAGCCTAACTCGTCAACGTTGTTTACCAAGCTGGGGTCTTCTGGCGACCCCAAGTATTATTTTAATTTCTCAACATAGTATTGCCACTATTATTATTATTATTATTATTATTATTATTATTATTATTATTATTATTATTATTATTATTATTATTTTATGTCTAAAAGCTTACCTAAGTTAAATGAGCATTGTTGACATCAAATATTATGTTTACTTTAACAATATTCAGTTTTTCGTACAATTTTATACTTTTGTGTTCGTAAATCTGAAATACTAGTTTAACAATGGAGCTTTTACATTTTCAAGTACGGTGTGCTTTTATTTTTTGTATTTTTTTTAACGAAAAAATCGTTGATCTAATTATGTAATAGATAGTATATCCCAAACGGATGCAGGACACATATAAAAATCGAGAATAAATTGATTCTTATAGTTGCAGCAGTATCACCAAATATCACACTCTGGGGTCCCTAGAGGGTATGTTAAGGGTTAAACCCGATCGTTTCTTTTAATCAATATGCGAATTATAACCAGGGGTAAAAGTGTGGAGGAACGCGGGAGAACGCCATCCCCGACCTCGAAAAAATATGTATGGTGTCCCCCATTCCTATAAAATTAAAATGGGCAAAGATAGGCGGGGGGACGAGGCGTGACGTCATGCCGCTTGCTACCGTCCCCCTACCTTTTCAGATCCACTTTTACCCCTGATTATAACATGCAGAATTAACATCAGACGTTACGCTACTTCTAATCGGTGAAATAGCTTTTATCTTTCTTACTTATCTTTAAAATAATAGGCCTACAACCTTTTATATCCAATTATTAGAAGTATAATGCATTTAATATATTAAATAGAAATTTAGTACAAGGGCTCAGTTTTTCTTTTGGGTAACATAATGGACATTTGCAGCCCAGTTCTCTGAAACTGACTAAACAGTCTGACTACGATTTAAAAAAATACGAAATATAATCAGAAGTGAGCAACACTGACAATGAGCCAAATGACCATTATTCTTCCATAAGAAAATAGTTCCCAAGAAATTCCACTTGTTCAACCTAGGTAGCAATTATTGTATTTTTAAATCACACTAAGAACATTTTAGTTTCAATTAAATGCACATCTCTACATGTGGATTGATATCTTACACAAAAATATTAAATTTAACAAAAAAACAGCCACAACCACTGACAAATACGCAGAGCGCGCGCTATAGTTAATGATGGTCATGCAGGCAGGAAGGTTACCAGTGAAGGATTACATGCACGTGCAGAAGCAGAAATATTGCGGGAAACAGACGAAGCATTTTCTCCTGCACCAATCACTGAATACTCGTGCGCGGCGTGATACAAATTGAGTTACGCGGTTTGTTTTTGAAGAGTGCAAAGGCACGTGAAAAAGCGAGTAGTCCCTTCCCCCTCTCCTTTTATCTTGCTGGTCTGGGCCGGATATGAGGCTCAGATTTCAATCTTACAAGCAAACTCTTGTAGGATTGGGATCTGATGGACACAGACTTGCATCCTTGGCAGCAGGACGCACCCAAGGTTACGTATTTGAGTGAACCAACCCCTTTTCGGCATGTAAGAATATTTTTGGCTATGAGTCGTTGCATATTAAACTTCGATCACTCGTCTGTGTAGTGAGTAGTACCTTAATTTTCATTCTTTCGTTGGCGCCACTTTCTCCATCTTGTCTCTTTCTTCCTTCTTACTTCAAGTTTTTTTTTAATTTTCCAACCTTCTCCCCCCCCCGATTTTGAAAGTATTATATATCAATGAATTACTGTATAATTATTTTTAACCGAAATGACCAGCTGAGACGTCTCGGGACACGATTCGTTTGATGAAATCTGTAGGGACTGGGTTTACATTATATTTGACCCATTGCTGAAGTGAGTAACGATTCAGTACACCGTAATTTCCACTTTCATTCCTTCACCGTTGTCCGTCTGGGATTCTCTTCTGATCCACTGGTCACTTTCCATTTATTTGATTTCCGTGAATATTGTTGTAATATTGGGCCCAAAGTTAAGATAAAAATTGTTTGATTTATATATGTTTATGTGTTTATGAATATTCTGTGTTACGTGCCTGCCACAATATATAATCACGCGGTATATATATATCTATATATATATATATATATATATATATATATATATATATATATATATATATATATATATATATATATATATATATATATATATAAAGAGAATTTTGTTTCTCTGTACAATGTTGCAACCTTGAATATGTAGTTGGGGCTATTGAGTTATATTTGTGCGCGGTTATTGTATATATATGTATGTGTCGAGATGTAAATATATATTAAATATGAATAGAATATTAAACTGAAATACCAAATGTAAAATTGATTGAAAGGATATATGTAAGGGCGCCGCATTTACCCCGAACGCTAATTGGTTGCTGTGTTTTTTTTAAAGTAATTTCCCTGTGAATGTAGGGAGGTAGAGGTTAAGAATATCGCCGCGTAATAAATATGTTTTTCCAATGAATGTAACTAGTAATTCTAAATGTAATATTGTTACTAACATGTATTACGGAATAACGGCAGGTCTTAAACGTAACCTAAACTAATCAACCTATTTAATATCTGTTCGAAGATGACAGGCTACTTGAAAACTGTACCCTTACACCCCCTTCACCTACATATCCTGAATCCTAATTAGTGGTGTTTTCCTGGATCCCAGCCATCTTCATCCTAATACTTGTGAAAATGTCGCTCCGAACTGGAATACTCTATATAAACTTTTTTACATAATCAATTAAATAAAATGAAAGGATGTGTCCCGACAAAGAACAGGTGACTTAGATATGGTAAACTGGCCAATTAGTAATCGGACCGACCCGAACGAAAATATACTAAGCGTGATATAAACAAAATTTCGTCTTTCAGAATCTCAAGGTGGGAAAACTGTTGAAAATGTGAATGTGCGTATAAAGTTGTGTAGCATCTGCTCGATGAGCTATGCATATGACTATATATATACATATATATAAAAATGAAACAAAGTAGAGCGAAATAGTTGGATGCTATGAATAGCGCCTAATAGTTTTGATTTTAACGCTTCGTTTGATATATGCGTCAGGACGTATGAATACTATTAAAGATCTAACTTATGAGGTAAAGACTCATCTTTTATTTACACACAAAAGTTTTTTTTCTTTCTCCCTCGTTCATCGCTGGTAAACAATATATATATATATATATATATATATATATATTCATCTGCATCTAAAACGATGCTATTGTATATACCAAACAACGAATATATATATATATATATGTATATGTATTTTAATGTGTATGCTACTGACATATAACAACAATTTGTGTTTTGAATTTCTTTTCTTTTTTTAAATTAATGTAATAAATGTTTGTTAAAATTGTAGTTAGATGGTTTACTTTGACTATAAACCTTAATACCTATACACTGTCCTGTGTGAATGAGTGTATGATTGGGTGATAAATCTAGCTTTAAGTTGTAGTATTGATACAATTTTTCTTTACTGTACTAATATTGGTAATGTACGCTTAATAGATTAAGATATGTGGTAGTTCACGACCAAGGACCAATACCGACTGGTTTAAATCTGCTCTGGGAGAGAAGCTAACATAGCAGGATGAGCCTGAATACGACGTTTTCTTTCAGGTACATCGAAATTTATATCGACGAATAAAATATAAATATTACATTGATAACTTTGATTTTTTTCTTGGCTAATTTATATGTGTGGTCGATTTCAAAGTCTGAACTTCCAAGAATGGATATTAGTTGAGTACTTCGGAAACAGTGGTATTAACACGGTCAATATATTGTTTGGATAGGTTTTTTTTTCTCTTCGGAAGTCCGATATGAAATTTAACCAGAAAATGAGCAATATACGGAAGGAATAGTAATCAAAATGTGCGCTTAAATAGTGCGTGGAAGTTAATAGACTAAACATATATAACGTACATTTCAATATAAAATTATATATATGTAAATCTACTTATATCATATCTGAAAAGGACATAGTCATAATACTACTTGTTTTAATACCCGCCCACCGAAATTTTGAAAAGTTGTTAAAATAAAACCTAAATTTACGTTTCCAGTCTCCATATTACCAAGCACTGAGGATTACCGGACCCTTGAAAATTTTAAAGTTGTTAAAAGAAACAAAACTGCGTTTCAGTTCCCCATTGCCGAAAACTTTCCGGGGAAGGACCACGGACCTATCCCGTTTTGACATCCTGGCTACGCCACTGCGCATATATTAATATAGTATATATCTATTGTATTATATAATTTCATATTAATCTATTAAATACAACAGTGTATCAGCAAGCCAATCTAACAAGTTTTGACATGTATTTAAAAGTAAGGGAGACCACCGGGAGACACCGTCTCCATACCTCCAAAAATTATGTACAGCTTCCCCCCAGTTCTCAAAAAATTACAATGGGCAAAAATAGGCAGGGGGGCGATGTGACTTCATGCCTCTACCTACCGCCCCCTACCTTTTTAGATCCTCTTTTACACTTGAGGTGATGTAACTGACCCCCTTGCCCACCTTCCGGGAGGCCAGGCATACAGCAATAATTATACTTTAAAAAGTGTTTTAAAAATTAGGAAAAGCTACTAACAATCGTTATATTGTGGAAAATATTAGAGAATGAAGTCTTAAATACGTCATAATAACTATAAATACCACAGTTTTGTTTGGCAATTTGGCCTTACACTGATTGACTTTCGAAAGTTATTTCGCAATTTAGCATTAAAATAATAGGCCCCAATTGCATTGTGTGTTAACGTGACTATGAATATAACGTAACACCTGCGTATAATTTCTTATGAAATGTTTATTTGGGACATTTCATGTCAAATCAACAAATCATCAAACTTGACCATTTCAGATTTTTGAAAAAATTGGTACACTGCTTTATTACAGTAAGAGATAAAAAATTCCAAATATCACTCCTCTCCTCCTGAAAGTGTCCCCATACAGTTTGTTCAAAAATTTCAAAAAAGTGAATTTTTTTCAGTTACAGAGATTATTAAAAATTGTCATAAAATGGTTAATATATGCACTAGAGACATGAAACAAACACCATTGGAAAGCTTAAAGATTGCTTTACAAGTTCTACTATATTAAGAAACTGCACAATAACAAAAGCACTCCAAAATATCAACTTAAATTTTGAATTTTGAATTTCACACAGAAATGTCCCTCTGAGTTTATCGAAAATTGTTCATATTATAGTCTCATATGTGTATTAAAACACCACAAAGTTACATTTTGAGCGCTCAATGGGATCCGATTGAAAATTCAACATAAACCAAACTTTGCAAGATATTGACCATGTGAATATCTGGGTTCAGATCGATAACCCTTGCCTGTAACTATTTACCTGCAGCATCAAAGAAATTTATATTCAGCTTCATTATTTTCTTCATGTGTTCATTTGAATTTACACAATTATCCACCTTTCCAGTTATTTAGGGTGGTATTACGTTTCCAAACATTAGTCAATAGAGGTCATTATTCTTGTTAGTCTATATGGATGTTTCTAAATTTATATTGGCTACATTGATACATGTTATTTTCATTCCGTTGTTTCAGGATTGCTGTTTGTGACATGTGGCATCATTGAAATAGGAAAAAGTATTTGTTGGTGCTAAACATTGTGAAGTGATTGTGAATAGTGTCACTGTGTTTCATAACACATTTGATACAAATATATTTCAAAGGGATTGAAATATATCCCTCTCTTTCATAATAAGTTCTGTAACAGCAATCCTGAACAAAGGAATGAAAATAATGATTCTCAATATGGCCAATATAAATTTAGATGCATCCATACTGACTAACAAGAATAATGACCTATATTGACTAATGTTCGGAAACGTAATACCTCCCTAAATAACTAGAAAGATGGATAATTGTGTAAATTCAAATGAATACATCAAGAAACAAATGAAGTTGAATATAAATTCCTTTGATGTTGCAGGTAAACAGCTACAGGCAAGTGGTTATCGATCTAAACC
This sequence comes from Thermobia domestica, assembly GCF_964235325.1. Taxonomy (NCBI): domain Eukaryota; kingdom Metazoa; phylum Arthropoda; class Insecta; order Zygentoma; family Lepismatidae; genus Thermobia; species Thermobia domestica. The sequence goes on along the minus strand of NC_137463.1, from coordinate 166,327,178 downwards.
CAGATATTCAAACGGTCAATAACTTGCAATGTTTGGTTTATGTTGAATTTTGAAGCGGATCCCATTACGTGCCCAAAATGCAACTTTGTGGTGTTTTAGTACACATATGAGACTACAATCTGCACAATTTTAAATGAATTCACAGGGACATTTCTGTGCGAAATTCAAAATTCGAATTTGAATTTGAATTTTTGAAGTGTTATTTTTTATTTTACTGGTTTCTTCAATATAGTGTAGCATGTAGAGCAATCTGTAAGCTTTCCAATGGTGTTTGTTCCATGTCTCTAGTGCACATATTAACCATTTTATGACAATTTTTAATAATCTCTGTAACTGAAAAATGCCCTTTTTTGAATTTTTTGAACACCTTGCATGGGAACACTTTCAGTGGAGAGGAATAATATTTGGAATTTTTGGGATCTCCCTCTGTAATATTTGGGATCTCCCACTGTAATAAAACTGTGCACCAATTTTTACAAAAATCTGAGATCGTCACGTCAGATTTCGGCATTTTCTTGAACGATTTCACATGGAATGTCCCATGTGTAAGACATAATGAAATGCACATTGATATAAAATTGTTGGCTCAAAGATTTCTTAGCAGCTGTACTTTTTTGGAAAGAATTCAAGTCAGGAAAACCTGATATACGCTATTGAGACTATTGTAGGTAACTACTTATGAAAGGTATAATGAGATTGAAATCGTTATCGACTACAGACAAAATTAAATGGTGATGAGACAATCACAAACCGATGAAAGATGGATGACATATTTTTCATTGAATTATTAGGGTAAAGACATACCGAAAATACCTCGCGATCGAGGTCGAGTTTATGTCGCGTCGCTATCTCGAGATCTAGGTCTAGATGGATGAAGGGCGCACATAGCGAGAAGGCCCTATCCTCGCTGTAAGTTCTCAGTTTTAGGAAAAAAATTATTGAGACGCGTGTGAAACTATTCCGCCAGTGCAAAAGATCACTGAAATTGAACATTTTGAAATTGAAAGAATCAAACGGTTTACAAATAGGGATGAACGTAAGGCGAGATATGAAAAATGTTAAACTGCCGTCTCTTGTTTCGCAAAACTATTTGCGTCTCATCTCTTGTCCATCTCTATTAATATTTTAAATCAAGACTTTTACCTTTTTTCAATTTTCTGTGAGGAAATGCCTTCTTTCAGCACTCAGGTGAGAAATTCTTTGCCAGTAAAATAAAGAAAAAGGTATGTCTTCAGGTTTCAATGTGGATTTGGGTATTAACTTCATCAAATGAAGTTTCGTCACTACAATACCATTATTCGACGTTGTCTCCCTACGGATATGTGCCAATTTTTACCGGTATTTCTTTACCTTATATCAGTAACGAATTTAGGAGAATTTTTTTTATTAATCCCGGAATTGGGGAGGGGGCATGAAGTTATTAAGCATAGATATGATTAACGTTAGTTTCTTTTTTCTTTAGATTAGGGACTTCATCCCGGAAGCCACCTCCCTGTATCCGCCACTGTCTTATATAATAAAAAGCTACAGTATAATTCTCAAATACATATGGATAACCTATCTGACATTCCCATTTGAGTTATTTTCTTCCATTTTCTATTTAAAACGTGCCTATTATGATGTTTGTGCCACTTATCTCATATTACTGGAACATTCCTCATTAGTTCTACTAATATATTAGGACCTTGGAAGAGAAAGGGCAAACTCGAAACATAGACTTTTGTTGTTTTTTTTTTTTTTCCTCGCATCGGACAGGTCTGAACAATACATAGATAACGCCTTTGGCCATAGTTCTTCCTTAGTTTCCTCACACTTTCAAGATAAACATAGATTCGCCCTAGCTTTCTTAATGTAGTTGCAAAACTTTCAGCTTGATTTTCTAACATCCCGATTTCAGAATTCGCTCTTTCTCTTCCAAGGCCTCCATCTCTCATGATATGTCTTTCATAATTAAATTTAAAATGTAGCAAAACCTCTTGACATTGATACACACAATCCTCTGCAGACAAAATTCTGAAAAAAATGAAGATTTTATTCCGTACAGTGTTTCAGAGAGAACGAATGAGAATACGAGCCACAGCGATGCTTCCACTGAAGATCGATGTAAAAACAAACTCGATTGTTTATCGTTCACCACTAATTCACCTTCGCGGTCTAACTGTAGGTCGCGGTGTAGCGTATATCTTTGTACCAGTATCGAGGTAGCGACAGCGACTTAAAACCCTCGACCTCGATCGCGAGGTACCTTCGGTATGTTTTTACCCTTAGAAGACAAACTTTCATAAGCAGCCACCTATTCAATACGCATTAGTATATATTTGGCTTTTCTGACTCAATTTTTAAAAAATACATCCACGGAATTTTTCGCAGGAGAGGCCAAAGTTTGTTCTATGCTTTTTTATTTTAATGTCGCTATAATAAGGGAAACGATATGCAATGAAGTTGTACTGAGGCTGATTTATTAGATACCGTCTCGATATTCATAGTAGTATCACATGACATAATAGTAAGAACACTAGGTACTTTTAGTTAGTGGGGAGTTCAAAATAAAACAGAGTGTGCACCCAAATAATGATATATGTTTTTATATAAACTCAAAGAAAAGAATTACGCTCAGGGGTATGTGTAAGGAAATTTGGGGAAGTGTCAGGGGTATTGTGGTGTGCACAATAATCTCTAGACGCAATATCTATTTTTAAAACAGAACTTGTAAAATATAAATAAACTATTACAGCATTAAAATCAGAAAATACTTGCTTATGCCCGGAAACTTAATACAAATTACTAATTTACTTGTTAAGGAGAGATCATACACTCCCTTGTGGAGTCAATAAATGTACCTATATTGCAATAGGTTGTTCTGTGTACTTCATAATCCAGAGTAGTGGAGCTATCTTAACGGTGTGATTGCCACTTGGTGGGGGCCCCGCGAGCAGAATCTCATGTATTAATTACATGTATCAGAAGCAAAATTTATCATAGGGACCACAACACACTTGTTTGCTCTGGGCCTAATATGCTGTTAAAACGACACTGGAGAGTAGATTAGACTGGACAGTAGAATAGATGATTCTAACGCGATGCCCCCTTATGCGCGGGACCCGATTGAGAGCAATATATATATATATATATATATATATATATATATATATATATATATATATATATATATATATATATATGTGTGTGTGTGTGTGTGTGTGTGTGTGTATAATTGATAGATCTTATTAACTTGAACAAAATGTTATGTATGACTCTAGAACATTATATATAGCCTATAGTTTTGAAAGAAATTAAAAGAAAAAAAACTAATTCCAAAACATAAAACGTGATGCTGTTCCAGAACTGTGGAACTTACTGATATGAAACTGATACTGAAATATGTGCTCTTCAAAATCTTCATTATCAAACTAGCAATTCAGCACTGTAATGTATAGTTAATCCTTAACTGCTGCCGCGAAAGAAAGCTACACTTATACTCCGGTGGGGACTAATAGATTCCAATATTTCTTTCGCACTGACGCTGAAGTGTGTTTTTTAATTCCACAACTAACATCGTAAGTTAGTTATTTTTATTTTATTTTATTTTATTTATTTATTTATTTATTTATTTTTGTATTACAAAGTTACCAGTGACGAGACGTTCCTAGTGTCATGTTGAGAAATATAAGGCTGGATAAGGTTTTTTTTTTCTTAAACGAAGACAATATGTATTTTCTTATCTTTTATTTTATTTCTTTATTTATTTTTATTACTTTAATTTCCAGATTTGCAATGTAAAATTGCACTGCAAAAGCTATCACCTCCTGATTCCACAACGTTACTGTTTAGTATTCCCTCTAGACAAAATTCGTTAATATTGATTGAGTGACCACTCTTTCAGTTGATTTTCAGTTATATCGCTTTGATTTTTTTGTTTGTTTGTTTGTTTTCTTTACTCCTCCAACTGCCTTCAGATTGAGCATTCTCCTTGATATTTTGTCCTTTGTACAGAAGAAAACGCCTTCTCCAGAACAGTGACAATTGTTGTGTCTGTTGAGACTTCTACGTACAGGGTGCCTCATAATTCATGAATCTATATTTTTGACTGACTGTACTATTTGTAACTCTGGACAAACGGTTTTGATGTGGCAATACTTTTTAGCCTGAGAGTGGGGATAGCGGTCACTGGCCTTAGAACCGTTAGTGTATACCAGTGCAAGACTGGCTAAACGAAACATTCCCGAACCGCTGGATCGCTCGAAGTGGTTCTGTGGAGTAGCCAGCTCGATCTCCCGATTTCACCTCAACATGCCTTTTTCTTATTGGGTGTTCTAAAGGACAAAGTATATCAACTTCAAATACACATTTTTTTCTGAACTACGAGAAGCTATCACAGGAGAGTTGTACAGGATACCAGTACGGGCTCTCAAGCTGCTTGTGACAACGTTGTTCTTCATCTCCAAGCATATATCGATTTGGATGGTGCATTAGTGGACCATGTCATGGAGAACACATTAAAATTCTTGTAAAAAAAAAGTACGACAGTACCGTGTTTATGTTCAATTTCCTGTTCAAGTTATGTCGCTAGTTTCTTTACCATAGTCTTTGTAACATCAAATACATAATTATGGGCCACGCTGTATGAAACAAAAGAATTATGAAAGCAAACGCTAACATATATAGGACTAGATAAATTGAGTTTCTGATTCACGGCATTCAATAAAAATAGTACCGTTTATACTCTTTTTTGAGATATCTCAGACCTCAAATAAATTATATTGCGAAAAATCACTGTACTTGTTTTTTGTTCCTATTTATACAACGATAGTTCACGATAGTTCACGCAAAACTATGAGGGTAGACAAGAATAAAAAGTACTTTACAACTTTGAAAGCACAGAAAAATTTCTGGAGATTACTTACAGGAACGAGACAGATGTCAATTTATACCAAAACACTTCAAATTTAACGTCAAATTCTTATTTTGTTTCGATGTGACTACCGTTGGTGATACGGCAAACTTCCCACCGGAACTTAATTTCTTTCCACACTAGTTCCAGCTGATCGGGCGTAACTTTTACAATGGTAGCATATATTCTTAATTATAAAGAATTGCGCATATTTAAAAAAGGACAATGTTAAATGGCTCTTCCTTCTCGAATCAACTGAAACAAAGGGGTGGTGCTCTGATGAATTATGAAAAGATGAAACATTTTTTTAAAGGTATGTAGGAGATCCTGCTTTTTCAGGTGGATGTTGCAGAAGATACTGGCGTTACTCAGCCTACCGTGTCAAATGTCTTCTGGGAAGTTGCGCAGGCAATTACTCCAAGCAGAAAGCAAAATTGAAGACCTCGGGAAAAAATAATGATATCCCACACTGACATGATTTTGAGATACAAGGCTTTGAATGTTTGAGTACGTAGAACACTATTGACAAACCTGTAAGAAACACATACATTAACACTCATAAACTATCGTGTTTTGTCTGGCTTTTCGTAAAATAGACAAAGTATTCCAGCGCAAATAAATGTAGGTTTCGTTAATAATAATAAATAACTATAACATAAAGTTATGGAGTATCACTTTCTACGGTAATGAAATTAGAACGCTAGAATATAATAAAAACAATTTCCTCTGGAAACACCTCGCAATTTTGGGCTATTCTTTAGCCGCCTTATGCAGAGTCGTTTTGACAAGTTATTAGCGTCATGCTAAACGCCCGACTTCTGCAGGAAGCATATGTAAGTCGAACGCTTTAGTATGGCACTAATCACATGTCAGAAGGACTCTGCATATGGCCCTAGATGTTTAAATTAGCGCTCTTATGGTTATCACTTTAACCTAACCAAACTTAAATAAACTTTGGTATACATACAACACCCGTTTATTGGAATTATTAACAACACTTCAAGATAAGACACCTTCAAAAGACAGGCCATGTTATATTATTTGTGCTAATGCAAATATGATAAATGGGGGTAAAAACTAGTTAAGATGTACTGAACAATAGTTAGTTAGTTATCAATGATACGTTAGTTAGCAATGAGTATACAGTATTTTAAATGTTTATGTCGTTAATTTTTTCTGAAAAAATAATGTTCATAGAAAGAAAACAAAACCACCACTTTCTACAATACCAGCTTATTATGTAAACAAGCAAGTTGTGCAAGCTACAAATGTTCCAAAGTATTCCTGAGACTTATTAATGTGGTATCTGTTTCTCTTTCAAATGGTCAAATATTTAAAAAAAATAGTTTTATGCATAAATGCCTTGTATGCATTGCTAAATAGTTTGTAATTTGTATTTCAATAACTGCTTTATTTGTAAACATTTTTGAATGTTTGAAATTAAAAAGTCTTCTTTCCTCCATTGTAGACAGCAGACAAGTTCATTGAGCACTTGCTACTTGTCACGGAGCATTTGTTCAACGGGTAGAGGAAAGTTTTATTTATACCAATCCAAAGAGCAGGTTCTCAATACTCAGCTTGTTCCTGAACAAATGCTCAGAAGTAAGTGCTCGTTTTTATTTATACGACCCAATATTATTTTTCTTCTTCATCAAACGTCATTAATTTGAAATCTTGAAACATTTGACATCCCCTTCAGCCGTGTCACTGACAACTTTGAGATTTTATACTTTTCATGCACTCAGGATTTTGAATACATTCAGTAGGATATAAAGTATGAAATGATTTATCAAACTTCAGTTTGAATATTTGTTCTGGTGTTCTAAAGTGGGCAAAATCAAATAAATTACAGTTATCATGGAGTAAATGAAGATTCCCAGTTACCATAAGAAATGGTGGAACACTGTCACTTTTTTCACAACTAACTTTTTCTTCCGATATTCTGTCCGAAAACAAGGAGATATCAACTATATCATCTGACAGGTACCATAGGTCAGTCTGGAGAACATTTCGTGTTGCATACCTCTCTCTTACACTATTATCCAGCATCTTTACAAATGAGCAGGGCATTGATGAATGCATTTGCAATGACTGGTGCCCCTATCCATTTTTTTCACAAAACAATAATACCCTAAACTTGATAAATCTTTGTAAATTAGCCTTCTCCTCATTTGAAAGATGGAAAATACACTGATGTTTAAAGGAGTACAGTTTGAATGTGTATACATGATGTTTCAAAGCAACAGCGACAACGTTTGGGAGGTGATTTCTGACACCAAGATAAGACAAAAAATATAGACCAATCTGGATGAACAAATGCTTCATTTCGGTGATATAGGCTGCCGAAAACATGAAAAAACTAACTTCAAAGGTACATAGTTCTAGAGATGCAAGGGCTGGGAAAAAAACGGCCTTTTTTTTAAAAAAAACTGTTTTTTCTGCTTCGCTTTTTTGCTTGGGAAATTTTGGGCTTTATTCAAATTTCTGTTTTAAATTGATAAAGCAGACTTTGTTTCGCTTCTCTATAACACAAAAAATAATTTAATTAGTGGTTGATGCTGATAATAATATAATCCTCAAGTTTTCTGAATTTTTAACAAGAGGAATTCAACATATCATTACGGACCCCCCCCCCAAAAAAAAGGACTACGGAATATATTTGAGTTTTGCTAAATACAACTGCACAACAAACCAAACCAAAGTTTTGAGTGGTTACCTTTTGCGCTTCTATTAGGAAGTCCGCGATTCAACCCAGCATTCGACCATTCTGACAAAGCTTTTCTTCATTCCATCTGTGAATGTAGAAATAGTGCGTGTACTGTGAGTGACTGACTTCCTTTCTTATTGTTTTTAAATCGTTATAATTACTAATTACCAGCAGTGAGGGTTTTGCGAAGATTAGGGGGCGGTCTTTCGGACTGAAGCATAGTTACGGAATGTCTAAAACAAACAAAATATCTATTAGTTATGCCTTTTCTCATAAACTTTAAACTCCCGTCAAATAAAAATTACGAATGTTTAGAAAAACTAAACATTATTAAGAAAAACCCCTCCCAAAATACTTTTTTTCTAAATCCGCCACTGATTCTCAGTATAAAATGATCTTCAAGATTGTATCTTGAAGATTATTGCTAAACATATAAACGAAACAAGATATTAATTATAACTCTACTCATAAACTTCAAGCACCTCCCAAATAAAATTAGGACATTTTAGAAAACGAAACAATTAGAGAAACCCCTCCCAAAGTACTTTTCTAAATCCGCTACTGAATATTTGAGTAAATTGATATTCAAGATTGTATCCGGGAAATTATTGCTAAATCATTGCACAGTTACAGTGTAACAGAAATGTGGAAGTACCGTTTGACGGATATATTGAAAAACGTACGCCTTGATGCATATATAGAAAAACAGAAGTTTAACTTTTGCGCTAGAAGGTAGAGTACTAAGCTCTTAGAAATGAAACATGAATGACAATCTAAAATGATCTAGAGAAAAAAGAAATGCCGATAACTCAAAAGTTAAAATAAAGTTAAATAACCTCTAAAATTGTCCTCAAATACTACATTGTTCATCTTAGCTTTAATTCGCAAAACATGTGCTCCATCCATCTTGATGGTGAACTTCAGAGCGAAATATGGCATTTAGGTCCTGGAATTCTTATCTAACTATAGAACATACTATAAGAAAGCTATTTAGACAGAAAAATTATGAAAATGAAAAAAGCCAAAATTTCCAAAATTCTCGTTTTTTCTCCGCAAAAAAGCTGGCTTTTTTGTGAAAAAAAAACATCGATTCAAAAAAGCCGGTTTTTTTGCATCTCTACATAGCTCCAATACTATGGAACCTACCGTAGTCAGGTCAAGATTTCACTTAGGAACTGCATGTGCCCTATTCAAATATCCATATTTGAGAATCCTACAATACTTCCACAACAATTTTTATAGGAGTCCTTCTATAAAAATTGTTGCGTGAATACCTTAGGATTCTGAATCATTTATTTTTGGAAAGGCAACATATTAGTTCCGAAGTGAAGTTTTGACCCGACTACGGTAGCTCCTACAATTTTGGAGCTATGGACCTTTAAAGTTAATATTTCATGTTTTCGGCGGCCTATAACTGTCGGCGATCATTTTTGTCTTATCTTGGTGTCAGGATTCACCTCCCAAACATTGTCGGTGTTGTTTTGAAACACCTTGTATAAGTTTCGACATCCAACTAGTATGCTACATTGATTCATGCGATCTATAGCGCATAATTTTCAGGAAATGTCCTAACCTTAGCAATTTGTAAGTATTTCTTTTCAGAGAAAGAATTATATAATGCATAATAACCTCGAACAATTGAATTTTACCAATTCTATAGTTCACGAATTCTTAGAGCCTTTGGACAATGGGATTTCAGGTCAATTGAAAGGATCAAATCATAACGTAAAAACTTTACTAAGAATAAATTCTGGAAGCTGTGGCGACAAGTTAGCCACACTAAAGTCTTTATTTTATTTTCAATCAAATTGTTCCATGATTTGAGTTAAGTTTGCGACTGTAGTATCAATGCTTAATCCAATATTTTTCAATGTACGCCCTATTTTAAAAGACGTTCGAAAACTGCCTTTCCAACATTTGATCTGTACCAAATTCGAGTTTTGGGACTTCCGAGAAGCTTCTATTCTGCTTTTGCACAAGAAACTAATACAGGTAATAAATCTATCCTCTTTTTCCCAGCTTAAAATATCAGTTTATATTTTGCCGTCCTAATGAAAGGCAATTTATTTTTACCTTCTGAATTTAATTTCATTCGGCAGAACTTCGACGTACTTCCCCCTGCTTACCTGTGACATGTAATAACACCTTTACATTTTTAACAAAAGAGTATAGTATTTAGAGATTTTCAAACACTGGCTATCTCTCATTTCAGAACGTTAATATTTTATCTAGTTCATTATATTATTAAGTATAACTTAAATACTTATAACAAAATTGAAAGTCTTTCGGTTTAAGTTGAATTTGCTGGAAAAAATAGTGGGAGTAAGACTAAAACACCCCAAAGGGTAAGTTTTGGAAGAGAAATAACATATAACGATAAAACATAACGACCAGCATTAGTGTGCGTACAATTCATAGTTTTCAGAGGTGCTGCAATGAATATACGACCCTCCTAATGTCGTATAAATCCGAGTTCAGCCCCGTCAACTTGGAACTGGAAAGAGGTGAAAAAGAAAATACCCAAAATGAAAATTAAAAGTTATTTGTTATCACGAAAACAGCTAACACGTTGAAATGACTTTTGGAACATAGTACGACCTAAATCTCAGGATTTTAATCAAATCAGTTTGATTATAGGGCGTATTCTCCGAGGTACAATTAGGCAAAATTTAGATAAATTGTTAAATAAATTCAAAATTTAAATAAATTTATGAATTTTTGCAATATTGGAGTAAATGTTGAAATGTTGTCAAAATTGTAAATTTGTAAATGCTTGACATTAAAATATTCAAAAAAAATCATATAGAAACAAAAACGATTATTCTTATATAAATTTAATAATGTAAATATTGTAAATTGATATTCTGAGAGAATTTGTAAAATAAATATTCAAGTAAATTTTCAAGTAAAACTTTTTTGATTGATATAAATAAAAAAAAATATTATTCTCTAGGGTGGGAGCCTTCTAACATCCTGTTACGAAAATTAATAGATTTTTATGAATTAATATTAATCCAGGAAAATTTCATTTATACATGTGACAACACTGGAAGATTGCTGTAAAAACTAGTGGTGGGCACAAAAATCGGCTTTTCGAATTCCGGTTTTCAGGAAAACCTGAAGTTTTTTGGAAAATCTTCAAAAGCTGGTTTTCGCCGAAATCGGTTTTCTCCTATAACCGGTTCGTTTTCATTGAAGCTGGTTTCACTTTCTTCCAAAACCGGTTCAGTTTTCATCGAAACCAGTTTTAATTTTTCCAAAACTGGTTCTATTTGTGACCAGAATAGTGTTTCGTTGTTCTCCGGAAATCAATTTCATTTCCTCAGAAATAGTTTTATGTGTTTTCCAAAACAGTTTTGAGTTTTTAGTTTTAGGTGGAAGACGAACCGATTTTAAGAGAAGACCAAAACCAATTTTTGAGAAAACGGAAATGTCGGTTTTTCATATTTCGGTTTGTCTAGAAACAGCTCTTCTGTTTTTTATAAACACCGGTTTTGCTCATCCCTAATCAAAACGCACTATGTTGTATCGCCATTGTGTGTATTTTTTGTGTTTTCTAAGAAGGTCATTGTAAATCAATAACTAATTCAACGAAAGATATATTTGTGTGCGTGATCTGTGGGTAAAAAGAGATATAATCTAATTTTATGATAATTTGTATGAGTTTTAGAGATATATCTAAAGTGGGTGAAGTTAACTGCTTCTTATTCAAAAATCAGATATGGAAGAAAGTGGCTGTGTCTGTGGCAAATGGTTCTGGACCACTGGAAGAATTGTTGTATTTAGTTATATGTGCTATCAAAATTTGCAAGTGTTAAATATACAGCATTTGTTATTCACTTTCTTATAGGAGCGAAACAAAAGAAAAAAAGTTACTGTCGAAAATCTTATGCTCCTTTGGCTGTAAGAAATAAGAATACGAGGGGAAGTAAGTAATTTGGTCGCAGGTGTTCTCTCTGCTTGACATGTTTTGCTACTTACAGAGTGAGTCTGTTTTCCTCTTTCTTCTTATTAACGAGCTGTTTTATGAGCAGAATTATGAAATGAAACTACGGAAGGAAGGAAACAAAAGAATTTCACTACGAATCACTTGATTTCAATTTGGTCTCTATCATCGCATCTATCGTTACTTCCTCGTTACCCAGCTGTTGTTAACTATACTTCCTTAAAGATCTCCAACAAGACAATTGTGTATTACATTAATATATTGAAGGAAATAAAAAGAAATTTAAAAAAGAAAGTAATAAAAGTAAACAAAACAAATTATGGAATTATTATCCGTTTCATATGTAGTTTTTTTTTTTTTTTTTGCTTTTTAATATATATGTTGTTACATACGTAAAGGGTGCCCAAAACGTAGGTATACAGTCATGTACTGATCGGCTCATGGTATTTAATATTATTTACTTATTATCCACATACATATATATTAACTTAGTTTCTTCATGTTTGTTTTAAATTTCTTTTCACTTGTACTTGAAGCTGCGAACAAACCGAAGCAAACAAATGCATTATCTTAATAAATTAAAATGTCATATTTGATCAATGCTGCTCTACATAACTACTTTTGGGCCACTCCGTATATAGGGCTATATACAGAGAGAGAGGGAAATATATTCTTTAATGTGACCTATAGTGTATCCTTTCCATTATTGATGTTACTTCCTTATGCGGGCCTTTTTGGGTCTAACTATGTAAATATACTATACAACGATATTTATTGAACCATTCTTTCTGCAGAACTTTTAAAGCACAACTGCAAAATTAAAACTCTAATTGCTCTAAATAAAATACAATTTAGCGTTAATTATTAAGTGTCAATACTTCCGGCTTATTTCGGGCTCATTTGATTATAACATGAGCTCGGGTTGGGCTCGGGCCTAAATGCTAAAACATATTTCGTACACGGGACGGGCCTCACATTATAAATTCACGAGCCGGGCCGGGCCCGGAATGCGCTAAAAATTCCGGTGCGTGCAAACCTCTACTTTCTGAGAACATTATTTCGAATGAAATATTATGGTTAAAGAAGATGGAACACTCTGAGTACATATGTTCGTTACAAGTTGTTAACATTTTTTTTAGAAAAAATACGAATAAATTTAGTTTGAGAAAATTGTCCGAAAGTAAAATCATTCCTACGTGTAAACTATCGTCTGTAGATTTTTTCGTGTTTTAGTGCTAATCGCTTATTTATGAAATATTATGAAAATAGCCAGAATATGAAAACAGTCATTTTTCAGAAAATCTTTCGAAAGTGCTCAACCCCAAGAAAAATCAACTCCTTATTGATTTTATAATACTAGTTCATACAAAGTTGACATACGTAATAATACTATATGAATTATGCCATATTCTCAGGATATTCATAAAGTATTTATTTATGAAATTTGAACAAAATCACCTTATCGTTTTCGAGAAAATTGTACGAAAATGTCGCTCTGAAAAATAAACTACCATTCGCAGATATTTCAGAAAAAATGAGTTACGCCATATTGTCACGTTATTAACGAGATATGAAGAAAATTGTCTAATGCTTCTTTGAGAATATTGTTCAAATAAAGTTCACTCCAAGAATATTCTACGCCTCGTAGATGTTCTTAGAACAAACTAGTTATAACATATTGTTACGTTATCAGTGAAATATAAAGGTAACGAAGAAAGTGCTGTCGCTTTTTGTGGAGCTCCGTGTTCAATTGTCCCTCACACCGTAAGATGAATGCGAATGAAGATAAGGAGAAGTTCAGTTGTTGGTGAGGGCATATACAACATACTACCTGGTTGTGTCAGTTCAGTTCCACCGTGAACTTGCGTAAGGACAAAGTGAACATGGGACCTTCACAGAGCGTCATTAGGGCTTGTATGCTGTAGGGGTTCAAACTGGGGTCAAACGCCGCTGAGCGGGAAGAACAAGATGCCAGGCCTCTGGTGAGGGTGTGAACGCAGACTATGTGAACGCAAACAACGTGGTTTAACAAGTCTAAGGACAGTGACGAAACACTCAAAGACGCACTACGTCGCCGATAAAAAATATGTACACTCCGCATCAAAAAAATTGCGACACCTAACGCCGTCCAGTTAGGCCACACAATATACACCTTCTTATCACATAATCGTGTCAGATAAAGAGACCCCACCCCCTCTCTCTCCTCTTTTCTTCTCTCCAATACTAAAATTAGCTAACAACATGAGCGCAATTCTTACTTCAAATTACACATGTATTAGTTTCGATAAAATGAAATAACAAAACCGACAAGAAACAAGATTCATAAGTTGATGTAGGGAGAAACTGAAACACACACAATGGAAAATTGAAACCAATGGATGTCTATTACACAGAGATTCATAAATGAAACAGACAAAGAGAAGAAAAGAGAAGAAGAAAAAGGGAGAACACATAAAACTGTGGACTTCAAACGTAGTAAGAAAACAACCTCACATTATGAAGTTCCGTTTCTAGAAATCCAATAGTAATATAGAGGATGCTTTAAACATTCGTTATGTCACTTTCATAATGGATAGCATACTCAATTTCAAGTAGAACTGTAGATCTCTGAGACACATCTGGGATAATGTCAAACGTTTAACACACATGCTTTGTTTCCGCGTGGTTCGGTAGTGTTCATTGAACGTACTGTTTCAAAATACATTCTAGTATACCCAGTAGATAGCGTTGGTCATATCCTCCATTTCACACTATTAACGCAAAAAGAAAAGAAAAAGAAAGAAAGAGAATAATAGAAGACAGTTCTATTTTACTGTTAAATTTCTATCAGAAATGCCCTATATTAAAAGTCCAAACTGTATCGTAATGAAAAATTACAAATGTTGGAAAGGAAAATATAATGTTCCTCATATTTGGTCTAGGAATTAATTCGTGCGGGTGGACAAGAGATGGCGCAGCGAACGGAGCGTCCCACAGTTCCGTGTATCCACACATGTGTTGCAAACCCCTGTCATCGCGTATCGTTCGTAGTATAGGGCAGTGGATTAAAGCGTCAACAACACCAGTTTGTAGTTAAGTGAACATGGCGCAATTTGTGCCTGATAAAGTGTTTTTGCGGGGTGTCCTGCTGCATTACTTTAACATGCAGAAAAGTGCGACTGAAAGTCATCGTATTTTGGTGGAAGTGTATGGTGACCATGCTCTAGCTGAGCGAACGTGTCAGAAGTGGTTTGCACGGTTTAGAAGTGGTGATTTCGGCTTGGCATACCAAGAGCGAGCTGGACAGCCAAAAAAATTTCAAGACGAAGAATTGACAGCATTGCTCGAGCAGGATTCGTGTCAAACGCAGGAACAACTTGCAGCAGCATTAGGTGTTGATCAAACAACAGTCTTCAAACGCTTGAAAGCCATGGGAATGATTCAAAAGATGTCACATTGGGTTCCACATGAATTGAAAGACAGAGACGTTGAAAGACGAAAAACCATTTGCGAATTGCTGCTTCAACGACAGAGCAGAAAGGTGTTTCTGCATCGAATTATTACGGGTGATGAGAAGTGGATCCATTACGAGAACCCTAAACGAAAAAAGGCCTGGGTGAAACCAGGTGAACCAGGTCCATCACAACCAAAACGAGATATTCACTGTGCAAAGGTTATGCTGTGCATATGGTGGGATATGAAAGGTGTGGTGTACTATGAGCTGCTGCAACCGGGTGAAACTATGAATGGAGAACGTTATCGACGACAATTAATGCGTTTGAAGCAAGCTCTGGCCAGAACACGACCAGAATGGGAGAACAGACATGATAAACTTATTGTTCAACATGATAACGCTCGCCCACATGTCGCAAAACCGGTCAAAACCTATTTAGAAAATGTCGGATGGGAAGTTTTACCTCACCCGCCGTATTCACCAGACGTTGCTTCTTCGGACTACTACTTGTTCGATTGCATGAACAACGATTTGATTGGACAGCGGTTTACTTCTTCAGAAGATATCGAAACATGGGTCTCTGACTGGATCGCTTCCAAGGATGAGGACTTCTTTCGCCACGGAATCCGTACATTGCCTGACAGATGGGCGAAAGTGGTGGCTAGCGATGGACAATATTTTTCTTAAGGTATTTATGTATTTTGTGTTTGTACTACAGCTTCAATGTGTGCGTACCAACCGCACGAATTAATTCCTAGACCAAATAGATGTAGCATGTTTCAAATTTCAACGTAAGAAACAAAACATTGAATTATAGGATGGGAACAAATTTTCTGTCGAATTAATATAAATTAAATTTGGTTTTCAAATAACCAAAGAGTTACCATTTTCTAGTGTTTTCCGAAGATTATCTGTTCCGAACATCCATCATTGATTTTACCTCTTCCGGATATAACGTAATTTGCACAGATAGAATAATAGCACTAGACCTCAAACGGATCATCGTGTCAGTCGGGTGATGTTGGTTAGGTTAAAGACCACCACTGGGTCTAGGATTCAAATCCGTAGTGACCCGGCAATTCGACTAAGACTCGATAACCCAGGGGATAAAAAGAGATTTTACTTTTTCCTTTGCGTTTAAACCACGTATATCGGGCTCTGGCTCCGTTTTAATTTTGGAATATGAAGTGCGTGTGTGTCAGAGAGGGAGAGAGGGGGAGAAGTGAAAGATGCGAAGACAGGATAGGGAAACGTCAAGACAGAGAGAGAGGGGAACGATATGAAACATACATATCATTACAGTGTGTGGCACTGAACGCACACACTGTTTATTTGAACTATCGCCAGTGATACCTTGTAAGTTATCCATCAGAAGATAAATCTCTGCAGACATTATTTTATGCTCCAAAGTTCGGACATAAATTTATTTATTCGACGGCCTAATAATAATAATAATAATTATAATTATAATTATAATAATAACCTATATTATATTATTGTAAGAAACTATGTTTATGACTCCTAATCACCTGAACCACCCGACAGATCTCCATCAAATTTTCAACATAAATAAGGTTGGATCTGAGACGACTTTCATAATTTCCGTTTGACGTGCAACGTAGGGGCCGGAGAGAGGGAGATATATATATATATATATGTAAAAAAAATGAAAATAAAAGCGACTGTCTTTATGCCTTCATCACTCTTGAACCACCCGACCGATCTCGATTAAATTTTCAACATAGATGAAATTCGGGCCTAAGATGGTATTTATCTATTTACTTTCACGATATAACTTAGAGTTTGAGGTGAGTTAGGAGTTAAAAAGAATAAATAAAACTTGATAACTCGGGAAACAAAGGATGAATCACGATCAAATTTTTAACATAGGTGAGGTTTGCGCCTGAGATGATTTTTATCATTTCACTTTCACGGGACAACTTGGGGAGGGGAATTGGGGAGGGAGATATATAAAACTAAATAAACCTTAATGAGTCTTGAACCACCAAACCATTCTCGATCAAATTTTCAACCTAGATGAAGTTCGAACCTGAGATGGTTTCTGTCATATCACTTTGACGGTGTAACTTAAGAGATGGGGAAGGGGAGCAACAATTAAAAAAGAAGGAAAAAATACCGGCATAAGTGGCGAATCTATAATTTTTGGAGTTGCTGAAATTAACAGTGACAAATTTGATGCTGTTTAAATCCAAATTCAGCTCCTCAGCTTGGAGGAGTGGGATATATATAAAAATGATCGAAATAACCAATATCAGTGTCGAATTCATAGTTTCCCGGCTTGCTGAGATCAACAATGACACTGCAGATGCCGTGCCCCACAACATAGGGGGAGGAATATATAAAACACATCGAAAATGAACGATATCAGAGAGCGCTTTAGTAACCGTAAACAGTGACTGAGTAACGGAACATGTTACAATTTTTTCTCAATTTAACCCAGCGAAGCGGATAATGCATGTTAATAATAATAATAATAATAAACTATTATTCTGTGAATCTGAACGTTTATTATTATTATTATTATTATTATTGTTATTGTTGTTATTATTATTATTATTATTATTATTATTATTATTATTATTATTATTATTATTATTATTATTATTATTATTCAAGTACTTTTGAACTTACACGACGAAATTACTGCAAAATCTGTTTTATTTCTGTACTTTTTCCAGGATTGTATGTTTTTCCTTTATTAGTGGGCACTAATTTCTCTGTAGGTCGTCGAATAAGTCAATTGCGTTGTGTACTTTGGTTCGTTCCAAAGATCAGAGCTAAAATAAGTAATATTTTGGTTGTAATTCCAGATGGCATAATAGTATAGGGGTAACGTAATGGCGTTGTGAATAATACATCTATCCAACGTAGGTTCAAGTTCTATTCACGCCAAAGTTAAACTTTTTACAAAATTATTGTGAAGGATCGACTTATCATACTGGACAAGAAATACATAAGAATGTGGAAGCAAACGCCTGTATCATGATTGAGACGACTTACGAATGTTGGTTTGGAAAGGTCAACGGAATTATCAGGACATTCCAAAGACATCATTGATCTGCAGTATACATTTTTCGTGTTATCGTACTCAGAAAGAAACACTACAGCATTTGCTAAACAACGTTTAGCTTAAACAATCGTTGGTGTAGTGGTAACGTGCCAGACTTCCAAATGGAAAATCCAGGTTCGATTCTCCGTCAGGTAGTATGATTTTTTCGCATAAAATAATGGCTGCAGAGATTTATCTTCTGGTGTATAACTTACAAGGTATCGCTAGCGATAGTTCAAATAAACAGTATGTGCGTTCTATATCATACACTTTAATGATAAGTATTTCATATTTATATTCGTCCCCCTTTCTCTCTTTCTTGATTTTTCCCTATCCTGTCTTTGCATCTTTCACTGCTCCCCCTCTCTCTCAGACACGCACTTCATGTTCCAAAGTTAAAACGGAGCAAGAGTCCGATATACGTGGTCTGGAGAATCTAATTAACTGTTAACTTCGGAGTCGTGTTTTACGTTCTCTGGGGATAACATCTCCAGTCCTGACCATCTCTAAAGGAAATACGGTTTAAACGCAAGGAAATAAGTAAAATCTCTTTTTTATCCTCTGGGTTACCGAGTCTCAATCGAATTACCGGGTCACTACGGATTTGATTCGTAGACCCAGTGGTGGTCTATAACCTAACCAATATCATACGACTGACACGATGGTCCGTTTGAGGTCTAGCGTGTTCATTCTATCTGTGCAAATTACGTTATATCCGGAAGAGGTGAAATCAATGATGGATGTTCGGAACAGATAATCTTCGGAAAAGACTAGAAAATGGTAACTCTTTGGTTATTTGAAAACAAAATTTAATTTATACTGATTCGAGAAAAAATTTACATATTCATAATAATGTAATCCTATAATTCAATGTGTTTTTTTCACGTTGAAATTTGAAACATGATACATCTATGATGAATATAAAATTTTCCTTTCCAACATTTTTAACCTTTCATTACCATGCAGTTTGGAATTTTAATATCGGGAATTTCTGATAGAAATTTAACAGTAAAATAGAATTGTCTTCCATTTTCTCTTTCTTTCTTTCTCTTCTCATTCCTTTCTTTTCGTTTCGTTTCGTTTCGTTTTTTTTCTGTTTTGTTCAGTTTGCATTAGTAGTCTGAAATGGAGGAAATTGACTAACGCTATTAGAATGGAGGATATGACCAACTCTATGGGCTTATTAGAATGTATTTGGAATGACCGTTGGAATTAGAATGACCAACGAACACTACCGAATTTGCAATCGAACCACTCGGGAACAAAGCATGTGTCTTAAACTTTTGCCATTATCCCAGATGTGTCTCGGAGATCTACAATTCCACTTGAAATTGAGTATGCTATCCATTATGAAAGTGACATAATGAATGTTTAAAGCATCCTCTATATATTCGAATAGTTCTGAAAAAATATGTAAAAACAAACGTTATTTCTATATTACTGTTGGATTTCTGGAAACGGAACTTTATAATGTGAGGTTGTTTTCTTACTACATTTGAAGTCCACAGTTTTATGTGTTCTCCCTTTTATTTTTCTTCTTCTCTGTTCTTCTCTTTGTCTGTTTCATTTATGAATCTCTGTGTAATGGACATCCATTGGTTTCAATTTTTCATTGTGTGTTTCAGTTTCTCCCTACATCAACTTATGAATCTTGTTTCTTGTCGGTTTTGTTATTTCATTTTATCCAAACTAATACATGTGTAGTTTGAAATAAGAATTGCGCTGATGTTGTTAGCTAATAGAAAAGAGAAGAGAGAGGGGGTGGGGTCTCTTTACCTGACACGATTATGGGATAAGAATTTGCATATTGGGTAGCCTAACTGCACGGCGTTAGCTGACGCAATTTATTTGATGCGGAGTGTACAAATTGAAGATCTTGAGGCGAACAGTGGCAAGACATGTGAGGAACTGTAATTATAATGCAGTTTGAGTGGAGAAACCATTCGGCAGCACCTCTCCCCCTGATTTCATTCCGGGCCAGAAAACAACGCGAGCAGACAACTGTGTTTCTTTGCTGTTTCGTCTGAGGAAGAAGTCATTTCTGGACAGGTTGTTTACATATGATGGGAATCCAGGTCCTTAGGTGGCGCGGGGCCCGAAGTTTACAACTAACTTGCACCAAGATCGGTAGAACCTATATATATATATATATATATATATATATATATATATATATATATATATATATATATATATATATATATATATATATTGCGCTCTCCCTGCTGGTCTAGTGGTTCCGCATGTAGTGTACATAGTCCCGGGGCCGATTCCCCGTGGGAGAGCACAAAAGTTAATTTTATAATCACTCCCATTCAGTAATCTCCTAAGAACAAATCCTGGGACGTCAAATAAGAAACAAATATCATTTTCATTTCATTTCGAACGTTTAATAGAGGTTTTGCTGGTCAGAATGCGTGGCAGTCAAAATGTGCGCTTAAATAGTTAATAGAGAACATATTTAAGGCACATTTCAATATAAAATTATATATGTAAATCTACAATTACCAATATCAGTGTATCATATCTGAAAAGACATAGTCATAATACTAATTGTCTTAGTGACTGTGAAATGATTTATTTAAATAATTAATCTAGTTTAGTTCAGAAAATACAGGACAAGAAACGTTGGTTCGTCTACGCGAAGTGGGGCCAGAACGTTTAGCCCTCAGACTACTTTGTCCATAGAGAAAATTATTGATTAGTCAACAGGCCTTCATCATAGACAGGTTCCGTTGCCCTTTATAACGTTTTTCCATCTGCAAACTGTTCTGGTGAAAACACTCACCCTGTTCATTGCTTATAGTAGCTAATTTTTCATAGAAATAACTCAAATGGAAACGCAGGTAGTGAATGAATTTTTAATACATACTTCCCCCTTGTGCCTTGCAATTTTTCAACAAGGTTATGTACCAGTATTTCATAGTTTTCTTATCTTACAAGTAAACCTGTCG
Source organism: Thermobia domestica (assembly GCF_964235325.1). Classification (NCBI taxonomy): domain Eukaryota; kingdom Metazoa; phylum Arthropoda; class Insecta; order Zygentoma; family Lepismatidae; genus Thermobia; species Thermobia domestica. The sequence goes on along the minus strand of NC_137463.1, from coordinate 166,306,177 downwards.
ATGTCGTAATCTAGTTTCTTGACCAAACTTTTCAGAGAAGTGTGGAATATCAAGAAACGAGCGTAAGTAAAATTTAAAGTGCTTCCGTCCATAAAGATGGCCGCAGTGACCAAAAACCTGATTGATCAGAATACGACATAACAATGTGTTTCAAGTTCGAAAATTTAATTTTATTTGTAAAACGGGTAAAGGCATGAAAAACAGAAACACATTAGCCGACACCGGGAGGAAGTAGGCATCTCTTTGAGGATATGCTTTCATGGCCGCCATCTTGAAGTCGGCCATCTTGTATCTCGCTCAATTTTTGAAATAGAAAAAGGGTAATGTAACATATCAAATTGATTTATAATTATATGAGAAATACAATGGTGAAGTCTGTTTCCATAAATAAGACAAATGCACATTGACGTGAATCCATTGGTTCAAAGACTTCTGAACAACTGTATCTTTCAAAAGAATTCAAATCAGGAAAACCTAGTGTACGCTAGTGTAAAAATCGTAGGTAACTACTTATGAAAGGTATAATCAACTTAAAATCGTAATCGACTGCAGACAAAATGCAATGGTGATGCGACGATCACAAATCTTAACGAACTGAGGGAAGATGAATGACATATTTTCCATTGGATTATTCGAGATAGAAGACAAACCTTCATAAGCAGCCACCTATTCAGTACGCAGTAGTATACATTCGGTTTTCCTGACTTGATTTTTTAAAACTACATCCAGGAGATTTTTCACAGGAGAGGGCAAAGTTTGTATTTTTAATATAGCTATAACAGCAGGAAAGGTATGCAAGGAAGTCGCACTGAGGCTGATTCATTTGATACCATCTCGGTATTCACGATAGTATCACATGACATAATCGGTAAGAACGCCAGCAACTTTTACATAGTGGGGTGTTGAAAATAAAAGACTATATACACCCAGAATAATGATATACATTTTTACACAAACTCAATGAAAACATTATTTTTAAGCCCAGGGATGTGTGTAAGGAATATTTGGGGAGTGATAGGGCTGTTGGGGATGTGCAGAATAGTTCTTGAGCATATTATCTTTTTTTACAACAGAAGTTGAAACGTAAAAATTTAAAGAAACTTCGGGAGCCTTAAATTAAGAAAATACTTGCTTATACCCGGAAATTTAATACAAACTATTCAGTTACTTGTTAGGGAGAGGCAATACCCTCAATTATGGAGTCCAGGGATGTACCTGTATCGCAATATGTTCTTGTGTATACTTGACAACCGAGAGTAGCACAGCCATCCTAACGGTACCCTAGCCATTTGGCCGGGGACCCCGCGAGCAGAACGGCATGTATTAGGAGCAAAATTTAGTCATAGGGACCATTACACACATGTTTGGTCTGGGACTAATATGCAGTTAAAATGGCACTGAAGAGTAGATTAGACTGGAGAGTAGAGTTGGGAGCAATCGGTCCAATCAGCTTAAGGGCGGCCCCGGATGGGAATGGATATTGTACTAAGCTCCATGGAGCCGTTATCATTGGTTAGCATCCCACGAACCGGTTCCACAAGAGCCGAAACCAGGAATGCGCCAGAAAAAGGTCCTCCTGTGTGTTTGGTGGACTGATCGCGCCATCGTGCATCGGAAACTGCTACCAGCTGGTCAGAGTATCAATGCAACTGTGCACTGTCAGCAGTTGAACCGTGTTCACCAAAAACTCAAAATTCTACAGACAGCATTTATGAATCGCAAAGGGGTCCTCTTGTTACAGGACAACACGAAGCATAACGGGGCTAGGATGGCACGGGAAATCATTCTACGCCTTGTATTGAAAACACTATTGCATCTGCCATACTTCCCGGACATTGCACCGTCTGATTATCATCTGTTTCATTTCTTGGACAATCACCTTGGAGGACAGCAGTTCAAATCCCTAGTAATGGTGCAAAATGCACTTGATACCTTCTTCGCTTCACAGCCCACCAAGTTCTCCCACGATGGAATCCATGGCCTTCCGAATCGTTGGCAAATGTTGTCGTTGCTAATGGGGACTATTTTCTATCTTCGACGTACGTCTTAGGTGTCATATCATGTTGGAATGTAGTGGGTGAAAAAGTGATAGAACTTTCTTGGTTACCTTTATATTTATTTATGAAATATTGAAGTGGTAACGTGAAGCAATTTTTGAGAAATTCACCTGAAGAAACTTTCCTTCGAAATTTCCCCCTCCCCCCAAGTAAAATATTGATATGTGAAATATAAACAATATCGTCATAGTAGCCATTATCGGGAAAGTCTCACTTTTTTATTTCATTCTTTATTAAACTTAATTTTCCTATCCAACCTTATCTTTTAGGGTAAGAAGGAAATTCAAAACGCTCTTACAATTAGAGAATCTTATAAAAAACCTAAGTATAAAATTCTATTTGATTATGTCGGGTCATGAAAGTTGCATTGAAATCCGTTAAAATCTCGGATTCGTTTTTTTTTTTTTTCACTAACAGCATATATTATTGTCATATCGTCGCTGGGCAGTAAAACTGATGCAAGCGTTGTACAATAAGCAAGGAATATCTTTATAACTGTTTCATTGACGTTTTAGAGAAGAATGTTTGGGAAAGACAGAATTTGAAAAGAAAACTAATTACTTACCAAAACGTGCCACAAAGGTAAATTACGGGAAGATTAAGGGCAGATGCCTTGAAAAAGCCACTGCGTACTATGATACTATGGATCTCATTACATATTGATTTTCGTCAGCAGAACTTGGAATTATTTATCCTCCGCATTTTGTTGTCATAAATTCAGCAATTTTTTTTTTTTTTTTGCGTAGAGTTGAATTTCGCAAATTTTGCGAAGACTCATATGGAAAGGGGCCCTAACTTAGTGAATGTGAGGAGGAAAACCGGACATTAGACAATCAATCGAATTACTCTTGAAGATGTACTTTGTGACCAAAGAAGAAATTGCACATAAATAGAAATACCAACCACTTATTAAAAAAAAAAAACGCTATTTAAATGCGACATATACAGAAGCTAGACGCGTGAATCTGTCAGCAAGGTGAACTTTTCATGTATAGGAGTAAGAATATTGATTCTGAATTTCCCGTTTGACATGCACAAGTAGTGTTTCGCGCTCCAGAATAGTAAACAAGTGAGTTCTTTTCCACATTTGTAAAACTACGGTAGACTTCCAAACATACGCAAGTTCAATATTTATGTCAGAGTAGTGGATCTATAACTACCAGCTGTAACAGAGGGAAAATAGGAAAGATGGAACATACTCGTCTGACGCTGAATGCATATCAAAAACATTTTCTCGCTTTCTCTTTTAACTATTCTACATTGGAATCAATATTAACGCGAGAAGCTCTACTAGTTCTTAGTACTTTCAGTTTCAGTAAAATCAAATTATTCATCATATATCTATGTATACATAAAGATTGTTTGTCGGCTTCTATTAGCGTTTTTCCTATATAGGAATCAATATTAGAACTGAAAGTAATACCATTTCTTCCACTTCCGGTTTTAATAGAGGAGAAAAGTCGGAGATAGAAACTACTCTTGCGATACTAAATCTATGTAAGAAATCTGCTTCTGGCTATCGATTACCGTTTCTCATTATATAGGAACCAAAGTTGCAACTGGGAATCCAAAGTCTCAAGCACTTTCAATTTGGATAATAGAAGGATAGCGGTGAAGATAAAACTTATTCTTGGGACAGTCATTACTCTACGCAGAACAATATTGAAATGGTAAGTAGAAGCATATTTCTACAAGTGTCGGTTGGAACAGAGCTTTAAAGTTGAAGGTGAAGCTTATTCTTCAGCATTAAATTTATATTTAAAAAAAAAAAACTAGTTTTCTGTTTGTTACTATTGTGATCAGTTGAAACTAGAAATCGTAGTTTTTCCACCACTTTCGTTTCGAAAAGAGGGATAAAGATCGAAACGAAATATATTCTTGAGACGCTCAGTCGTTTCCAAAAGACCGCTTTTTCCTCAATATCTTTTATCGTTCTTATTTTATAGGGATCAATATTGAAACAGAAAGTCATACTAAATTTCTACCACTTTCTGTTTTAGTACAGAAACAAAAGTGGAGAACGTGTCCTTTCTTAAGATGCTGAATCGATTTTTAATTTCGGCTTCAATAGGGCATTAACGAAGAGGATGGCACCAAGAGACGTTCAATACATACCTGAAGAATATATTTCGATATATCTTGCCGCTTTTGCTCCATGGAAATTAATTTTCAGACCGATAGTAATAGTAAATTTCTACCTTTGCTGGCTTCAGTAAACACATACATATAGAAATGATACATTATCTTGAGACACTGAATTGATTCCAAAGTATCATTATCAATTACCATTTTCTTCTTTGGCGATCAACGTCGAAACAGAAAACCATTACTTCTATCGCTTCCACTTTCAATAGAGGGTAAACGAAAAATATTAAATCTATTCTTAGGACGCTAAACTGATTGTGAAAAATAGGTTCTCAAAATTGCTTATGTTTCTACTCTGGTACCCGTAATTAGACACACATAGAGGCGGAAGGACATAGTCATAGCAAAGTTTGGATGTCTAATAAAGTGGTAAATAAAGGGAATTAATGTGTGCTGAGTAAATAACACCTCAAACTTTAGATTTTGCTTAAACTATGTAGAAATAATGCCCTTATAGAGCAACTTTCAAAGTTCTTCGCTAAACTGTTTTTTAATTTAGTTTATAACTTAAAGACAACAGAACATATAAAATGTAGAAAGTGGTCCAGATAGTATCTTCAGAATACTGTTAAGTAAAGTGGAAGTAGTTTTCATACTTTTTCTTATACATCAGAAATTTAGATACGCAGTTCATGATGTCATAACCATTGAGCACGCAAATCTATACACTACATGGAGGGTTCAAGAATCGATTATTAATTCATATAATGTCGTTTTTAACCAACAGGTTCTGAATTCGATCCGTGTATTTATACTATACAGGGAGTTAATGAACTATGTAGCCGATTGGAAATAAGTGATTACTCAGATCGAAATAAGAGAAAAAGTCCATATGAACCTGTGGGTAAAATTGCATAGCTTTAGAATTACGGCTGTCCAAAATCGCCGAAGAGCTAAATTTCAACACACGCAATTCGAATTCGAGAAACTGTGGAGTGGTGGTCCATATTAGTGTAAAGTAAGTCGTCACACATACGCAATCTAAATCCATGAACATGCAATTGTTATGCAGGAGATTCCTACAGGGTATAATTTCGAGATATGTTCTCAACAAAATTTTCAGATATTCTCTGAATTTAAGGTGGGTCGAAGATAGACAAAAAATAAGCCTTGACAACAGTGAACACGGAATACTTCGACGGTCTCTCGTGTTTGGAATAACGCATGCTTCGATGTTTTTGTTTCACGCTTATAGGTGAAAAAGTAAAATATATCGTGAGAAAATATATCGCAGAACGCGTTACTCCGAATACCAGGAATTGTGGAGCTGGCGGTTACTAATACATTTGACTTTCTGGCGAAGCGTTGAGTATCTACCGTTGTAAAGGATTACTTTTTTCCTACTTTCGATCTATCTTGAAATCAGAGCATATCTGAAAATTCTGTGGAGAATATGTCTAGGGAAATATCTGTAAGGACTTCCCTGCACATCCATTGCTCATTGTTGGAGTAATCATTTTTGGATTAAATATGCATGGCTTCTTTTATACTGATGTGGGCAGCAACTCCTCGCATTCAAAATAGTGCGTGTTGAAATTTAGCAATTCCGTGACTTTGAACAGCCCCAGCTCTGAAACTATCCACTTTTCCCCACAGGTCCGTATAAACTTTTTCTCCTATTTTGATGTAAGGAATCACCTCTATCAGGTGGTCTGTATGGTTCATTAACATCTTGTATATGATCTGTCTCTTCATGCATAACTTCCAATCAGTGCACCAGTCTTGACAATTCTTTCTCCACTAATAACACTGGAATGAACCAAGCTTGCAAATGGTACTATGCGCATATGTACACTCATGTCCAAAATTATTGTCGCATGTCTATAAATATGTTGTTGTAGGAATATAATTTGATAGCGAATTCGCCCGGTATTTCTTAAAATATTAGTATGTGTATAATCGCCAAAGACATGTATATGGTAAATTTCATGTCAATAGAGCAGTAAATAAGAACAATAAAACGAAAATAAAACTTTCTTGTACATTTAGCAACATTTTGTTTTACTCATTCTAATTTTCGTAGTTATAATTATTTTCCTATGAAATTTACAAGAAATATACATTTCCCGATTATACACATAGTATTAGTATTAAAAGTACCCTGCAAAATTATTATAAAATTATATTCCCACAACAAGACAGTTATAGATATGCGACAATCATTATGGACATGAGTGTACATGATGTATAAGAGGAGGGAAATTTAAGGTGAAATTGAGAATTTCCCGTACAAAAATCTTTTTTTTCTTTCTTCAAATCTATCACCCCCTGGTACAGCCCCGGCTAAAGGTACCTAAATATAATATCCTTTAAAACTACTGCAGTTTGTACGTAATACTTATGCCAAGTTCCATTATAATATCTACAATAGTTATGAGAGAAAAATATTTCTCAGTTCTGCTTGACAATAACAAATTTCATATAGGGAATTGTGAGATACAAAATAAAAAGATTCCAAACAATATTATTTATTCGAGTATCATGATTTATACGTCATTCTCTTCAGAGTAAAACAGTCTTTTAAATGGTACCATGAGAATGTGTGTATGTGTTTGTGTCTGTGTGATGAACGAGAAAATGGAAAATTTTAGGTAAAATTGGGAATTTTCCATCCAAAAATCTTTTTCTTCAAATGTAGTGCCCCATTGTGCAGCTCCAGCTACAGGTACCAAAATACAATATATATATCTTGAAACTACTGTGGTTCATACGCAATGCGTGTGACAAGATTCATTGCAATATTTACAATAATTATGAGGGAAAAGTTTTTTAATCATGCTCGAAAATACCAAATTTTATATAGGGAAAAGTGAGATATAAAATTAAAATATATAAAGTGCTGTTCGTACATAAAGAGGGGAAAATGCATTTTATTGTGACGTTAGACTCTCTGCATATGAGACAAAAATCACTTGACATATAGGTTATATGGTATAATAATTGATTGTGTGTGTGCTTGGCACAGCATTTGTTCAAAATAATATAAAAGATTCAATAAGAAATTAAAACTATATAAAATGAAAGTGATAAAACATAACTTACATGGATATTACAAATGGCGCCTCTTTGCCTGCCTGTTGTTTCTCAAACATCTCTAGTGATTGTGCACCAACAATCGGCAAGCGCAGATTTACTCCAGTAGCCCTGATATCGTTTCTCCATTAGATATAACTTTTTAGAAATGTTCCCCATGGCCATCAATGACTGCTCCGCAATTTGCTGGGAATAAATCTTTGTGGGAGTGCAATATATGCATTTTTAGTGACATATTCCACCGCATTGCTTGGTGGAAGATATTAGGTGTTCCATTACTTTCTTATAAGCCTGGGATCGCTCGTTCTGCAAAACATTCGTCACAACTTTTCGGAAAGAATCCCATACAATCCTCTCCTTATCTTCTAACACTGCATTACATTCAGGGTCATTGAGGAGTTAATGAATTTGAGGGCCAATAAGGATTCCCTACCTGATTCTAGTTTCAGCAATTTGTGGAAGTTTACGCAAAATATATTTGAAGAATAGTTGTGATTCGTCTATGAGTAATCGCCATTTTCGGGGTTATCTTCTACGTTAAGTTTATTCATAAGACCAGTTACATTGTTACAACATACTATGTTACTTTCCAATGAATATTATGTTCCAGGGGATTCTGATGTGTTCATGCAGATACGCAGGAATTTACTTCGGGAGGAGTCCTAAGCTTTTCGGGGAGTCCAAATAGAATTTGAGGTTAAATTATATTAAAATTTGTAAAATTGCAACTCAAATTAGACTACATTTACAAAAACGTTGGAATTTTGGTGGCTCAAGACCCGCAGGATTCACACCCTGTGTACGTCCCTGAGGATAGCTATGAAACTAACCGTCAAACAATGGAAGTTTATTGAAATAAGCAGACAGCCCCTGTTGCCACGAACCCTTAATTTGCCCACCGGAACACATCCGATGATAACGTATTTCTTCGAAACCCGAACCAATCTTCAAAAACTAATTTCACATTCGTTGTCAGCGCCCTAAAATTAGTAAGAATTAGTTACTTTTATGTCCGAAGCATTTTCACCGTTTACCAGTATAATGATACTTTTCTGTTGACCCCATACAAATTTCAATGATATAATGATAGACTGTGGAGCTATACTGTGTTATATCTCAATAGATGTAGTATGAAAACAGTAAATAACCGACTTCAATATGGGCATGTTTAAGCGTAACTTCAACATAGGTGCACCTATTTTGGTTACTTTTTTTTTTTGGGAGGCATGCTTTCCTTGTGGTCCCACGTAAACTTCATATCTAACTGTATTCTTTGCAGCTAAACCATGAAACTCCTCAATGGCTGAGAGTGTTCATCAGTAATTTTTAACCGGTTCCAAGAAAGGAGGTGGTTATTAATTCGACATGTTTACTCTTATATACCATGTATGAGTCTGTATAGTCTCTACGTTCACGAATAACTTCGATAAGAGGCAGCAATGTTTTTCTTCTTGAAAGAGAATACTTTGTCGATGATCTCGTATAAATTTCATCAGAATGTAATGATAGTCTTAGAAGCTCGACCATTAAGGTTCTCAGTGAATCACAGTATTCATAATTAATTTCAGGAAGATGCATAGATTTTGATAGTTCTTTTCTTGTTTGAGAAGAATATTCTTTCCTTATTTTCTCTGTAAACTCCATGTAAACTTCAAAAAGACAGGACTTTTACTCAAAATACGAACCATATGTTAATTTACTTGCTAACTTAACTTTACACTTCAGACGCTTGAACAAAGATAGACGTTGAACGACCTTCTTCTCATACACAGACTTTTGCACAGCAAAATAGACTGTACAAAGTAATTGCAAAACTAATGATCCAGGTTCCAATCCTCAAAACCCCCAAGGGAAATAGTGGCCTATTCTGCCGCAAGAAGGCACGTATAAATGCACTGCATATGTCAACTACGCGTACATGGAGAATTTGTGCTACATACAATAAAATCAATAATGGTTATAAATATGTAGACATTTTTAATCATTCTGAAGAGTCATTCCAAAAACTAACAATGTTTTGTAAACAAAAAAACTTTAAGGAAAATGTATTATTTTAATTTAACATTCTATATTCAAACATCAGCGTCGTTATAATTTAATTTTTGTATTCAAATTTTACGTTATAATCTCACATTATATATTCAAGTCTCATATGTAGACACTGTAATCGGACAGTAATGCCAGTTGTGTCGATAAATAAATAATTAACGATATTCTTTGGAACCGTAAAGTAGCGGAACTCAAACGTTGGATCTTCAGAACTTTTGAACCACAAGTGAGCGAATGAAATTAAAGTCACACCCAGGGAAAACCTGTCTTTCTAGATAGCTTTGAAATATAAACCATAGAGTAAAGGTTCGACATTCGCTCTCACGAATGCCAGAAATATACGATTGTGAAGATTGCTTTTTTTTCGCAAAACGTGAAAAATCTTAAAGACAATTGTAGTTATTTTGTTCCCTTTTGTGGAAAATTAAGAATGCTAATGGGTAAAAGGGTAGGAATATATCGTTCTGAAGCAGCAACGACACACTGACACCAAATGTAGAAATCCCACGGCCGTGATAATGGCGTGTCGTAAAAAGATGCCCGTTACCGGCATTAGGATAGGTGGGGGAAATCTGATCATTCAAAAACAACCCTTGTGTTGGCCGTTAAAACAATATTCTTTGCTTCAACGTGGGGCACATTGTAGTGTCATCTCCCAGAAAAAGTGGGTACTACAAGGGGCAAGATTTGGCGCCAGAAGAGTTCTAGGCAGCATGGCTTAGAGTTGTGTGTTTTTTAAGTGTCAAAAACAGCAAATGTAAGTTTTAATTTTTACAAAATAAGCTTTTTCTGTGTGAGAATTATATTTGCTTTTCAATGTTACGTATTGTTTCATTGACTGATGCGTAAATCATTAGGCTGTACAACAAGGTGTGCAAAATTTACTAAACGTACTGTGTAAAAAAGGAAAAAGAAGAAACGTGCAGTTTGGGGTAAATCGGATCTCTGAATTTAAAATTTGCATTATATATATCGTTTTATTTTTATGTTGTATCTCGTGATGATGTGTCGTTGACAAATGTGGAACGTGGAGAGAACGTGACTGTACTCACTTCTGTGTCAGCAACAGGAGTTTACATTGCATCGTTTGTTATTTTCAATGGTAAGAGACTGAAAGTTGAACATCGCAATGGTGTCACCAGGATCCAACGTATGACGGAATCAGGATGGGTGAAGAAGACTTTCATGAAATGGGTGGAACATTTCCACAAACATCGAAGGCCTGGTAAAGTTATTTTAATTATGGATGGACATTATTTGCATTCATATCTGTCTATAGTAGACGTATGTGAAAAATATGATATAGAAGTGTTGTTGTTGCCACTTCACACAACACATGATCTGCAGCCGCTTGATGTTTGGGTTTTTAAGCCATTAAAGGCATATTTCAACCAGCAGGCAACATCTTGACTTCACCAAAATCCTGGCGGGACAATATCAAAGTTAAGTGTTAGCTGCATCTTGAAACAAAAGTGGAATTCGGCAACTACTGTTGGTAATGGTATAAAAGGATTTTAGGTTACTGGTATATATCCATTTAATCAATTAGCTATACCAGAACACACATTTTGAGAACAACTTTGAGAATACCAGAACACCTTCTTTATCATTAGAGTGTCACTCCTCTGAACCCAATTCAGCGCCATAGATTGAACTAGAAGTCTTATACCTTCTCCAGTTAAGAACAAATCAACGAAGCAAAAACAAAGACACCCTACATCTTTTCTGCATCTGACATCAAATTCACATATTAAAGCTCTTAAGGACAGATTGAAAGCAAAGAGACAGAGTAACGAAGAGGAAAACGTCGCATCGTCAAATACAACAGTAGTCAAGGAAATATGGAGTTGTGGATATGGCCGTAAGACCTACTATTACGAAAAAAGTCTCAACGCCAGAGTCTGGATACAGAGTCTGACTTTTAAGGCGTGGTTCCATGAACGCTGTGTTAATGCTTTTGGTAAGAAAAAGTTTATTTGCGGCATTTGCATGTCAGAATAATTGTGATCCGATTTTCCCCAACACTGATCCCATTTACCCTACACTGTTGGGGGTAAGTGGGATCAATCTATCATTTGTTACAAAGTGAAATTTTTAGGGTAAGAACTATAAAATTTAAAAACTTTTCATTATAGTCTATTAGATGAAGGTTCAAATATTATTATACATGCACTTTTTGTTTAAATAGAAGTATTTTAAACTTCGAATTTGACGTTTTCTGCAAAAGTGATCCGATTTCCCCTACCTACTCTATGGCGTAATGTGACAACACTAACGGTACCAGACAGGTGTCAGCATATGTGGAAAGCTACCAACTACCCTGTTGATAAACTGTTACAAACAAACAAGAAAGTAACAAATTAATGAGGATATGTAATCTATTTACGTAATAATCTATTTATGTCTGGCCATGACTTCCTGAACTTAGAAGAATCTAATAATAATCTTCACAGCTAGACTATTAAACTTTTCAACAGCTGATAGTGTTAATGCGTATGTATGTTCACGAATAATTCTGTGTCCCGTATAACGATATATGACCAAGTTTATAGGAAGTTAGTATCTTATCCTTAATTTAGGTATCTAACTAATCCACTGGGATAACGAAAAATTGAAAACAGATTTTTTTAAAAAAAATACCGACTTCAAAAGCACTAAAAACAGCTAATATATTTTAAAAAAAAATATTGACGGACTTGAATAAAAGCTCTAACAAACAGAAAATAATAAAAGCGCTCGAAAGATAATAATAATAATAATAATAATAATAATAATAATAATAATAATAATAATAATAATAATAATAATAATAATAATAATAATAATAAAGTGCCTAAAACGAAAAGATAATTAATTATTGTTATCTAAAAAATTGAAGCTGTACTAAGTCAAAAAAATAATAAAATAAGGTTTCAGAAAATCATAATCTAAATTAATTTTATGTTAGTATTAATTTGTTTGGCTTTTCACATTCTTCATTTCATATAGATAATAGTAATGTTTTTTGTCTGTTTGTACGTGCTTTAATTATTATTATTATTATTATTATTATTATTATTATTATTATTATTATTATTATTATTATTATTATTATTATTATTATTATTATTACCTCCTGTTTTCAGCTCTTTCATTATTTTCTACTTTTCAGCTTTGATTTTACTACTTCATCATAAGCATGAAAACAGTGTTATCGATACATACAGTTAATCATCAGATCGTTAAGCATTGTAAACAACGAGTTATATATTAAAAATATAAAATGATAAGTTCTGCAGCTCTTCTGACCGATTGTTGTGAATAAAGGAAAGGAGAGTGTGTAGGTAAATATGTAATTGGATAAACGTATCTTCTTACGGTCTATTATCTTACCTACTAAATCACAGTTTGTGATTAAACATTAATACAATATACAAAATACTTTCTATCTGTATAAAATATATAATGCATTTAATCTAATCCCTGTTCTACATTTCATTAATTTCATAGTAATAAACGAAAATCATTTAATAAATAGATTTCCAATGAATTTTATTTCGATCTCTTTCGTAGGGTCTGCTTTTACCATGCTTTAATCGTTTCTTCCCTTTCCTATAACTTTGCTTGAGATTTCGGGAAGTACTGAAACGAAAATAAATAATGTTCTGACCTGAAGATAGTATACAAAAAGAAATCCCACATGACTTTGAAGAAGAACGTGATAACATATGACTATGATCTCAATGTTTGTCGTACTTGGCATATCGCGAGCATGTTATGCAGGGTATTTAAAGTATGAAATTCAATGAATCAATATTTTAGAACCAGAGTCCACCATCGTATGGATAATACATAAAATTTAGTTGACATGGTTGAATAACCGTTTTCCGCTGACACTTTCAACGTTGAAATATGGTTGAAAATAGTTGAATAACCGTCTTCCGTTGAAGATTTCAATCTTGAAACTCGTTATACTTTACAATGTTTTTTTTTTTTAATAACAAAAACGTTTATTCTTTGTTGAATTTCCAATATACTTATTAAGGTGTCATTTTAATCGAAGATGTTTTTGACATAAATTATAATGTTTATTAACTAATTTAATAGGGGATGATAGAAGAACAATAGAAAGAAATGCAGAGATCTTATTAAACGCCTGCAGGGACATGGGTTTAGAAGTAAATGCAGAGAAAACTAAATACATAGAAATGCGTCGGGACCGGAATACAGCAAATTATGGATGCGTTAAAATATTAAATAATACTCGGGGGCGCGGTGGCTCAGTGGTAGAGCGTTCACCTCCGGTGCTTGGGGTCCTTGGTTCGATCCCAGCTCGCGCCGTGTGGACTTTGTGGTGGACAAACACCGTGCTCGTGGGTTTTCTCGGGGTTCTCCCGTTTCCTCCCACATTCTTCATTCCACCATTTCACTCATTTCTCATAATCACCGTCTCCTTTAGCCTAACCGGCATAACCGTGGGACGTAAAACTTAAAGATTTCATTTCATTTCATTAAATAATACTTTTGATAAAGTGGATAGTTTCAAATATCTAGGATCAATATTAACAGAGAAACATCATATTCACGAAGAAATTAAATGTCGACTAAAAGCAGGGAATTCGTGTTACTATTCGGTTCAAAATCTCTTGTCATCGCGAATTCTGTCGAGGAATTTGAAGCTTAAAATATATAAAACAATAATTATGCCTGTTGTTCTGTATGGCTGCGAAACATGGTCACTTACTCTGAAGGAAGAACATAGACTGAAAGTATTTGAGAACAAGATCCTGAGACAAATATTCGGACCCAAGAGGAACGGGAATGGGGAATGGCGGAAACTTCATAACGAGGAACTACATAATTTATATGGTTTACCCAACATTGTTAGGGTCGTCAAGTCTAGGAGGCTTAGGTGGGCGGGTCATGTAGCTAGAATGGAAGAAAGTAGAAACGCTTTCAAAGTCTTGACTGGAAGACCAATCGGAAAACGACCATTGGGAAGACATAGGTGTAGATGAAAGGACAATGATAAGATGGATCTCGCAGAGATAGGAATTCAAAGTAGGAAGTGGATCCAATTAGCTAAGGATAGAAGTCAGTGGAGAGCTTTTTTGAACGCGGCATTGAACCTCCGGATTCCATAGGCCATAGAGTTAGTTAGTTAGTTGTAATGTTTATTAGGTGTTTAATATATGTGCATATTCCTTCGTATTTCTTCGGTTGGATGAGCTTTTAGTTAGGCTCGCTTCTCGGTTCTGCTCGATAGTGAATGAACTGGAAGTCGAGCTGTTCGAGTCGTTGACAATTCTAAACCCGGGCCCAGCAGTTTTGAACATATTTGGCCAGCGCCGTATAAATTTTAACAATGTTTGGCTCGAGTCCGAATACTCAACCTAGAACCTCAACTCAAATTCAGAAGCTCGGGAACCATGTCCTTGACTCCTAGACTTCACGACCACCGAGGTTGGCAAACAATTAATATTTTAGTACTAGATACAAACAGCCATTTATGTTTATACACAGTGTTCTTATGGTAAATAATAATAATAATAATAATAATAATAATAATAATAATAATAATAATAATAATAATAATAATAATAATAATAATAATAATAATAATTGTAATAGGATTAGTAGTACGGAAAATTGAAGTAATAATATTTTCTTTTACATATTCAAAGCTTCGGACCTAAAACTCGTTACTTTAGAAGTAGGGTAACAGTTACTTTTAGGGAGGAACTATGCGTTACATTTTAAGGGAAAGTAAAGTAAATTGTAACGCGTTACATTTTTACAGGTAACTCAGCAAACACTGGTTAAGCGCGTAACATGATCATAGTATTCAGCATAATAATTAGTCTTTGTACTTTCTTTGTAACTATATTGAAAATCGCTCAAATAGCATAACTGCGTTGTTCAAACCCGTACGCGCTGGAGATAAAAGCTTTACCACTAAGGCAACATGGTTTCTTTTCCTTCTTTAATTTATTTCTGTATATATTGGAGTTTAATCCCTACACACCAAGGCTAGGGAAGACGTTTATAATTAAATGAATGACGATGGTGGAATGAACAAAATAGGAGGAAATGAGAGAACCTGGAGAAAACCCCACCGCTATGTTTGTTTACCACATCCACTTGGCGTGAGCAGGGATCGAGCCAAGGAGCATATTCATTCCATCAATTCTTGCACAAACTTTTCTTTCATTAATAACCCATTTCTTCAGCCCACAGGGTATGTGAGATGTAAAATATCCTACACTGTTTCATCTTATGTTTTTGAACTTTGATATGTGCTCATTCTTGACGGCCAAGTGACTACCACGTGTGCTTTCTGTAGATGCTTTCCCAGTGGATTAGATTGCCTCGGATATCCCACTTTAAACAGTAGGTCCTGCCCCATTTAGTCTAACCATTGAGAATACTTTGCATAGGAGAAGAGAATGGTATGTATTGTTGTCATACATCTTTTATTGTTGATGTGTTGAATTATTTGCATTATACCCAATATCTTCACAAATGTACTGTTTCTAGTTTTAAATTATTTCACATTTTATATTTAATCAGCAAAGAAAATATGGTTATTAGTACATGATTCAACCTTTAGTTGTTTGGCTAATTTTAATGAATGGTTCTGTACAAATGTCTAGCAGTGTGATTCAATCTTAGATTCTTTTAGTCATTACTGAATCATTTCTGTTGTTGAGCATAATTGTAAAAATTTCTTTAGGAGAAGGTAGTCGAATTCTGCGCGGCGGATAATTCTGCGCACACGTGTTTCTTGAACTTGGAGATTCTTTATGATAGATTGGTTGCTCCTGCCACGAAGGAACCATTACTAGTAACTAACATTAAAGCAGAGAAGCCATTATGTCAAATGTTTAGGCTATAAGTGACCATTGAATTATTTCTTTCATGTTCATGTTAAATTTTCTTGAAACAAATTAAGAGGTATTATATACTTTATATATTTCTAGGTAGTTACTTTTATGTTCCATTTATATTGTATACACGACTCTAAAAGTGCATTACTACCTGCAATTCTCCTTTCCCTGCAATAGCAAGCAACCCAAAAAGCTCGGCGCTTGGGTTGGTTGCAAATTCGAAAGGCGTTGGACTTAACCTCAATTTTGTAACAAATATATCAGTGTGGCAAACTGCAAATAAGAGTATAAAACAAATTGTTAAGAATGACAATTTTATTATTGTGACGGAGTTGGATGACATCAAAAGTTACAAAATGACTTACTTAAGCAGTTCAAACAAGACGAATGGTAAGAAAGACTTCTCTCTTTTCCCCCTCCCCACCAAAAAAAACTCATAAAAAGAAAAAGTTATATAATATAAAGGTTTCATATAAAAGTCTAACACCACGAAAACAAATAGCTACACGTAACGAAAAAGAGACAAACACAGAATAGGGGACACCAGTGGCGTAGCAGACTTGCGGCCCTCCAATGCAAGACAAAGAAATGGGACCCTAGTTGTAAAACCCATTGTTATAATAATAATAATAATAATAATAATAATAATAATAATAATAATAATAATAATAATAATAATAATGATAATAATAATAATTATTATTATTAAATAGTCTTTTCTTTTTCAAAATCTGTGACTGTCTAAGAGCATGAATGCATATAGCGATCATGTGTCCACGTTTTGTCAATGAGCGGTCCCAAAGGCCAAAAGGGGTGGAAATCTCCAAGAGAGAGAAATAAAAAACTTTCTTATTGTAAATTCTAGTTCAAGGTTCGAAACACTTGCTTTTGCACGTGATTTTTTGTTTCTTTTTTCAGGAAACAAAAGTTCTGGCGCCTAAGAAATTATACCCTATAATATTGCAAATTTGCAAGTGGATGTATTTACATTGCAATTTGTGGTAATAAAGATATTATGATTAGAAAACAATATTGTAAAAAGTAAGCTTAATTTCTTCATCCATCGCAAGTCTTAGGGGTCCCTTATACCTCGCCGCTCCCCGAATATCGATATCGAAAATATAGAATGATATTTTCATTTCCATATATTCGCGATATCGAATGTTGATATGTAATAATAAAGATATCAACGATAGCGATGTATCGAGATATCACAGGCCGAGGTCCGAGAAGTGATGCTTGAAATATACTGGAGTCAACAATCAAATTCTAAATAAGTTCTCCATTTCCGTATTCAATGTTGAGGGGGAAGGGTGTGAACCCGAATAGAAATTTTAAGAAAAACAAATGTTAAGATAAAAGTAGGTTTTCCGTCTCCCCTTGAATACAAAAATTAACAGAAAACTATTACTGTAATTTACCTTTTACTTTTATTTCTGATTCTTATCACAAATCAGCAAGAGTACACATACTTTACATAGTATACCAATACAATCTATAACTTTTCACAACCAAGCAAGCCGGAAGATGAATCTCCTGCGATATTAAAGTGGAATGTTCTACAAAATAGTCATAATTCATTAGCCATATTTCACTTTTTTCATTGCCCATATCAGTACTTTGGTACGGAGTAAGAGCTACAAGACTAACAGAAGTAGAAATTAGAGGTTTCATTCCTTTTTTCTCTTAGACTAAAATGTGTCTAAGACTCTAATGACTCTTAGACTAAGACTAAGACTCTTCTACTTTAATGTGTCCGTACGCAAGTAAGATGATAAGAAATGAGTTATACTGGTAAATAATTAAAAAGGAAACTTTAAAAATGTTTTTGTATTGATTAACTTAAAAATAGATTTAAATGTTTAGTTTTACCTCTCATTCTCATGTACGTACTTCTATGATAAAACACCAAATATACAAACAGCCTGAAAAGATTATTGATAATTATTATAATACAAGTACACACGTTACTTGAGCCTGAGGTACTTTGTAAAAGTATATGAACATTACAATTCTTTTACAATACATATTATTTAAACTGATAGAACTAGAGTCATAAATTAGGTGTAAATTTAGTGATACACAGAGATACGTTGACTGAACATTACCACGTATCTTGGACATATAATTGTGTAAAAGCAATAGCACCTAAAAATTAGAAAATCACACAGCAAATAATCGTCGCGAAATGATGTGAACGGGTGTTGTTCATCCTAATTATACATGAGCAGGACCTAAAAGTCGTTAGATAACAATCTAAATGTATCGTGTGGTGTTTTTCATACAGTAATACTCTGTGTGAAACAAGTCCTTGTGCAGTGGACATCAGAGGAAAGATGTTATCTGAAGCTGGAAGAGGTTGACTCCAAAATATGATGAAGAAGGCATCTTATTCTGATAATGAATTACAAAGTTGATCTAAGCTAAGGGACTGTTTTGTGAACAGTTTTCTGAGACTCGCTGTACTATATGTGATAAATATATTCCTCAGAAGGTCACAAAATCTAATTTCATGGCACAAAAGAGACGTTGGTCGGAAGCTAAATGAAGATGAAATATCTCTTACACAGATGTCATGTATCCCCTGCATCCGTGTGAATAAATCTGTGATGCCAGGTCTGTGAGGCGATGCAACCGATTACGATACAGGAGGCTCAAACGACAGCCACGGAATATGATACAACATATGAAGGGACGCGAGGGATTAGACAAGACATATATGACCTTCAACAAGGAGCGGTGGCGGGTGATCTTCAACAACGAAAATCGTAATAATTTTAGGTCGTACTGATAACTAGATATATAACTTAGACGGCATTAGGAAAAATAACCAGATTTCTCCAAGCAATAATAAGTGGGGACAGTTCGAAATGGTGTGAAGGACTTTGGTTACTATGCATAATGCAGGCTATAGCTCTGCACCAAATGGCATTTAAAAATAGTCTGTTACCGTCCGCCGTCCAAGTGCTTGTACAGACTGGATCTTTTAACAGAATAATGCCATCACCCACCTCGCTAGAACCACTAGAAATTGATTCAGAGATAGGATGTGCATGGCCCGGAATGTCCTGTTAATTCTAGACATATAAATCAGATGGAAAACCCAAGGAGTAGTTTGTGTCGTAAAACTGAAAGAAGGGGAAAAAGAAAAAATAGAAAAGAAAAAGAAAAGAAAGAAAGCATAACAAAAGAGGGGGCAAGCCCTGTCTCGTGCAAATGCAATGCATTTTATAAGTCGTGAGTGAGAACCCTTCACCCCTGGTGGGGATATTCATGAAGGTATCAGCTTATTTCTAATTATATAGGAAAACGTTAGCCATTTCTCACTTTCGAACATACAAGGTTAAAAAAATGAGAAGACGTTTATATCGGACTTCCGAAGAAAATAAAATAAATACGTCACCGTGTTTATTATTTATAGAATTCCCAGTCACGACCCCCTTTTCAGTTTAATTAAAAATAGAAAAGAAGTAAAGAAGAGGAGAGAAAGATGGGATAGGAAGAGAGAAAAAGAGCGAAAGTAAGAAGATGAGGAAAGAGGGAAACTGTTACTGGATATTTTTTAGAAATATGGTAAAGGAAAGTAAATAATTATCGAATTGGGATTATTTCCAATAGCTATTGGGTGAGTATTTGGTATTAAGGTGATCAAAGGAAGACACATGTTAATCCATACCCCCCAGACCTAGATCCATTTAACTCCAACTACCTAATTATCCCAATGTAGCACTAAGATAGATGACAAAGTTTAATTTAACAGTTTATTCAACATTTCCGAGAATTCCTGACTAGTATCCAGTACTTGAATTATAAATGATGAAGTGGACGGCATGCTAGAATTGACCACAGAGAAGAACAAAAAAATCAAAGTAACACACATATTTGTCGAAGATTTCGACTTTCAAAGTTCTCCCATGATGATCGTTCGTTCAGGCTATTTCTGTCCCTTTTACTTCCTTTATACAGCCAACTTAAATTGAGTTAGTATTGACTTTTTAACGACTTTAATTGTCAACTATCATTAATTACAGTAAGTTACACATATATGTCAAAAGAATTGATGCACTTAATACTAAACCTACATTTCGCTCACACACACATTCATACAGGACAATGTATACTTCGGATTGCATTTAGTTGAATTAAACTAACCTAACTACATTTGTATAGACATTTATTACATTTGAAAAAAAAAGTAATTTGACAGAATAGAGAAAGCAATTTCGATACATGAAAAGAAAATAATAATAGTAATAATAATACGGTTTAAAGACGTGCTTAGAAATTAGTTACTTTTCAACAATATCGAATAACACATTTCTCTTTGCAGATACATTAAGAGTTGGACCACGTTACGAAACAAAAAAATCGACAGAACGAAAGACGAAGAAAAAATTTAAGGTCAAAATCAAACATATTTAAGATTCAATACAAAGAATACAAATCAATGTGAAAGAAGAGAAAAATATAATTGGTTAATCATTTAAAAAAAAACTTGGGTAGCACTTTTATTGAGTTTCTATCCCAAGAGGGGAAATTTTGACAATTTTATGAGTCCTTTTCTCACGTCGATAATAACTCCTTTATCAACTCTCTTTATGCACAATGATTGGCGTCCATGAGAGTAGTTACTTGTTTGTCTTAACTACAGACAAAAAATGGTTGCTTCACATTATCTATATTTTACATTTAGTAACTTAACGCACTTGGTATGAAATTTCCAGATTTCATGAGATTTAAAATAGTGAATTTATTTCCAAAACATTGGGAACATATTTCCACTATACGATATTTTAATGGAGCTAGGTCTCTGAACCTATCTTAGGTCCTGTATTTACATTACGAAATTATTAATCAAATTCAGTTCAAATTAAAATCACTGGATTTTATTTCTGGTTTATATCGTGGAGTCAAGAGATTCGAGTCACTGAACTGGCGACTGAGAAATAGTTATGTTTCCAATCGTAGGGGAAGAATTTGGAGCACACTGTTTCACAATTCACTGATTTCGTTGTTTCACAAAATAACTTTAGATAAGGATTAGGGTTATTTTTACGACCTGTCACTTGTTCTATTTACATGCAATGTTTAACATAGTATTAAAAACATTTACTAGTTACGAACATTAATAACAAATCAGTAAGGTGTTATTTATTACAAATAACGCGGTAATACTCTACAATCACAAAAAGTTTGTCAATTTCGGGTGTCGAAAATCTATGGCAACCTAAAACAACCAGGGTAGATACCGACCCTTTTACATACATATTCGCTCATATATATATATATATATATATATATATATATATATATATATATATATATTACTCAATATAATAAATTTTATTCTAATATCAATCGTAGTATTTTGTCGACACTTAATTTTCTACATAACCTTTTCACCTTCAATAAGTATTCATATTTTCCTGGCTCAAAACAAACAAACAAAAAAACCCTGACAAAAAATCTTGTTTTAATAAGGTTGCAACATTGAAATATATAAACCCGATAATCAATAATAATTCGATTTACTAAGATCTGCGTATAGAAAAATGTTTGATATTTAATAAGTTGACACAAGAAGTGGAAATACAACAAATAGAAGAGGCACGTAACTTTTCAAACTATGTAAGCAAGTTATATTTATGGGTTATGCTGATGGGTGACATGTTTGATCGGGTATTTCAGCTGAAGCTAAATCATGACTTTCTCATTGACTATTAGAAGTTGCGTTCTTATCATTTTCCAACAGTATATGTTGCCTTTGTATAATGTTCTCTTCTCTCCACCGTAACCTTTCTTCGAAATATGCCAAATCCATCTGGCGTGCAGACGTGTCCCTTCTGTACCTCCATGAATACTATGTATTAGTTGTTCTAAATGTTTAGAAAAGAAATGACTCATATTTGCAGACATTTTATAATTTTGTAACGCGCCTTATATTATACTACTTTTGTTCGTTTCCTTGATGTATAACTTGCATTCTGTATCTCAATTCAAAGGTCATTATACTTAGACGATCCTTCCCTTGCCCAAATATTTTCCTGGATCCACTAGTAACACACACAATACATTACAAAATTGGTAACTTTGATTTTTCAGTTTGTGGAAAGTTGACAAATAATATCCTTTAAATACCTCCGATTGGTTTATAATCACTAATGCAGTATACCTAAAATCATACCATAATAAACTCTGGTAGAAAGGATCACACACTAAAAGTTTCAGTTTCGTCCGGTAGATGTCGAGCTGAGGCACGTTTGCTGTCATCTAAAGGTGAAATATGTAACTAGTTAGTACCTCAAAACAAGCAGAATTCGAAAATTCACTTTCATTCAAAGGTTATCGTATGGAGTAAAGGACGGACATAAGTCACTCTCAGCCGTTAAGATGTTAACGAACTGATTCCCTTAACGAGCTCCGCTGAGATAATCGTTTTAGTTAAAGAGTTATCATGTGCATTAACGTACAAATGTAAGTCATCGTTGCTCGTTAAGATGTTAGCGAATTGACTCCATTAACGAACTCGGAAGATAGCGCATGCCTTTATTTACATCACAATATAACTTATCTAACTTCCATGATTCAAATAAGTTAATAATACATTCTTGTAAGCAGAATGCTGCAAAATATAAAATCATATGTAAAATTTACTTAAATACAGTGAATCAAAAATATTAGTATGCTTCTTTTCTGTTCAAATAGGTTAATAACATCTGGGTTCAAATTTCCCCTTATAATAGGACGACACTTCTCTGATCGTCAATCTATACTGTAGAAGATAATCTTTCTAGTACAAATCTGATTATTAAATCTTCGTTTTAAGGTAAGTGCAACATAATTATTTGTAGTCACTACGTTGGAGAAACAATAATCTGCAGTGAATTTTAGTTGGATAACGAATATTACCATGAGATCCTGAAACAAAGATGCGTGTTATTTTAACACAAACCAGTTATTTTAGTTAACACAAGCCATAACACAGAAAAATTAATTAGCAGACTCTAGCGAAATAGTTCATAGTTTCATATCTTCGAGAAAGGTCCTAATTTAGTTCATTTTCATTGTCTAATTGTTGAAAAACTTGTTTGCAAATTGTACTACATTAACAGTATAATTTCACGAAAAACAAACGAATGGGCGTTATGAAACTTGTGTGGTATTATTTATTTGAAAAGTCAAAACTATTTTCAAAACATATAATGGTTGTTCACTTAATTCCCGGACTGATACTGTAAAGAATCATAGTTATAACTACCACTTATTCGTGCTTCCCTACTTCAATGTACTTTCCTACCGTACTTACATACCGATTCCAATGAAGCAGTCCTAGAATGCTTGTTGTAAAATGTGCTCGAGCTTACACGTCGTGTTATAACTTGAATGATGTCAAATTGTTTTCCCTTCAAGGTGGATTTCGTGAAGGAATAGAACAATGTTACATGAAGCTTATTTAGACCAATAAGGAGACTTTGTGCGAGTGGATGTTTTGTTCAAAAAGTTGGATATTATCATTCCTGAAGTTTCGATCGCAAAGCATTGGCGTGCTGCAAAAGCCACTTCCAAACTGCCAGTATGTTTAGCTGTTAAGCACGAGCAGAATCGCGAAATCGTTGTGACACAATTGTGTAGACTCCCTTGTTGACAATCTGGCTACATGAAACAAAGTTTGATGAACGATTTCGAATCTGTCCAGAAAGAGACAGTGTCACCCATATGGGATCGAATTTGTTTGGCACTTTCGGATATCGGAAGTCCAGATAACTTCCATTAGGAGGATGCAAATATTCTGGTCATTGTAATGATACATCCCCCAGTTCCTCACGTAACATTTGGTGATATGAGCCGATGGAAATGTTCAATTAACGATCGGATTTCACTAGTACACTGGTCTTTGCAATGTTCTCCTCTTAAAAACTCCCGGTATAGGATAGCAGAACGGAGATTATCATCCAGAGACATTCCTTCTATTTGTAAACTTGTAAACCACTGATGTGACTCATTAATGCATCACGAAATGCTACTTGCAACATTTCATACGTCTCTGTAGACATTTTGAAAAGTTTGAAACAACATTTAATAAGATTTGCTGTTCCTTTCGATCACATATTTCACAACCCAACACAGACCAACAAAACACCCTATGCAATCATGGCTCAGATAAAACTGTCTGAACTAAAGCGAATTCATTAGCGGAAGGAGCATCTTGGCTAAACATTTTGAAGAGATTTACACCAAAATGTATATCTTGCAAAGAATTTTCAAGTGATATATTATTCTGATCATCTTTGGTATTCAACACTTTTATTTCACTTCTCCATAACACCTCTTGACAGTTTTTATTAGCTAAAACTTTACCTCTTAAAATTAATGAAATGGATTTTATTTTCCTATTTAAATACTATCAGAAAATTCTGAAAGTTGATTTATACTTAACTGTATGTTAATTTCTGGAATTTACTAGTCTGCTATTTCGCATTCGTACCTTAACTGGTCCCCGTTACCTCTTACTGCTTGGTATTTCACACAGAAATGACAATGTCAACGAACGAAAAAATGTTTTTAGAATAATTTTTAATAAAATAAAAATGTTGAAACTTCACACTGATCAGGCTCAGCATGCATTGACAGACTCATTAACGATAACTGACATTGCAAATGTAATAAAGTTTCAGATCACAATACAGAACAAATTTGTTTTATCTATGCTAGCAGCTCATTCTTCGTTTCATATTGAATCAGAGACATATCTTCATTTATGCATTGGTGGAAATCCATTTAATAACGGCTGCTATCCCTTGTCCGGTTGGAACTTATTTTATCTCATAGAATATTCTATAGAGGGCATACTAATCTTATTTTGACCAGAATAAATGGATGTTACATTTCCAATAGGTCCGTCACCATAAAGGACAGGTTGATCTTGGTGAATAGTTTGAAAGTCATCAAATAATACAGTTGTAGCTGTGAGTGCAAATCCTTCGTGAGCTTGACAGTCAGAACTGAAACTTTCTTTCCTTGGAGTTTTCTTTTGTATATGTTATGTTGAAGATTTTAAGTGGTTAATTTATTTAGTAGGAAAATAGTATGGAGTACTAAAATTATAAATACATTCAAAACCAGTTGAGAATGCTCCAAGAGCTTTGCCAGAACGAACTTAAAAGGAATGGAGAGGTGGAGCGGGAATGATAACTGTGTTTGTTCCTACATGTAAAAGTAAATCTTTTTATCCACACCTCCTTCTGTGTCTTGCAAAAAATCGCAAACTATCATCTCTCTACGACTTACGGTTCTCGAGAACAGGATCCTCAAATATCTCGAAATTCGAACTTTTTGTGCTAATATTTGGGGAACAGTGACCAGTTTGCCACTAGCCAGTTATCCAGTGGCCACAGGTTACTATTTGGTACCAAAATGTTCACCATCCTCTTAGGTATTGGTGAACACCAATATGTCTCTGTGGCTTACGGTTCCTGAGATATGGATCCTTAAATCTCCCGAAACAGGAACTATTTTTTGGCCAATATGTCGAGAACGGTAAGTCGTACAGAGATGATGTTGATGTTGATGAATATGTAAGAGCATGGTAAACATTTTGGTACCAATATTCACCGGTGACCATTGGCCAACCTAGTGGCTACTTGGACAGTGACCACCGGTTACTATTTGGTACCAAACTGTTCACCATTCTCTTAGGTATTGATCAACACCAACGTCATCTCTTTATGACTTATGGTTCCAGAGATATGGATCCTTGAATCTCCGGAAATTAGCAAACTCCGGAAATTGAGTTTTACGTCTCACGATTATGCCGGTTAGGCTAAAGGAGACGGTGATGATGAGAAATGAATGAAATGATGGAATGAAGAAAGTGGGAGCAAACGGGAGAACCCCGAGAAAACCCACGAGCACGGTGTTTGTCCACCACAAAGTACACACGGCGCGAGCTGGAATCGAACCAGGAACCCCAAGCACGGAGGTGGACGCTCTACCACTGAGCCACCGCTCCCCCAAAAAAGGAATAGAGCTCTAAACAGATGACACTCCAAGATGGAGTAAAATATTTTGTTATCTTTCACAACTTCCTTTATTCTTTTTGGGAATTAAAAGATAGGCATTCCGAAACATTGTTTGAGTTCTCAAACGTTAAATGACAAGGAGCAGTTAAATATCATATTGTCTTCTCTATATGTGGTAAGTGTCACTTCTCTCTCTCACACACACACACACACATACACTCTTTCTTTCTGTCTTCACGATCAAAGTACGCCAACACTTGTGACTATCTACTCATCCGAGGTGATTGATTCACCTGATGGTTAAACGATACACAGCAAATAAGAGCTTTCAACACGTGTTGAGATAGCGTTTTGAATATTTTGTCTCTCTTCTATGACTTAAAAGACAGAATTATTTTTTGCTTGATTGTACATCACGTAAAGGAGTTTAGATTGTATGGGTCTCAATTAATATTGAAACTGGATGTGGTAGTAGATTTGTGGTAGTTGGTTTCTACCAAGTGTGGTTTCAGTAGAGAGATTAGAGTGGAGATAAAGTATATATTTTCGGGGCTCTTAATTGATTATAGACAACTCCTTCTATCTATTTATTACTTTTTATTTATTGCAGTCAACGTTAAAACTAGAAGTGATCGATCTCCATCAGTTTTGATCTCAGCAAGGGGTTAAAGGATAAGAGAAGGCTAAATAGATACCTAAAAACTTTCGCTTTGGCACTATGTAAATCAATATTGAAACCGGAAGTTGCAGTGGATTTCTACCACTTTTGGCTTTAATGTGGAGTTAAGAATGGAGATGAAAATTATTCTTGGGATGCTTAATCGATTGTAGGAAGCCGTTTTCGCTTTATATTACCATTTTTGCTCTACAGTAACCAATATGAAGACCTGAAATGGTTGATTTCTACTAGTTTCGGCTTGAAAATCGCCTGCAACAACGGTCTCCACTCGTAACTTTCGACCCTCTGTATTTTGACCAAATTTGGTGCTCATCCATCAAATAGTTCTTGAGACTTTCTATCCCCCGAACGGGCATACAAACATGGTAATTGTATTTCTAAATCACCCTACGTAAACAGAAAATAAAAGGAATGAGTAGCACGTACGTTACGTGTGTATAGATAGGTGTATATAGGAATCCTATATAAGTCAAGTCGAGTCAAATCGAGTTATGACTCCTGATATAACGATATTAATTACAATTGAAGAATCGGAGCACGGTGGCTTAGCATATTCTTCATAAAAACCCATCTGCACTCGAGGGGTTTCTTATTAGACCCCAAATAATATGTGTTTCTAGTTAACAACATCGTGCCCTGTTATTCTTTAGGGTTCTCCCATTTCCTCCCATATTCCCATTCTATCATTTCTTCCATAATCATAGTTTTCGTTAGTCATCTGTCTCCCTTAGCCTACA
Organism: Thermobia domestica; assembly: GCF_964235325.1. Lineage (NCBI taxonomy): Eukaryota > Metazoa > Arthropoda > Insecta > Zygentoma > Lepismatidae > Thermobia > Thermobia domestica. The sequence goes on along the minus strand of NC_137463.1, from coordinate 166,278,592 downwards.
GAGCATAACTGTGGGACACAGAACTAAAATATGTCATTTTTCAGTTACAATTGAAGAAATGCCTACATACTTACTTTTCACATTAAGTTTTATGTGTTTAAAAGAACATTCTGTAATATTTACTTTATAAAAATATATATAGGTATTGGTTATATTTTTTAAATCTAATTATTAACCTCAATTTTTGTGATGAATTAATTCAGTTTAAACCAACTGTAAAAAGGACCTCAAACAACGAACAATCACGTTTTTTTCATAACATGAACGTTTCTTGGAGATCAAATTAATGTAATGCAAGATATTATTGCACCGGAATTATTTATGAATGAATGTTAGATATGTCCACTGTTTTCAATGCGTCATTTTGTGACAGATGAGGTAGTTTTCTTACTACAATACACAAAACAAACCCTTTGAAAAGCTGATGAGTAAGTAATTAATGCAAAATATTTATTTTTTCAATGGGGATTTCAACTATATTTAGTTGTGTTTATTTCAAAGAATAGCATCTATATTTATTTCTTTTATGTTCGTAATACTAACTATGTTAATGAACTTTGAAAACTCTTTAAGCCACGCCTACTGGAACGTCCAAGCGCCATGTTTGTTCAGAAATGACGTAACCGTTGTCTTGAGTTTACCAGAAGTGCAGAACTCAGAGTGATCATCTGCTTATGAGCATATTGTAATGCTGCAAATAGAGTGAAGTGAAATGAATATCGATGTAGATAACAAAGAGGGAGATAGTGTATCTTAGCATAAATATAAATATTGTATTCTTGCACTTTTAAAACAATTGCCGAGAAAAAATACCATAATTCGTGGGGAATGCTAGAAGAATTCAACCAGTTTGAAAGCAATAAGACTTAGCAGCAAAACAGTACTCTATACAACAATTTTATGTAAGGATGAACTCACATTGAAAGAAAATTAGGTGCAAGTTAAGAATACCAATATCTCCCTTCTCTCCCTCTAAAACGCTCTTTGAAATTTAACAAGTTAATTCACGAGGGAAAGGATCTTACTTATGTAAGTGTCAAGGATATAATTGATCTGTTAACATTCTAACAGTGTTAATTATTTCCCGAAGATGTGTAGTTAAATGATAATCTGACAGTCGTTTTAAGGCAACAATGAAGTCGGCAGTAGCTATGCGTACTTTCTTTCTGAAGTCTCATTAAAATATTCCATAGCCTTTTCCAAATCGGTTCGTCGAATCTCTCTCTTCAATCTGTTTTCACCTTGGGTCATATCGACTGTGACACCACTCTACACCACATCGTTCTTCACATAATCTCCACACCTCTTCTTTGGCCAGCCTCGCGCTCGTTTTCCATTCAGTTCTATAGCATCCATTTCGTGAACTACATATTCCGAAGGTCTACTGAGCTTGAAGTCCTAAACTACTAAGCTTGAGTTTCACCCTTACAATAAGTCATGAATTTGATTCATGAAAGCATCCACAACTCGCTTTCTCTTTTTACAAATCGGTCTTAATAATTACATAAAGATGAGCTTGCTTGACGTTCTATGTATGAGGGCAAAGGCAGAAGTCATCCTCGCTTGACACCTGTGACGTGGACCAGTGAAAGTACCCTTTTTTCAGGAAAAATTCTGACGATACTTCTGTCCATGATCTTTCAAAATATTGAGCAGTGTTTGAATAAATATTTTGAGAGGAATTTTGTTTATCAAAATTTAAGTTTATATTGGTATTTAAATCATACGTTTGTCTTCAATGAAAGTAAAATCTGACAAAACCAAATTACTTTTAATTTTTTTAAAAAATATAGATAATGTGTCTGATAAAGGCAATTATACATTGACGAAACTGAAACACAGTTATTTATAAAAGTCTATTTGCTTTATTATCAGATCAGTTATTATTTTTATTTAAGCAATGCAGTTCCAAAGCAAGATTGAACGCCATTTAAACTAGTGTTTTAATGGAAATTCTTATTGTTAATAATTTAAAGCACATAGATCCGTCTAAAGTGCTTCCTTTAAGCTTTATACATTTTTTCTTATGCTGTACTTTTAATTGTTGAGATCAATACTACAGTAATTATTAGAAATTTTATTATTTTAAATTACTTGTAAAATAATTTCTCGTAAGGAACGATGGGAACATGTTGCAAGGATTAAATCAAATATGCTGGAATAAGTTTCTGTAAACAACTTATTTTGAGTTGTTTTCAGTAAATTTGAATTGAAATATTTTCTGAGCTCAGAGAACAAAAAAATTAGCCACCCTCTAATATCCAGCAATATTACCTCTGGCTCTGATAACCTCCTCAATTCGACGAAAGGAAGTTCATAAGGTTCTGCAGGTATTCTACACCCACTTGCGGTCATTAGCATCAGAAAACAATGTAAGGCCACTAAATTGTCGGAATGAAGATATCAGCATCTCACCTGCTGTTCTGAAGTGTCTCTTAAATTTTCAATGAGGTTAAGATTAAGTAATTTAGTTGAGCATGGAAGATATGAGAGGATGCCTACATGTTCATCGAACCATTCACGCACTCGTGCATCCCTGTGAACAAGACCGTTTTAATCTTGGAAAATAAGAGTGTCAACAACGTGGTCAACACGAAGATATAGTCTGAACAAAAGAACCTGATTACCGAGAATTTTCCAATAAATATCCTTGTCCATGTTCACAATCACTGAATGAGCGAGTTCAATGCACTGTCAAAGCATCCTAGTCTGATCTATACCCAACTCTCTAAACAACATTCCTCTATGCACTGTGGATGAAACGCCTCATTTGACCGTAAGTGCACTTGATGACTTGTGCCATTGGAAAGGAGGCAAAAACGTGACTAATCGGACCCCACTACACTTCTACAATCCCTTGTTATCTAATTTCGATGTTATCTGGTCCATTGAAGAAGGGTAACTTCGTGTATGGCTGTGAACAAAGGCCTCTTTGGAGGTATCCGATTCCATGTTCCAAGGCATGATGTTCTTCTCGCAATGTTCGCTCCGACATTGGTAGGGTGAGTCTCCATTCACTGACTGCAACAATTCCTGCCTCATATGGAACTGATTCTCATTCACAAGACTTGACATCCCTCTCCAGACCCTCTGAGTGAGGGTTTTTTTCGACCACAATTCTCATGTCCTGTTTTATTGCTACGAGTGCTATACCATTTCTTGGAGACATGTTGGTTGATGTTCGTCAATTCCTCTAAAAATCCTGCAACTTCACTCACTGTGTGACCATGTGCACACCCAACCACAGTTGCCGCTTTTCTTTCACTTCGATATATCGTTGTCTTTGACTATTTTAACTCAATATTCTCGTACTGGAGATCGTCATACTCATTCGACGTTACTTATATTGTCATATGGCACTAATCCAGGCACATTTCACAACGCTGCTCCTCTGAAAAACCATCTGTTAGAGCACAAGGGAACAACTTTGTTTCTATACAGGAGTGACTAAATTTTATCTGGTGATCTTACTTTCAAAAGCTATGGATTATGGTATTTCAATTTTCACAATGAACTAAGAGAAGATTATTTTGTCCTTGTAACGAATATAACTTTATATAATATCTAATCTTTATTTAGGATACAGAATCATCAATCTTACCTCAATAAGCTTCCTTTCCTTGAGATATACGAAGTTGAATGTGCATCTTTTCAAAAGACATGAAGGTTAAAATGAACAAAAAGTCGAAAAGACAGAGATTTGTTTAATGCAGTGCATGTTTGAATCCATATTTGCCAAGCGTCACTGTTGTTGTTGGTGGTGAAAGTGTTAAAAGATTTGGAGTAAGAGTATTTATAACCATTATATAGTAGTTGTATTATCGATAACAATATACATAGTCGTGCTAGATATACTATTGATAACCAACATTCATTTGCCTAAGCGATAATAGAGAAGAAACCTGAGCCTGACTCTCTGCTCTGAGACTAACTATAGATGTTTATATCGAGGATTAGGACCCACGAAAGGAATTGAAATTTATCTTGATGTTTCTCAACCATGGCTGAACAGGTTTCACTGCGTGTATTCGCACATTGTTATATTGAAAGACTGGGTCGTTAAGGAATGATATAGGATGTGCACGATCACTAAAACATCCACATAATGACTGGAAATAATTCGTACATTGAGAATAATAATAAAAAGCAAGTAAAAAGAACTACAAAAGAAACAGACAATAACCACTATATTCAACGGTAGTCAGTACTAGTTCAAAGCAAAAGCCTCTTCGAGCGTTCACTATACATAAAATGGATATGTTGTTTGGAAACAATAAGAAAGATAACTCATCAAACAGTACTACTTTCTTCCTGTCATCAAGAGTTCTTTTTTTAATGTCTCCAGCAGCATCCTTTTGCGCTATGCCTTGATAGCAGTGAACAATGGTTCTAATATTCTAATCTGATTGCCGGACTCAATTGTAGAATCAAGTCGTTGCTGATGTTGAATAAATTCTGTAGTCAGTTCCTGGCTCTATAATTCTTTGTAACAAGTCTTCAATATTTAGCGATCCCTTCACCTAGGCGTGACTTTAGTCACTATTACTTCTCATAGCGTTTTACCATACGTTCGGTACTACAAGACTGAAATGTCAGTACATTTATATGGAGTGTCAATCACTGACAATAAAGAGCTGCCAGCACCCCGGAAGCTTGCTGGCACACTGAATGAGCCCATATGTCGTACTATAACTATAGCTTCGTTGAATAGTAGCTTTGATCTCACCGAAATTAGTTTTTTTTTTGCTACTTAATTGAGGCTTTAGAAAACCAAAACAGTTGAAGTTGCTTGGTTAAAAATCAGGTGAATAAAAGGATTAAATACACATTTGGACAACATGCTCATCAGAGCATTGTATAACAAAGTAGACTCTGATTGTGATGAGCCTTCGGAAAGTTTAGGAACTGCATTCAATTGTAGACTATTGCTGAAGAAGGAAACTCTAAAATTCTACACGCACAGTCATATCCACTTAAAATATCAGCAAGAGGTAGTCTACTCTTTGGAGTAAGTTTTCTTCGGATGAAGCTTTTCGACGAAGTCGATTAAAAAATTATTTATACTTGATAAATACAAATAAATGCCTCGGTATCAGTCATCGTATGATACCTAGGAAGGGAAAAAGTATAATTCGGAGGTCATAGGTTGGAGTATAATGTATTTTTATTTATACTGTCTGTCCTAAAATTTGATTCTTTGAAAATAATCACACTCAGGAATTGAAATATAAAAAGACTCGAGAAAAGAGATAGATATTGAGATAAAATTGATTTATACTTAGATTTGATGAGAAATGATTGAAGTTAATTTTATATTAGATGAAGTAAATGAAATATCAGTATTAAATAATTATGTTCTTATTCACTTCCAAAGGACTACTTTTTTACGATCAGAGTGTAGTTCTTTGTTGAACGAAACAAATAAGTATAGAAAAAGAGACAAAAAGTATCAGTTGTATTTGACAACACCTGTTATGCTGATTTTTGAATTCCAGGTAAAATATTCCATATTAAAGATTTTATTATTACTGAGATATTTTATATCACATTAAATTCAATTGTAATCTATAGCATTTATGATACAATAACACAAAAAATAATAAATAGAACTCAATAGGTTCCTATAAAAATCATTTAATTTATGATTTCCCCTTGCTTTATATAATGATTACTTTTCACATCCACGGAATCCTTCTCCTCGCTTAGAGGTTTGTTAAACAAAATACTTATATTAACATCATGAAAGGTAAAGCGATTTCAATTTGAGAACTAACGACTTGGCTGTTTGTCTGTCTCTACATGTTTTCATTGACAAATTATCTTCTCCTGATCATGAATTATCTTCTTCTCATCATATCAGACATTAACCAAAGGCTTTCGTAGTGGATAATGCTTTTGGGTAGTAATTTAACAACCTCACCGCCCGAAGGAAACAAAATTAATCAATAACTGATAATATTAAGAACCAGTCTTTCGAATTGGCTTTTTGAATTACGAATCAGACTTCAACCACAGCCCGATTTCTTCCATATGTGTTTCTATATATGTATTTATTTATTTATTTGTTTAACTTATGGATTAAGCATATGGAAGTCTTGTAGTGATATTTCGGACATAAGATGAACAAAAATATCTGATCGAAACTTGAGGAAGTTTTCGTATTCCTGTTTGTTCCCTAATATCATGAGAATGTACATGATACAGGTATTTGCAGATCCTTTCTTATTTCGTTTCCCTTTTTGATATATTTTCAAATCGCCCATGATTCATTGAGTGTTGAACCTGCAATACATAACTTAAACTACAAAGTAATGATAGCATACTTAATGAATCAGTGTTTGTGGTGAGGTTCTCCCCTAATTCTAGTATCGTACAATACTTTCTACTGTCACAAGTCTTTCACAACTATCATGGGTTTTGTTTAAGGTTACAATAACACCAGTTTAGATTTTAAAAATGTATACTGTGTTTCCTAATAAACTATGAAAAACTTCAAGATTTCATATAAATAAATAAGTACAGTAAATAACTATAAAACAATACACACGTAATTTAACGAACATTGTAAGCTTAAAAGCATTCATAACTATGGAACGTAGTTTATAAATCACTTAATATCAGTACGTTCAACAGAACTCAACAATTCATACTTTAATGCACACGTTTTAAATGTAAATACATTAATTTAAAAAACCTAGCATTTGTTAAAAGTTCGAGCTCAAGTTCAAACACACATACAGGTGTTATTAGAGTCTGATATTAATCCATGTCAACTACACAAATATTTCTGTCAAATTATATTGTATTGTCTTTTTATAGCGGTAGATATGATCATGGTAAAATTCATTGTTCATTAATTAACTGAATGTTCCACAGACAATATTTGCTCAATATCATAAATTATATATGATTATTGAGGCTTATATCTGGCAATTGTAAACAATATGTTTTTCTCATTTTCAATGTTGATAAAAATATCAATACACTTGTTTATAATTAAGCGTTTGAGTTTATTTATAGTTGTTAGAAATAGATAATGTAAATAGGGAGGATTTAAAAGCCATATTAATTATCATTTGGAAAACTTATTCCTTAGATTTCTTGAAGATTCTTCTTCTGTCTTGCCCTTCGTTGTAAATATCTTTTGGTTTCAAGCTATGAACAACTAAATAGATACACAAGATGGACGCTAGTATCTCCATTTCATTATAAAATTAACATTTGACGCAATGATTTATGATGAAAATGAATTTAAAAATGATTCTTTTTAAAAAAAAGAAACACATAATATGTCTAAAAATTACACACAATATAACCACTCAGAAACACTTAAATAGGCCTAACATAATTTTGTTCGATAAAAGTTTTAAAGTTAACAATTAATAATATTTTTGAAACTTTAAGTTAAATGAACTTCTAAATTGGAATATGAATTTTTTTATAAGTCTATAAAATATTCAGATGGCCTCACAGAATTATGTAACTGTGAAGATATCTTACCTTTTCTCGTTTCAGATGGACGAAGAAAACCCTGGCTATCCATAGAGACGCCCATGCAGGAAAGGATAGCGCATAAGGTGAATACTTTATATATAAGTAGATATAAGTTAATTTAATTTAGAAAGTACATTCGGGTCTTATTACTTTCTTTGTATTCATGAAAAGTAATAAGATCTGAACTTGGATTCGAACCTCTTAGAAATAAGTCCCGTAGAAATAATTAGATGTAACGAGATAAATCCTGGTACTTAATAGTTGTCCGGATATAAGTACTGAATACTTGGATACCTTGACCGCGAGTCGTGGGGGTATGGGGAAACTAGTTTCTAGTTTTGTTTTGTTTTGTTTGTTTGTTTTTTTTTCAGGTCCCTAATGAATATTCAGAGAGACGTCCAGGGAGCAGAGAACAACCATAAGGAGAATACTTTAAATATTAGTAGATATAAGTTAAATTAATTTAGTATGTAAGTACATTCGGGTCTTATTACTTTCTTGTATTTGTGGAAAGTAGTAAGATCTGAACTTGGATTCGAACCTCTTAGAATTAAGTCCCGCAGAAATAATTAGACGTCACGAGATACATCCAGGTACTTAACCGGATATAAGTACTAAGTACTTGGATACCTTGATCGCGAGTCGTGGGGGTATGGAGAAACTAATTTCTGTTTTTTTTGTTTGTTTGTTTCTTTTTTCAGTCTCTAATGAATATTCAGAGACACGTTCAGGGAGCAGAGAACAACCATAAGGAGAATACTTTAAATATAAGTAGATATAAGTTAAATTAATTTAGTATGTAACTACATTCAGGTCTTATTACTTTCTTGTATTTATGGAAAGTAGTAAGCTCTGACCTTGGATTCAAACCTCTTAGCATTAAGTTCCGTAGAAATAATTAGATGTAAGGGGATATATCCAGGTACTTATTACGTGTCCGGATATAAGTACTAAGTACTTGGGTATCTTGATCACGTGTCGTGGGGGTATAAGGAAACTAGTCTCTAGTTTTGTTGCTCGGTTTTTTTATTTCTTTCCAGATTCCTAACGAATATCCAGAGAGACATCCAAGCAGGAGAAGACAGCCACGAAAAGGTCGTACAAGTCATAGGGAGAAGTGGGAAACTAATCTATTTTTGTTTGCTTTTGTCCTTTCAGATCACCCACAGTTCCATACATATTGATGGACTCATGGGGAAGCAGAGAGGTGTGTTAAGCCATCGGCCAGGCCAAAGGAGAGGATATGACGAAATCCTGAGATGCATTGAATTTATAGGTAAATTAAATATTTATTTAATAGATCGTTAAGTACTATATAATATTTTACGATAGTATTAGGTTTTGAGTTTATATTCCCATCGTTTTAAAATCAGTGATCACTACATATGTATATAATACACTAGATGTTAATTGTATTATTAATTTAATTTCTTTCCAGGTAATAGATTTCGCAGAAGAGAATGTTCTTTACGTTGTTCAACTAGGTTTCTCATATTTCAGGAACATCTCAAGTACTTCAGAATGTTTTTGAAACATAAGCAACTGATTCACTGAGTTGAAACACTTAGGAGCTTTCTCTTTCCATAATCGAAATCACTATTTTTAACCACACCAAATGCAATTTTATTTCCATATCTCAAATACAAATGACATTAGACAGTCCTAAGTCTGTGTAAAGTGGGAAGGAAAATTGTTATTTCAATTTCTAACATACGGACATTCAGTTTAATTGTTAGTAGAGTCCAGTTGTTAGTTCTGTACAATGGTTTGTTTGTAGTTTAGCATTTTAACCCCAAAATTATGAGGTATGGTCGTATAGTTTAACCTCTGATCTGAAAACTTGTATCTTTCGGGGACAGAATTTGAGTCTCGATATGGAAGGTAAGAACGATAACCATTTTGTCCCGATTGTAATTGTATGATAACAAAAATCACAACAGCAACTTAGAGTTCCGTATTTTTGAAATAAGTTTATACTGACTTACACCTTGGTTTCGTGATAATATACTTCACACATAATCGAAAAGAAAGTCTGACTGGGTATCTTAAAAAGTAATATCAGTAATAACTGGCTAATTTACATAAAATTTTCCATATACTATCTGTTTAATAACAACTTTCGAATAGTAGCAAAACTGACTCTTAGAGCACCCATTCCTCCAAACTAAAACTAGGTATGACCACAGTTAATGCTAAGGTCTTCCTAAACAATTAACTAACTACCTATCTGTATGGCGTATAGAACCCGAAGATTCAATGTCGCATTCATTAAAGTTCTCCATTGACTTCTATCCTTAGCCAACTGTTGCGAAATCCATCTTAATATTGTCCTATCATCTGCGCTTAAGTCTTCCTAGTGGTCTTTTTCCGATTAGTCTTCCAGTCAAGACTTTGAAAGCGTTTCTACTTTCTTCCATCCTAGCTACATGACCTGCCCACTTCAGCTTCCTAAACTTGATGACTCTAACAATATTTGGTAAACCGTATAAATTATGTAGTTCCTCGTTATGAAGTTTCCGCCATTTCCATTCCCATTCGTCTTGGATCCGAATATTTGTCTAAGGATCTTGTTCTCAAATACTTTCAGTCTATGTTCTTCCCTCAGAGTAAGCGACCATGTTTTGAAACCATACATAACAACATGCATGATTATCTTTTTATATATTTTACTTGTAAGCTTCAAATTTCTCGACAGAATTATCGACGACAAGAGAGTTTGAACTGAATAATAACACAAATTCCCTGCTTTTAGTTGACACTTAATTTCTTCGTGAATATGATTTTCGTCTACAAACAATTAGAGGTAGAAAATAAAAGCTTTTTTTTTCTAGCGAACATTGAATATTTTTTTCCTGGAGGAATAAATGTTATCCAGCCTCTCTTTCTCTCTCTCTCTTGATACATATGAAATCAAAAATATAAATAGTTGAAGTATCCATGTAATGTAATATGAAAAATGGAAGTTGAGACCTTTTAGAGTCCCGCTAGCCACGTCGGGACGCAGAACAATTTATACGAAATCTTGATTGCCCAACATAATCGAAACTAATGTTAACCTTAGCCAGAATTAATATTTCAGTAACTCATTAGCAATTCAGAAATAAGATATAGGAAACAAAATATATCTTTCCGAAAATATTTCAAAAGATGTTTCACATTGTTTTAGTACAATTAGTTTATGTGTAATAATCTAGCAAATGCAGAGAAAACTCAATTTTTTGTATAGGAAACGCTACGCAATTACATAAAGCAATAATACTGTATAATATTTGGTTGTTATTAATTTCATAGTTCCAAAACATAAACAAGAAAACAGGAAAATTATTTTATGCAATATTGTCTCCAAATACTTCTCCAATTGACCTTGTGGATACCACAAGAGTCAACAAATTTACGTGAAAACCCTCGTACTTGTACCATTTCTGTCGTACATAACATCGCAAAGCACACGGAAATACTTTAATTTGAATCAACACCTGTATGGTAAACTAAACTAATAGTATGAGCAAACCAATCACTCTTATGCATATAGGTCTAGTCAAATGATGCAATATAGTAATTCCACACAGGAGCAGAAAGCCAACCATTAGAAAGTTAGAGTGCACTTGTCGGGAAATGTAACAAACGTACTCAAAATGCCATTGTGAATGAGTTTCAGTATTGGCAAGAACAATCCTACCTGAAATCACATTTGCACTGAAACTACCAAAGTATGTTAATGGGAGCTTTTAATTCAGCTAATACCAATGGCAAAGCTTCAAACACTCTAAGTAAATCAATGAACAGACGGAATTGCACTCTATATGTGATTTCAACATTGCTCATTTACAAAATACAACTGACCTTGTAGTTAGAAATATATATATGGTACAGGGTTAGAGTTCACTCTTTTGTTTGCCTATTTATTTAACTTCTTTGCGAGTGCCTTTAATGTTGAGCCATAAATAACACGGATAATTTAATATTTACCTTCATATCAAAAAATACACTCGTTTAATAGGTTTCTTTTGATCATATTTTTAGTAATTTTTTTCGTTTATTCAATTTTTAAATCTCATTTCAATATTGCAACTTAATTTAGTCCTCATTGGATTGATTTGTGCTGAGTGTATTTCTGAATGTTCAAAGTACTTTGAATAAATTATTAATTTTGCTATAACAATTAGAAATACCACCAACATCTTGACCTGAACTTGACTGAACTCTACAATTTTTTAGCTTATAGCGAAAACAATGATCAAAAAAGAGACATATCGTCCCTTTCCGGCATTAATGCAGTAAGCGACAATTTGAAAATTTTACAGGAGAGCCGAAAAACTAAAATTTTGATGGTTTTTCTTGTATAACTTTTTTGTTTCCTGAACTATTTTCGTAAGAAAAATACAGCTAATATAATTAAACAAGCTCCGTCAAATAGAACAGTGACGTATTTAATAGCTTCAATATATTCACTTATTTTGGCGCTTAATTCATTTTTGCTTACAAACTTTTTACCAAATCAATGCTTCAAACGACATTCATTCAAATGTATTAAGGCACGCGGTGTCATGGCGAGATTGCGTTAAGCGACATTTATGGAAAAAATAAATGGTAATAAATTGCTGATTCGTTAATTGAAGAATGTATACTGATCGGTAAAATACTGAACGCTTCTTGAAATAATGCTGCTTAAAATCAATTAGCCAAGAAAAATGCTTTGGATTTCCTCTTCTTTATATGTAAAAGTTAATCTAATATTCTGAATGCTTAAGTTAATAATAACTGACTCCATTATTTAGTTTTCTCATTTATTTTTAGCGTTATTTTTTTAAATTTCTTAAAGCTTAGAATATTGCAAATTATTACTGATTTGTTAAGCTTACTGATCAATGAAAATTTGCATCATACATTTACTAAATAAATGCAAATCGTTGAAACTTCAGAAAACTGTAACTTTACCAGACAACATGTTTCAATCTTGAATTTCTTCTTCGGTGTCCTCTTCATCTGTCTCAGTGAGGGTATCTTGTGCTTCTCCCGTGTGTGGCAACTGCTGGTAGAACCCGTGTAGATGCTTTGGTAGAATATTCTGATTACACAATTTGACAAGATCCTGGCCTTACTGATAGGGAAGGCTGCCACATAAAGTCTGCTTGGCTGCTTTTGTCTTGGTGGGCGAAGTTTCAGTGTAAGATACACTGCGTCCTTAGTCACTGAATACTTAACTTTGGCAAATTCACTATTTTTTGAAAAAGCCACAATTCTCATTTTTGACAGCAAGAAAGGTTCCCCTGACTCATGTTTCTTAGCACTGAAGATTTGCTCTGCCAACGTTGACCAATTTCTAAAAGAATTCAACATTATATGGATCTGGTTTTGTTCTCGCCATTCTCATGACGGTAATCCACTCGGAAGGACTTTCAATTTTTCGATTATGAGATATGCCTTTTCAATTTGACTATTCACACTGTCCACAGTCATATATGTGTGACCCAGTACCAAATAATTGATCTGGATTCGTTGCAAGGTTTTGGACTTTTTCAAGTTCAAATTTCAACATGGCCTTAATATTTCTACTTTTGTTTTGACCGGCACAGTTATCACAATACAGGATTAAAGTTGAAACATTACCTCGTTCGTCCACTACATCTATATATCTCGAAAGAATGGAAGCGATTTCATTCGATCCTCGTTAACCTTCGCTCTCACTCCATACCTGATTGTATGCATTTCTGCTTTTTTATTCATATATATCGAGAGATTGTACACGGAATACTTTCGTGTGTAGTATAAAAGCATGGAATCGCCATGAAGTACTCTCAAAACTTTCTGCAAACCGAAACTTGCGGCAAGTGTTCCTTCCTGGCTACCACTCAAACTCTGCTGTTTTTTGAAACGAGCCTTAGTTGCTTATTTACCTTCAATATGTCGGGTGTAATCAGCTTTCTCTTCTTGGGTTATGTCTGTCTTGTTGGTAAATACGATACATTTCTGGCACTTGTCCTTTTTGGGTCTGTGAAACCCAATGTTGAATTTTGAGTTAAATATACCCCGAAAAACTCTTTCACTCACAGGAATATTTCCTTCTTCGTTCATTGCACGTGAGTAAATCGTATAGAGATAAGTGACGTTTTTGAGATCCTCGGGAAGATATAGTCGTGTTGTTTTATTTCTACAGTAGTGGGAAGGCACTGCAGGAAGTCTTTGAATGAATTCAACAACGAGCTTCACATCTCGCTCGGATGTCGCATTGGGGCGAACTGAGTGGCGTCCTCGATCATCAGGTTTTGCTGAGCCTTCAGTGGATTGTGTAACAGTCTAATTCACAAACCTTTGTGAGATATTTAATGTTGAGAGCAAGAATTGAAGACAAACTCTTCTATACCCTTCACCTTCGTTAAGAAAATACAGAAAAGATTATGCCCGTGGGCTCTCTCCCTGAATCCTCCTTCTTTTCACTGGAACTTGTCTGGTTGCTCTTAAGATCCAATTCCTTTGATCATTCGGTTTTAAAGACCAAAAGTGTCTAAATAAGTATTGGCGCCTCTCTTCCGGAGTATCAGAACATTTATTTGGGCAAGACTTGCATTTGCTTGGTTGTATTTGTTACTCTTTCTTGCCTGTTTTTGCTGTAGGCTTGGCCACTTTGCTTTAATCGTTTTTTTCCTCTCTTTCTGAGGAGTTTTGTTTTTAATTCTCAATCCCTTTTCCCCTACGATGTTCTTTTCTGGTTTAACAGTAATCTTTCTATTTACAATCTTTATCCGTTTCCTAGCACCGCTTTCCTCGTTGTAATCATCACCTGAATTCAACTTTGCAGCTGAATTTTCTGAAACTCTTTTACTCTTAACATATATCTTCATCTGATGAGGTTGGTGTTGTGCCCAACCAATCCGTTAAGTTTCCGGAAGGGCAAGCCTGGTTAAGTATGATATCATCGTCAGAGAAATAGTTTAAATATTTCAGTCCCAAATTTGTTCTTTTTCTCAAGTTCCGTTTCTCAGCGAAATGATGTTAACCTTTTTCTCTATTCCTTTCTAAAGTCCCCTCTTCATTCGGGTTTAGGGTCTCTTCATCTACTACTGTCTCCTGATGCTTGTTTGGGTTTTTCCTCCTTTCTTCGGTCTTCTCCTCATCTTCGTTTAGGATCCCTTCCACTGCTAGTCTCCTGATGCTTCTTTTGTTTCTCCTTCCCTTCTTCAGTCTTTTTCTCATTGTGGTTTAAAGTGTTTTTCACTGCTGCAGTCTACTGAAGCTAGTTTGGGTTTTTCTTTCCTTCTTCAGTCTTCTCATCCTGGTTTAGGGTCTCTTCCATTGCTACTGTCCCCTGAAGATTGTTTGGGTTTTCCTTCCCTTCTTCAGTCTTTTCCTGATTGTGGTTTAAAGTCTCTTCCACTGCTACTGTCTCCTGATGCTTGTTTGGGTTTTTCTTCTCTTCTTCAGCCTTCTTCTCATCCGGGTTTAGATCACCTACTCCTTCTCAATTCTGATGCTTGTTTGTTTTTCTTCCCTCTTTCTCCCTTCTTTTTATCTGGGTTTAGGGTATTTTCTACTGCTGCTCTCTTCTGAAGCTGGTTTGGGTTTTCTTCTCTTCTTCAGCCTTCTTCTCATCCGGGTTTAGGGCATCTTCTGCTGCTACTCAATTCTGATGCTTGTTTGGGTTTTTCTTCCCTTCTTCATTTTCTCCTCATCCGAGTTTAGGATATCTTCCACTGATATTCTCTTCTGAAGCTGGTTTGGGTTTTCCTTCCCTTCTTCAGCCATGTTCTCATCCGGGTTTAGGATATCGTCCACTGCTACTCTCTTCTGATGCTTGTTTGGGTTTCCCTTCCTTTCTTCAGCCTTCTTCTCATTCTGGTCTAGGGCCTCTTCCACTGGTGTGAGTAAGGCCCCAATTTTCATTATCTCACTCTTCGAACAGTTAACTATATTGGAATATGTCTCGTTTGGTACCCTCGGCTTCATGACTTGTTCTTCAACTTGCTGTTTGGTTAAATTTAAAATCTTCCTCCCACGGGAAAACTGAAAGCAGAAAAAAAAATAACCCGATCTAAAAATGTGATAAAAGTAGTACTTTTATAAGTGGAGTGCAAAGTAATAATTTTAAAAGCTTTGACTAATAATACCTCATGCCTACTAAATAAAGCTGACTTTTGAAGTTGACAGAAATAACATCCATTAAATAAATAAGGTAGTTTTGATTTCCATTGACTTGAAAGTTCAGCTATAAGTAGTAGACACATGGTAGGGTAAGTCGAAGCTTTAGGAGATTATTACTCTGCTATTTTTATCACGCTCTTTGAAATCGGTTTCGTTTTTATATAATTAACATTGGCAATTTGTTACCTGGCCAGTGGGATAGGGGCAACTTGCCTGCCTGCCTGCCAAATAGCATTGGATAGGTCGAACGTGAGCACGAACCTTGTTCTAGTCGGTCATCCAAACTGAGGATTTCCGTGATATTCCTCAGTCTTAACAGGCGAATGTCGGGACGGCACCTTCTGTAAGGCCAGAGCCGCTGGCTTTCCACATCCTTGCCCTCCATTCTTCTCCGGTCTGATCCTTAGTTTCCTAAAGGCCATAACTAATTCACATTGCTAATTAGTTACTAAAAGAAATCTTTCTTAACAGCTAGATTTTATATGCACAGAACGATCATTACAATAGGAATAACCGCCATCAAATATCGATAACACATAACTTCCACGTCATGAGCAGGTAACATAGAAGACGCGCACGGCTACCGAATACAATAGCACACAGCTGATGCCCGTTATGGGCAAACAAAATTATGTGAGTAAATTTTGACTAGCGCAAACTATTAAGGCACAAATAACTGCAGCCAGTACACCTGAGACAGTCGCATTTGTGGGATGTTGAATCGCTACAGTGTCAAGGTTTTACCAACAGTGCTCATGACGGTCAGTCATCCGCCAAGCGATCACACTTGGATCAGGTACATGCGGTGGGCAGAAAATGAACAACGAATAGCACTATGGTATCTCACCACAGGCGTATGTCAATGGAAGAATTGACGCACCAGTACAATGTGGGCCAATAAATCCTACAACAAATTTCAACCATGACCATGTGACATACCTTACATCGGTTAGAGTAACATAGCCGTAGACCAACACTATTACAATAACACAGAAATAACATACGGCTGACATGAACAAAAGCAAAGGGATCATTGGACTATGGATCAATGAAAGAAGGTTATCTGCAGTGGTAAGTCCCGCTTTTCACTGAACCATGTCGATGAGATTGTTGGAAACAGCATGAGTGTACGTCTCTGGGTTGCAGCATGGTAATTCAATAGGACGGTGGCGGTGCTGTTTATTGTCTAGGTTTGGGAAGCGACTCACAGGTATTTCTTACTCGATTAAATTTTTCATGGCGCAAGATATTGCAACCCATACTTCCAAGTCCAAGAGAACAGCGCCATATTCTACTTAACCCATACTTCTGCACCGAAATATGAAACCTTAAAATGGATTATACGACGTTACACACTGTTATTGTTAGTAAAACAGCAGTAAGTAGCTATAACAATATTACCGTTTACTTCAGAAGTGAGGCTGAGAGCCTCTTACGTATATTTTTAAGATAGCAAAATTGCTGTAAGGAAAAGTATTTGTTCTTAGCAGGTAAAGAGAACTGCAACAAATACTGGAAATCATTGATATCATTACATCAAAATTGTTTCAAGCGACTCAGAACCAACTTCAAGCTGTCGCTTACTACACTTTTGCCGTGGAATATTGTAATAATCATGTTCATACCACATTTATTTGTTCCAAGTACGAAAATAATTTGGTGTTTGAAACAATCTAGACTAGAAGTCAGTTTCTTTATATCATCAGAAACATTTTATACAGTAAATACAAACGACTGAGTGTTACATACGACATTTTTGCCTCCAGTAAGTCTAATTACACCCGTGTAAGCGACATAGCTATCTCGGTAACGGTTAAAGATAGAAACATGGCGATTAGACCATTCGATGCGCCTTGAAATTCTGAGCCAAAAACTATAAAAAAGTGAATTTCGAAAAAAATGTCGCTTACTGCGTTAATGCCGGAAAGGGACGATATATGGACCCCGCCGTCTGAAATTGCTACAACACGATACTTTGCAGGTTGATAGGCAACCCAACTTACATACTCCGTGAAAGTGACGTCTTTCCTTTTCACTTCCTCCCGCTAGCCCTTGTCATCTTTAAAGCAGTCTTCTATGGTTCATGGGTGATGCTATGTCATGTATTCAATCCTTCAATTCAGGGTGAAATTCGCCTGAAGCGATTACTGAAACTAGTATTACTACGTGTCCAGAGAGATATATGTTAACTAAATGTAAGATGACTTTGTTCCGTTTAAGAAGCTGATTCCGAACAACGAACGCTTGTTGAAGAAAGAAAAAAGAAAACAGGATTCTGGAACATAAAAT
Organism: Thermobia domestica; assembly: GCF_964235325.1. Lineage (NCBI taxonomy): Eukaryota > Metazoa > Arthropoda > Insecta > Zygentoma > Lepismatidae > Thermobia > Thermobia domestica. The sequence continues at coordinate 166,260,670 of NC_137463.1, read as the reverse complement.
CAATAAGAAATGTAACTTACTGTCTAAATTACGAAACGTAATGCCTAATCAAGGACAGAAGTGGAAGATCTAAAGCATGAAGATACTTGAGAAAGATCAAAGAAATACATGTATAAAATTACATTCTTAGCACGGCAGTGAATAAAGACAACGTTTATGGACTTCTGTACTACAAAACCTTGTGTGGCCTACATCTAGGCTGAAGATTTTGTCTAAAATATCCATTTTGTTTCAAGTGTGATGACTTAGGTTCTTCACTAATAAATTCGTTTTGGACCATTAATGAACAAGGTTTAGTTCCCCCATGCTGAAATTATTAGTGTGCTTGTCTGCGGTGCACGGGTTCCTCGTTCGATCCCTGGTGGGAATGCATGTGGTTAATATCCCACGTTAAGCTATTACGTATTATAAAGTCTCACTGCTAGAAGTGATAAAAAAAAAAAAAAACATTTGACCCTTAAGCAGGAGCACGAGGGTACGAAATGCCTGCAGTTAGTTTCTTTTATGCATATCTAAATCTCACAGCCTGTTGCACTGGTGTGTTATTCAGAACCTTCCTAAAATAAAATAGATATTCTATCAACAACAAATATTTCATTTTGGGGACGTCGTTCAACTGTTAAAATGTTCTAAAATACAGTAGCTAGTGGTAACACATACCCCCAAGCGCACATTTCTCTTTGTGTTTTGTAAAAATTGCTTGTCGTGCTTTTTCAATTTTAAGTGCATGTTTCCAAGCTCCTTCTTGGCTAGACGGTTAGCGTATGGATCTGCTGCGTATGACACCTGGATTCGATTCCAGGAGGAAGCTCCTATTTTTCGAATTCTGCGTTAAGCTCTAGATCGACGTCTTTTGTAGCCTTAATGCTGAAAGAGTTACTAACCTCCAAATCAAATCAAACTGAATTAAAGCTTTTGTCCATAATAAAATTTAGGAGCAAATATTAATGATGTCTTCTTTTATATATAATAGTTTATGCATAGAAATATCCCATGAACAAAACGAGTTATTTCCAAAACATTGTTCTTGATGATGATGTATCTGGTCTCTCGAGTATGGGTGAGTTTTTAGGCTAGAAGCTATCATGAAAATGATCATGTAAGTCTACTAACACCTGACAGACCATTGGGAATAAGTGATGAAGAACATGATACTAGAATAGAAAATGGCAATATCTTTGTCAGTCGAAATGGGAAAACCAGATAGATAAAAACTGCACTTGAAATTCCAATTCATTGTTGTTCGTCTTCCAGGCCCTACTACGAAAGCAAAAGAAGGCAAATGTGCTGTACAAACATTTCATTTTGTTCATTAATGATATATTGAGAGCAATTACGAGAAATACAAAAATATACAGGGTGTTTCAAAACAACACCGACAACGTTTCGGAGGTGATTCCAGACACCAAGAACTAGTATATGACCTATTCATATACAGGGTGTTTAATAAGTTATGGTCATAAATTAAACCGTAGATAGTACATGCCAAAACTAACAAAAAAGTCTTAGTAAACATGTGTCCGCAAACGCTTCGTAACGGAGATAGGGGCTGTCAAAAGTTTGGGAAAATGAAGTTTAGAGACGAATATCTAAAAAAGTATGAAGCGGACAGAGGGCGGTTCAATGAATGACTATCGAAGTCAGACATGCGCTATGCAGAAATGCATGGTTGATAATTCTGCAATGCGCGCGCAAGGGATTCGCCAAAGAAACGGAAGGAATCCCGGAAAATTGTCTAAGGAAAGGGGGCTCGAGATGAACATCGAGGGCGAGTCTATCCATCAGTAATTCATACGTCGTGGTACCAGGTCGAAAGCTCGAAAAGATACAAAATGGCGGACAATGTTTACGTGCCGTGTGTGGTTGCATAACCAGCAGGAAATGACAGAGGTAATCGAAGTGTGGTGATGTACGTTCAAAATTGCTCCAGGAAGAATTCCGACAACTAATGCATACGTACAAGTGTGGCAGCACGTACGTAAGTCAAACGGTATGCAAGGCACTGATGAAGCATTATGTGCTAAGCAGTTAACGTAACGAATATCCGCAAACTGGATTGCAATGGGAAAAGCATGACAACATTCGAGTATGTGGGAGGCGAATCTGAAACATTCCGCATGTTGAACGCGTAAATGTATTACAACAAGCAAAAAATGATGGACATGTAGTGTTTCTCCATATCAACAAACAGAAATCGTCATGTTGGTAATGTGTACAGCATTAATCATAAGGTAAACAGTAAATACCCAGATGTGTAACCACAGAAGAGATGCATGAGAAATTAACGTACCTCTATCATTAAAGTAAATGTTGGAAGTGTCGTCCATTCATGCGAATGCATGCTCGTACTCGTTTTCGCAAAGATCCACGTACTCGTGATAACAAGTCGGCATCCTGTTTAATATGTCCGCATCATTGTTCCACCCTTTCTCGAAAATCTGAGATCAGAACCACTGCATTCAGTGGGCACTTCAGCGGATTTGAACCCGTAACATCATGCACCCAAGGTGAGCTCAACGTCTGTTGCAACCCCGATTCAGTATTTCCAGCTGGCTTGCATGTTCTACCAGTGCTCCTTTCGGCCATTTCATTCATTTTCGCGCATCGTTTGTTTTACCTTGGTATTGGTACAGTAAAGGACTACTCTGTACATGTGCATTCGTCTTAGGAATGTGCTCTGAAGTAGTTTAGAACATGCACCACCACCTTTCTTCGATTGCCTCTCTCATTTCCTGTTGATTATGCAACCACACACGGCACGTAAACATTGTCCGCCATTTTGTATCTTTTCGAGCTTTCGACCTGGTACCACGACGTATGAATTACTGGCGGATAGACTCGCCCTCGATGTTCATCTCGAGCCCCCTTTCCTTAGACAATTTTCCGGGAATCCCTCCGTTTTTTGGGGGAATCCCTTGCGCGCGCATTGCAGAATTATCAACCATGCATTTCTGCATAGCGCATGTCTGACTTAGATAGTCATTCATTGGACCGCCCTCTGTCCGATTCATACTTTTTGAGATATTCGTCTCTAAACTTCATTTTCCCACACTTTCGACAGCCCCTATCTCCGTTACGAAGCGTTTGCGGACACATGTTTACTAAGACTTTTTTGTTAGTTTTGGCATGTACTATCTACGGTTTAATTTATGACCATTACTTATTAAACACCCTATATACATGTTTCAGAATCCTACTCACGCAACAAATCTTAAAGAGGCAGTTTGGATACCGTAATGTAATTTGAAGTACTCACCAATTATCTCTGTAAAAATTATTGCGGAAGTACCGCAAGATTCTGAAACATGGATATTTGGATAGGGCATATACGAGGGTGGGCTGATAAGTTCTCGGCCGGACCCAGAAGGACTTGAGCTGCAGGCATGAAAGTGTGAGGCTATTCAACATAGTCCCCTTGAAGGTCAACACACTTGGAACTTCGATGCTGAAACTTCTTCAACCCCAGCAAAAAAAAAAGAAAAAAAAGAAAAAAAGAAAGATTTCTCAAGGTCTGCAAAAAAACTGTTCCGCAGCTGTTATAACGTCTTTATCATTGTGAAATTTCCGTCCTTTCAATGCTGTTTTGAGTTTTGGAAACAGATAATAATCAGTATGGGCAAGATCTGGCGAGTAAGGTGGGTGGTCAATGTACTGAAACCCTAGGTCCCTCAGAAAATCCATTGTTATGTCTGCCTTGTGGACGGAAGCATTGTCCTACAAGAACAAGACACCTCGTGTCAACTTCTTTAATAGCGTCCTTTATCTTAGCCAGCAAACTGCAATAATACTCTGCAGTTATGGTTTGGCCCTTTGGAAAACATCAAATCATCATCCTTATCCCAGAATATTGAGGCAAGCACCTTCCCTGCGAACTTTTCTGCTTTGAATTTTTTGGGGCTTGGAGATCCTGAGTGGCGCCACTCGCATGACTGCTGTTTGGTTTCCGGATCAAAGTAATGCAACAACTTTTTATCCTGGATAACAAGCCAATTCAAAAAATCGTCCTTGGAGTTCGCAAAATACTGTAAAATCACCTGCGTTGACCTCACACGTTCGCGTTTCTGATCCGTGTTGAAACATTTCGGAATCCATTTCGCAGAAAGCTTGCGCATGTCCAACTAATCATGGATTATTGACCCAACACGTTATTTAGATATGTGCACTTTGTCAGATATCTCCTGAAGAAAAATTCTTCTGTTGCTCAAAATCAGATCATGAATCTGGTCCACTTTTTCCGGAGTTGACATTGACACTGGCCTGCCACACCTGTCACCATCTTCTGATGAAAATTCACCACGCTTGAAGTACGCATACCATTTCTTCACAGTGGAGTATGAAGGACACTGTCCACCCAATGTGTCTAGCATGCAACCATGGATTTCCTTGGGCGACTTCTGTTGCAGGAAGAAGAACTTCATTACACCTCGGAACTCCTTTTTGGTGAATGTGACATCTAGCTCCGCCATGGTTCATTCAATTACCTGTAAATTAAAAACCTTTCATGGTAGAATCGTGAAATTTGGTACTTAAAGATGTAAAAGATCAACATTTCACATGACATCAATTATGTCAGGGTAGTACATTCGGAAAAGGGTCGGGCCGAGAACTTATCAGGCGACTCTCGTACTAGTTTCTAAATGAAGTCTTGACCCGACTACGGTAGGTCCCATAGTATTGGAGCTATGGGCCTTTTAAGTTCATTTTTCCTCGCTTTCGGCAGCCTGTAACTCCGAAAGGAAGCATTGTGCACCCAGGTTAATCTACAATGTTCGTCTTATCTTGGTGTCAGCAATCACCTCCAAAACGTTGTCGGTGTTGTTTTGAATCATCCTGTATAGATCTATTTTTAAGGAATAAGAAGCTAAACTGACAGACGGAAATGAAATGAGAACAACAATAAGGTTTGTGATTTTAACTCTTGCTTTTCGTTCAGGACATCAAAACTGAAGGACCTATGGTATAGAGACGAGTGTAAAATAGATGTATTTTAGTATTTTGTAAATCAAGCAATTTGTGTTTTCACTCGGTGCATGAGATGACGAATGAATATACCTTTCCTTTCATTTTTAGGTTTCTGATTTATTTCCATGTTTAAATTTACATTTATTTATTTACTAAGAAGAGACAGTTCTTCAAATTATTATCAAAGATATTTTGTATATGTCCTTATTTAGCAGTAAATACGTCCTTGTTCTATATGTTAGTTGTTTGTAGATTGCAAATACGCGTATTTAGCTACTTCAAACAGGAAAATAAACTAAAAAATAAGTAAAGTAGGAACTAAAAATAGGTATATAAACAAATCAACATGGATAGAGCATACATCAAGCACATATAACTGTATGGACTTGGCATGTAATTACTAAGAGAGAAGATAAGTTAATTAAAAAACACTAATAAGTTAATTGAAAAACACTAATTTATTTCATTAGCTTTTTAAGTTAATCAGTTCAACACCGGACCCGATTCGTATCTAGGCCTCACACGTTATCTAGAAAAAAATCTATATATATTGTTTGTTGAGGGTTCACATTTTTAAAGGTCGTCAAGACAATGCGAATGTTATTTTGCACGTTTAGGTCTATCGTCATGCACTACAGCCTTTGGGTTCCGCAAACCGTGGGGTGTCAATGACAATTTCCATATTTCACGAGGGGCATACTTTTTACTTGATTGGTGTACATTCTTTGAAGAAGGAAACGAATTCAAGTAAAGATAATTTTGAAGCTATGAGCATATCTTGTAACAAAATATTTACTTAGGCTCTAAAAACCATTTAAGATAAAACAAATGAAACACATTTTTAGATACATAAACGTTTAAACTCTTTCTCTTTTTTAAGTTTTCCATCCTTTTGCACAGTGAAGCTGTATGAGATAGCACCTAGTTGCTTAATGTGGAATATTAACCATACGCACTTCCATAAGGGATCAAACCAGAGCTTCTGCGTCTGAGGCAAAGACAGTAACAATTTCTGCACGGGGAAACTAAACATTATTTCTTAGTAGCCCGAAACAGATTTATTACCAAACAGCCTAAGTTTACCACCTTTGGAAGAAACTTGATATTTTTACCCAAAATCTACAGTTTATGGATTACGCAAATTCAGTTACCGTTGTCTTTATTCTCTGGTGTGAGAAGAATGTTAACTAATACACGTCTTCTTTCATTCTTTTTCAATTATATTCATGCCTTTGATTTTTCACTTATGTCTTTGATTAAACACGTAACTTTAGTAACTTAGACAGTAATTTACGTTTCGTCTTAAGGCGGCAGACTACTAAATATTTTTGAAAAACTAATATTTTTCTTTTGCCTGTTTTTCGTAAGTGGAAAGAGGTAATAAAATGTAACTTACCACAGTAAAAGATAATGGTATTCTACACCCAAAACTACGAATCAGAAGAATTTTCAGTGTTGCCATCCATAGAAATTACAGTGTGACCAGAATTTGAATTACTCAAAAATCTAGGTAAAGGCAGCAACTAGAGAAATGAACTCAACGGTAATTGATGACTTATCATGCTCTCTATGTTCCTTGTTTACTACTTTTTAAATAATATTTCTATTTGTTTTATAAAACTTACATAAATTATTACAAAATAAATAAGTTATTACAAAATAAATAGAAACATTATTTAAAAAGTAGTAAACAAGGAACATGGACAGCATGATAAGACATCAATTACCGTTGAGTTCATTTTTCTAGTCGCTGCCTTTACCTAGATTTTTGAGTAATTCAAATTCTGGTCACACTGTAATTTCTATGGATGGCAACACTGAAAATTCTTCCGATTCGTAGTTTCGGGTGTAGAATACCATTATCTATTACTGTGGTAAGTTACATTTTATTACCTCTTTCCACTTACGAAAAACAGGCAAAAGAAAAATTATTAGTTTTTCAAAAATATTTAGTAGCCTGCCCCCTTAAGTTTCTACTGCACATAATTCTGTTCTTTTGATAACAAAGGTTCTTTCCTCGAAAGTAGCTTCTTAAAAGTTATAAAATCATTTAAAATTTAGTTAATGCGTAAGTATGTAGACTCATTGTAATACTTGATTCAAAAACCATTCCGGATGAGTTTCTCTCTGAATGAAAGGAGTATATCACGAGATGCATGTCAAAAATGTCCGACACTTTCATAAAAACAAGAAAATGATAGAAACAAATTATAGTGATTGATATAGAAGTACATATCTTAGCTACTTTCAACGTAGTCACAATGAATCTCCATGTATTTCTGGTAGCGTGGCACAAGCGTCGATATATACTCTGTCTAAAAATCTGCCACCAGAGGACAAGGATTTGTAGGTTGTAATCCACTGGTAGTAGTAATAGTTCCGGAAGTTTCCGCAGACGACACAGAAGCAGAATAATTAGAAACTTTACCTACTTCCGTCATATGAAATGGAATAGTATGCGATTATCTATCGTGATGCTTGTGCGAAGGTGAACATTGAAAAATAAGGTGCGAAAATGATCGACGTTTTAAACAGGTACATTTCTGTTCTTGATATTGAATGTCCATCAATAGTAATTGCAAGGTATGATTAAAAAATAACGCGACTGGCAACTGTCGGAAGTACAATAATGGAGAACGCATGCAGTAGAGCAACGTTCGACCTAAGAGAAAAAATGCTATATATGTGTTGCCGTTCTCAGTCGGGTTTAGCCTGAGAGCAGCGATTGAAGAGAAGTGCGCAATTGTGTTGTTGGAAGAACAGAAAATGTGAAAATTGAGCGACGCAGTAACTTGAAATTCCTTGCGAGATTAAAGAAATTTCCGAGTGGGTGTGTAAAACAGTTGCAGGATGTGTATGCTGATAATATGATGTCACGTACGCGAGTGTTGAGTGGCACAAACGCCTCAGCGAGGGACGTGAGAACTTTGATAATAATGAACGACAGCAACAACAGAGGGAAATGAGGCAAAACTGATTAATATTGCCCGGAAAGATCGTAGACTCAGCATTCGAATGATACCAGAGGTGGTGGACATGCGGACAAAAATGGTCCGTACGTGCAATTGTGCACGACGAACATGAGAAAAGTTAGCGCTAAAATAGCCCAAAAACTCACAAAATAGCAGAATTTCCAATAGAACATATATAGTAACACAAATGAACACCTGAAAGCAGAACCTGACTTGATAATGAGAATCGAAGTGACAAGAAGTGAATCTTTCAGTGTGATCCTGAAATGAAACGGCAGTTCATGCACTGGTAAATTCTGTCATCAACGTGAATGAAAAAGGCACGGAAGAGCAAATTGAAAGTCAAGGTCTTGTTCATTGCGTTCTTTGATAACAATGACATGATCCTGATTGAATGAATACCATTAAGTCAGACAGTGAATAAACAGTATTATCAGCAGGTTTTGGTGAAGTTGCGAGGACGTGTGAGAAAGAAAAGGTGCTTCTTGTGGAAGAACAATAAAGGGATTGAGCATCACGATAACGCTCCTTCGCATAATGCTTTGTCCGTTTAGCAGTTTCCGGCAGCAAAGAAGACTCCAGTGTTGAAACACTCGCCTTAATCGCCGAACTTCATACCGTGTGAGTTTATCTTTTTTTGAAAGTGAAATCGGCCCTCAGGTGAGCAAATATTCAGACTGTAGGAAAGGTGAAAGGAAAAACGAGATCAGTACTCAAGGTGGTGGTACTTGAAGATTTCCACAACTGCTTCCAATAATGGAAACTTTGTATACAAACGTGTATAGGAAGGGGAGAGAAGTATACTGAAGGAGATCACTTTTAATTTGTAAGTTTGAGACAATAAACCAATTTTAGCACCAGTCTTGTTATTTTTAGTTGAGCCTCGTACAAAGGGCAGCCATGCCATTTTTACAATATCACTCAAGAGGTCAACGAAGTTATTGCGACTCATTAATTCCTTAATTTGCGGTCCTACAAATGTTTCTTCCTTTATTTTATTATAACTAATTTTTGGGAACTTATGTCTACAATACACAAATTCACGTGATTTTTGGTCCATGTGTTTTACAAAGTTTTTGATAAGTTCCAATGTAATGTGCGCTGGAGGTAGATACACATTTTAAGGTCAACAAGAGAAATGTTCATCACTGTTTTTATGTCCAGGCAGCAGTTCATTGCCAGCAGGTTAATGTTTCCCCACAATAGTGCTTTGCTTTAACACCTGGTGCTCCACTCCCATAGAAAGAAAGAGCATTTTGTGTACCCCAACTATATGCCAAGCAGAATTACAATTATATTTAGATATATTCCAATTGTATTTTCGTATTGAATAAGTGTTAGAAACACTTTAAAAGTAGAATACGTTTCCCTAATATTAACTACGTGAGCTATTACAAAAGAATTAAATTTTGTTTCCATTATGGAGAGGTAGTGTTTTAAGACTAACTTTACTGGAATCTACGAGCAGATGACACTCATTAACATTTTATCCATGGTCAAGATTTTACACAATGGATTTGATATCGTTACAATAAGGATTGTCAACCTTCTTTGAAGGATATTCCGAGGAAACAGCATGGTGCGCAAAATCATAACTTTCGCATCTCGAGAAAGGAGATTCCATCCTTTCATTTGCGAAGATAAAAACTCAAACTGCTGCTTAGACAAATATAAAACACGAACACTGGAGTGTGGGTCTGTGGGATCTTTGATTCATATGAGATTTCAAATGTTGGAACGGAATGAGTAGCTCCTCTACATCTTGCATCATCTTCATGCTCATTACCTGAGTCATCGTTGCTGTCACATATTCTGGAGAAACTGGTACCGGCAATTCCTCACTGCGGCATAGAGATTGTGAATTAGAGTATTGCACACTCTTTTTTGTTTTCGAAGTGATTTCCTCCGAATCGTTGAAATCAACGAATACCAACGTTACAACCGAAATAAAGTTCGTAGCACTGCTATGCAAGCGAGGACAATTGTCGCTTTTGAGATTTCCGAGTCATCTCTCCACAGATATAACAACAAGAATTAGCACTATTTACACAGGTCCGAGGCATTTCTTCTTCTGAATGAATATATCATACAGAAGTGAATTTTGAACAATATGGTCATACCCCCCACACTTTCAATTCTGCGACGCTGGTGCCAACAAACACAATTGTAATAGCGTGACTTAACTGTAGCAGTGACGCGGAACGACTCGTTCACTAGACCAGCGATGAGGGCAACGAAGTTTTAGATACCGTTCTCCTCCTCCCAGTTTAGGGTCTCAATAATTGTAATTATAATGAAGTCCTAAATTGTTCATAAATTTTAAATGATAATTTTCCCAGAAAATCTACTGTGTTTTCGGACTACCTATTACTGATACTATTAAACTGTGTACTAAGCACTTTTGTCGTTCAACGTTAACATAATAGTTCCATAAAAAATTCGTACGAACTAGAAAACCCACTGAATTCACCGATGTGCACTTCTATTTTTATCGAAAGACCGATTTTTCTTTCATTCTAAACTTGTTTTCAGGGATTTATTTGTAGAATGCAGTAATTAAATGAGTTTACGTGCTACGATGGAAACACAAAAGTTGAACGTGCTTGTTATTCTCCATTAAAAGTGAAAATTCTTTTTTCCAAAAATGTTTAAAAATTTCCAGGTAACAGAAGAAACTGATGAGAAGAACTTCGTTTCTTTCTTCTTTCAATAAAGCTAATTATTCCAAATGTTTGCATCTCTAGGACAAATTAAAAACAAAAGGTAAATGTAAACAATTACAACTTTCATTTAATCTGAAGGCTTGGGGGAGAGCAACTAGTTTGTATAACTTTAGTAATAGTAGGTTTTCTAATTACTATTATTATTAGTAGTAGTGGTAGTAGTATTATATTAATGTTACATTTTCCATAGTATTATTATTATTATAGGTTGGAGATATAAATACCTAACGTAATGTGCAACCGGACGTTATTGTGGGTGATGGTAAGTTAACGACAATCTATATACTATTTTCCCAGATGAGACATAACAATAGATCCCATTGATCTCAACAGAGAGTCATATTTGACAATGAGCAGGAAATATAATCTCTAATGAGCTATAAAAAAGTATCGTATGTTCCCAATAATAATTCATAGGTTTTATTTTTTTATTTATTTATTTTTGTAATTCTGTTGGGACAGATTATTTACTTCCTTATCGCTGTAGCCCTATCTTGAAAGCAAATTCACAGCTAACTAGCAGAGTTCATACATTATAATTTGTCTTTTTCTAGGGGTGACATAGGCACTTTTAATAGTGACATAACACTCTTAGTATTGACGCATACCACTTTGTAAATAAATATCTAAATCTATATTTTGTATTTGACAAAATTTCCGATAAAAAAATATCTTGTCGAGGTCCAAAAAAGCATAACATTATGTCAAATTCTATCAACAAACAAAATAAGGAAAGTTCATATAAGAATTGTACAAAGAATTAATTGTTCACTCCTTCAGATAGTTCTCATACGAATATTATTTGAATTTGTGTGGTACACATAATTCTAGACGGGAAGTCATGATCAACGTAATTATTAGCGACAAATTCCATACATCATCTCAGAAATGAGAGATGACCGTGTTATTTCCGTCTGTTGTTATTTCGATTATGTGTCCAGTGACTTAAATCAAAGTTACTTAGGTATAAACTATGTTAGTTACATTTAAAAACATTTATCTAGGAACAATATAACGTTTCCACTTTATAAGATGTGTAGTATACAACTTGAGAAGGAATGTTGTCATTGAATAATCATGACACGGAAATTAATGAAGGAATTTAATTAAAACGTCGGTTGCAGTACGGAATCACAATTCTAATTGATACATTGTTGAGTGGAACTGCCATTTCTTGCCGCATGGAGGATTCTCTCTGTCAAAGAGAGATGACAGAATACCATACAATTAATAGCAATTTGACACTTGAAGATTACAAATACGTATTAGAATACAGGGTAATTGTAAATAATTCATCGAGTTTGAAAGAGGTTTATTAAGAAATGTATAAAACATACAACAACGAATGATAAAATGAAACTATTCAGAAATTGTCGAAGATTCAGACATAATGTTACAAATGTTCACAGTTTCTTTGTCACACGGCAAACCTCTATGGGGTAGTCTATAGTTCATTCTATATGTGCTCTAGCATATAATCGGAAACACTTTGACGTAATGTATTCTTTTTACTTTTCATAGGATGCTTGTGTCCTCAAATTGTCGATACGACCTCAAAAAATTGGATGACCTACGGTGCAGCTGCAAACTGCTGAGAAAGCACACTAGAAGGTTACAACGTAGAAGACACTTCTCATATTTCAAAACGCAGATAGCTTTCGGTTTCATAGGTGCCACTTTGAAAACCGGGCTTATGTTGCAATCTGTCCCCATTATTCAAAATTACCAATTGAAAATCTGAGAAATTTAATTTTAAAATGTATTCTTTAGTTTCATCATTAACACAAAGGTATTGTATTAATAGTTTCTAACATCTATAAATGTTTCGTTTCCGTAATATATATATAGGGATTGGACAAAAAATCTAAAACGTTTGCAAGAGTATGAAAATCATACCTAGTATGTTGTGGAGCCTCCTTTTGCGTTCAAAACAGCTTGGGTCCGACGTGGAATTGACGTATACACCTCCTAAACCTAAACCGTGAATTTTGTACTATTGTTCCTCCAAAACACGCTCCAGTTCCTTAAGGGATGCTGGTGGAGGGTAATGAAACCGAACACGCCTTTCTAACTCAGACCACAATGGGTCAATGATATTCAGATCTGGTGATTGTGGGACCCAGGGGAGGTGTAGTAGCTCCTGGTCATGCTCCTCAAACCATGATTTCACCGTGTTTGCAGCGTGACAAGGTGCCAAATCATCTTGGTAGATGCCATCACAATCAGGAAACAATATTCATGGGTAGAACCTGATCCTCCAAACTGGCCTCATGCACCTTAGCATTCATCATTCCTTGCAGGAATATGATGGGACCTGCAGAAAACCACGATATCACTGCTCATACTGTAACAGAACCACCTCCATGCTTTACAGTTGTGAGTAGACAGTCTGTATCATAGGCCTGCGATGGTGTTCTCCGTACGCAAACACGACCGGTTGTTTGAAATAAGGTGAAGGTCTATTCATCGGACCACGTTACGTGTTCCCACCGCTCATGAGTCCACGCCTTGCGGTCCTTGCACCGCTGGACACGCCTCTTCGAACTTACTGCTATGACCAGGGGTTTGGCGATAGCGGCCCTGCCATGAATTTTCATTTTATGAAGTTCCCGTCGCACTGTTTTCGATGAAACCGGGTTCTGTAAGCCGTAATTGAGTTCAGACTTAATTTTCAATGCAGTGGTCTTCTCTTTAGCTGCTGCAATCCGTTTTATAGCCATCCGCTCCCTATCTAACAGGATTCTCTTTCGACCACTGTTGTGCTTTGCAGACGTCGTTTGCCCATGAATTGTGTATGTTCTCGTGACATTGGACACAGTGCCTTTCGATACCTCCACAATGTTAGCCACTCTTGCCACTGAAACTCCAACCAGATGGGCACCAAAGATCGTGCCTCTTTGTAAGTCTGTTAGATCGCCCATTTTACCACACCACGACACTCACAGATGAACTGGTTACTGCTGACGAAAGAGGGAGATCCACATGACATATTGAAAGCAAAAAACGATCGGCAATCGTAACACGTGTTGTACAGTGGAGGGCCAAACTTATGTGTAATGTATGAAGTGTTTTTAGATTTTTTGTATACTCCCTGTATATATATATATATATATATATATATATATATATATATATATATATATATATATATATATATATATGTGTGTGTGTGTGTGTGTGTATGTGTTAGGGAGGTCCAAAACCAAATGCAAACAAATCAACTTGTTCAAAATAATCCTCCACAATACTTATTTTTTTCCCCGAGTTATAAGCTACTTACTTACAAAATGTTAGCCCTATTGCGCAATATTTAAAGGTTGCTCCATTTTAAACCTTATCCTTTGGTAGTATTACCAATGATCTTATGCTAAAATTTTGGAGAGGTATACGCTGGACCGTTTTGAAAATACAGGGTATGCCTACCTCCGTATATACTCCTTCATTCGTGAGAGTAATATTAGGTGGGTAATGGATATACGCTCCATTACATTCTTATGTACTACATTATAGGTATCAAGACTACAATGTAATTTAACACAGTAGCTGTGCTAATAACCGGATAGACATAAGTTCGTAACTTTCATATGATCATTAGATGGCGAAATTATATTTTTTTCCAAGAGATTTATGAATTATTAAAACAAATGGCTTTTTTCAAGGGCACTCATTAGCGGGGGCAAGCTGGGGTGTCGCATTTCAAAACATATCGCTCGAAGCTCAGGCACTACTATTGAAACGAACCATCGACGTGTTCACGAATGATAAGAACAGTGTATCTAGTAATGTTATCTCTGCTTGTTTAGCTTGTGTCGATCTCCAGACACCTATTAATATTTTTCCTTGGGGCCATAAATTCTCACACCTGCGAGAACCAGTTCTTGATATAGCCTATGTGCTGATTGCCCGAAGCAACTTAGACCTCATGCGTGTTAGAGCAATTTATGGCCATTATGTGCAGACACAACATTTCGTCACGCCTCATATTCAATTGAAAGAGCCACAACTTCATTGACCTTATATTTGGCGAAATATTAACGCTCCTTTCTTGACTACTCAACAAAAATCGCTCTGGAATTTCATCGTCAATAACAAATACGAAACGCTAGACCGACTCTTTAACTTAGGAATAGTAAATCACAATATGTGTTTTGACTGCAATAACAAAGATACTCTTGAGCATCGCTTACCATTTTGTACAGAGATTCATTTTATACAAAATATCAGACACCATTTTAGCCTACTTATAATTAAGATTTGTCGCTCGTCTCCCCACTACATTACGGCTAACAATATTCTTATTTATCCTGATTTTCATTATGTTCATAATACAAAAAATAACAGTGTAATTTGGCTCGCTGCATATACTCTTCTGTATGTGCTTACCACACATCGACAGTATCATGTCGATGTGTATCTGTCTTATCTCCGACACCATTTGCAGAAATTTCTTGTGCAATACAAACGAAAACATTTTGCCAAGTATTTGGTTGTCTTAGTTTCATAACCTAGGAGGTACTTTTCTTAACTGTGAATTGTTATCTATCTTTTAACCAACATGTTTTGTCTCGACTGAATAACAGACCAATGTGATAACTATAAATTCTTTGCAATAATGTGGTCGACTTAACTTCATAACACTTGTGTTTACTATTGTCAACTGTTCCTTCTTTCTTTATTTTATTTTATTTTTTTATTTTTTAAATTCTTTTATTCTTTTTATTTTTTCTTTTAATTTATTCCAATTTACCTTTCTATATAGCTTTTTTCCACCAAATTGTTTCTGTATTACCTTTGTAACTGCCTAATGTAACTGTAATTAAATTTTCAATAAAGTATTTAGAAAAAGTGGTTAGCGCATTGAACTTCTATTTGGTTGACCCGGGTTCGAGTCCCGGACAGGCTGAAGCTTTCCCAAGTTTCCTTGTTTCAATTTCAATTTCAATGCATACTCAGTGTAATAAGCAAGATCTTCTCTCCTCCAGAAAGAAGAAGATGTTGGAATGGGGAGAATTGGAGAAGGTCTCTGAATGGAGGCAATCATTTACAAATTTATGTCCAGCATTTGTTCTAGATTTGATATTTTCAGCTACTTTCAAGCATTTTCTGATTGATGTTTGATCTGTTTTTATTTCTTTGAATATACAATGTTTAATGAAATAATACAGTACATGCACAGCCCAATATTGAAATTTACATATTAAGTTCATTGGATAACACGCTCTGAACCAGAGAGATTGATCTCAGACTGGAGGAATGTTTCGTGCGATATCTACTCACAATTTTACTTCCATACAGATTTGACTCAGTGCTACCAACTGCTGTCAGTGATGAGTTACTAAAGTTACGTGTAAGGTGGGTTGCATCTGTCTAGGCGTTCCCACAACCGCAAATGACCTGGACCCCAAATAATGGAATTACAGCGCTTAGGGGGGAATTACTTTTGTGGCTGGGTGTACAAAACAGTGTAAAACTTTCTTTATCTAATCAGACTATTTTAAAGAAATCGCGGTACGTGGAAGTCCATCATGACCTTAGCGTTCCGCATTAGGTGATGCAATTTGGGACGAGTGTGAACTTAGCAGGACCACTTTCGAAAATTATAAATATTTACACACCATACGTTTGTACTGCGTTTGTACCGGTTTGTACCGTAAAAAATTTCCTTTGTACCGGTCTCAAATTCGAAAAAATCGAAAAATAAAGTGGTCCTGCTAAGTTCACGTGAACTTAGCAGGACCACTGATAAATTTCTACAAATTTGATGATTTTTCTGTACGAATCGTTTGTACTGCGTTTGTACCGGATTGTACCGTAAAAATTTTCGTTTGTACCGGTCTCAAATTCGAAAAAATCGAAAAATAAAGTGGTCCTGCTAAGTTCACGTGAACTTAGCAGGACCACTGATAAATTTCTACAGATTTGATGATTTTTCTGTACGAATCGTTTGTACTGCGTTTGTACCGGATTGTACCGTAAAAAGTTTCGTTTGTACCGGTCTCAAATTCGAAAAAATCGAAAAATAAAGTGGTCCTGCTAAGTTCACGTGAACTTAACAGGACCACTGATATATTTCTACAGATTTGATGATTTTTCTGTACGAATCGTTTGTACTGCGTTTGTACCGGATTGTACCGTAAAAATTTTCGTTTGTACCGGTCTCAAATTCGAAAAAATCGAAAAATAAAGTGGTCCTGCTAAGTTCACGTGAACTTAGCAGGACCACTGATAAATTTCTACAGATTTGATGATTTTTCTGTACGAATCGTTTGTACTGCGTTTGTACCGGATTGTACCGTAAAAAGTTTCGTTTCTACCGGTCTCAAATTCGAAAAAAACGAAAAATAAAGTGGCCCTGGTAAGTTCACGTGAACTTAGCAGGACCACTGATAAATTCCTACAAATTTGATGATTTTTCTGTACGAATCGTTTGTACTGCGTTTGTACCGGATTGTACCGTAAAAATTTTCGTTTGTACCGGTCTCAAATTCGAAAAAATCGAAAAATAAAGTGGTCTTGCTAAGTTCACGTGAACGTAGCAGGACCACTGATAAATTTCTACAAATTTGATGATTTTTCTGTTTGAATCGTTGGTCCTACGTTTGTACTGGATTGTACCGTAAAAAGTTTCATTGTGCCGGTCTCAAATTCGAAAAACGTGAACGTATCAGGACCAGAATTAGTGATGCACGCGAGACGAGACGAGACCAGAAATGCAAAATCTCGCAGCCTAAAATTTTGGTCTCGTCTCGTTTCGTTTCGCAAATGTGAAGTCTCGTCTCGCGTCTCGCATAAAACTTTGAGTCTCATCTCGCGTCTCGCGCGAGACTTTCTCGCATGGTCTCGCAGTTTCGCATATATTCTGGGTCAAAATTTCGCAATGTGTTATTCTATGGCTGTTAATGAATGATGATGTGATATTCTGTCCGAAGGCAGATATTTGACCTAAAAGTCCCTTGCCAAGGTGAGTCCATGGTGGTTTGCCATTGCTTTCCATGGGATCAATGTTCATAACATCCTAAGGAGACGGAACCTAGAGTTCAACATGCTATCCGAACTTGTGTCCCCTTCGCTCCAAGTTAAAAGAAAAGTTGTGCTCGAATTTGATTGCTGGACCATTAATTTTCGTCAAATTAATAGCATAATTTACAGTAAAACCAGCATAAATTGTTGCTGGATCCAACATTGTTTTCCAGCTTAGAGGTCTCCAGCAATATTTTCCAGTATGTCATGCGGGCACATTTTTGCCCCGAAAAAAAATTCGCCAATGTAATTAGGATATAAAGAATATAACGTTTCCGTATATGTTTTTCTGGACTCATTGAACCAATCCCGGATCCTTTTACTATATCTATATGTAAATTTCTTCGTCTTTATTGAACCGGATTTCAACCTTGCCTTTCCCTGCTTCTAGTTCGAGGAATGCTTTAACGTCACAATATCCAAAATTGACACGGATTGCTCCCTTAGAATAGGTTTGAACTTTCTTTTCAGAAAGTTTAAACTCTCTAGCATTAAATTGGTGGAAGCAGCAGAGAAAATATAAAAATACGTTACTTGTGTCCAGTGGCGTAGGGAAGGGGGGCAGAGAGGCCTTCCCCCAAAGAAGTCCGACAATGTACTTTGGTACTTTGATATTTGTAATTTTTATATATATTTTTATGTTTATATATTTGTTGTTTGTAATTTCTCTATATGTACCTGTAACAGCACTTGGGCACCACCCCAAACACGCATCCTGGCTACGCTACTGAGGAGAACAGTGCTGCCATCTATTGTCGTCTATCTCCCTTTACACCAACTACCAAGGAATAACATTACTTTGTCAACGGACTTGTGGATATCGCATTATGTTAACAATTGCGAGAATCAAAATATCCAGCAAACTATACTTGATACGAAAAAAGCTTTCTGGACCAATTTGCAGATCATACAGTTGAACTAACTGCAGTGCTCCAGAATATCAAAACCTGAAAAGTTTTCGTTAACCCGACAGCACTTGTGTACCACATGTATTTTGATCCTGAGCTAAGTAAAAAGCTGACCTTACAAGAACGCGGTTTCGTACTTCCTACTTCAACGCCTCAATTGTAGACCCATTTTATCGCTTGCTGAGATTCATTCTATCCGGAGGCATCTCACTAAAAATATCATGTTATTTTTGCGAGTCGGGCCAGGGATAACTTTGACGAGAGAGGATTTCCCCGCCATCCCCCAACATTAATCGCTAGTAGTAATGTGAAAAAGACAGAAACAACAGAAATATCACATTTCGCAGCAATAGAGAGTCTTGTTTGCTTTTCAGACAAAAAACAGAAGTTCATGTATTTGTGCGCGCCCGCGTGTATGAGTTTTTGTCGCAAAATAAAGTCCTAAATCGATGCTGTAATAAATTTCCTATTTACCAAGCTTTTCTTTTTTAATGATGTTTAGAAACTAAAGAAGGCTTTATTTCTGAAAATCGACCTTGAATAATAATAAATCTCATAAAATGTCTATTGCTCCAATTACTTTTTGTTCCTGGAGGCATTAACGGTCAACTTAAAAAACTCAATAAATGTAAAATCACTAAATATACAATTAAATGTAATTCATAAATGTTGCGAGACTGCGAGAAGTCTCGCGAGACTTAACCGAGTCTCGTCTCGCATGGTTTAGTCTCGTCTCGCGTTTCGCATAAAATTTTCACTCTCGTCTCGCGTGCATCCCTAACCAGAATACAAATTTCTAGAAATCTGAAGATTTTTCTTAACCAATCGTATGTAGTGCGTTTGTACCGGATTGTACCGTAAAAAGTTTCGTTTGTATCGGCGTCAAATTCAAAACTTCGAAAAGTAAAGTGTTCTGCTAAGACAAAATGAGACATTCGTGTAATAGTTTTTGGAACAATTTTCATCATATTATATTGCATTATCTGTTGCTAAAACGCTAGGAGTCAAAACTATGATGCTAATTTAAAGATTAATTAATAATGTGTCGCTCGCGATTGAGACGAATCTTTTGAATACTTTTTTGAATGAGCGAGTGAGTCGTCTCTGACTAGGAATGATCGACGATTCTTTATGAGTAGTGTTTCTTCGTGATTCGTGTATTTTCAGGAGTCGTAGTTCTTAAGGAGACGTGGTTCTTCTAGGGTTATGGTCTTTGGCAGTCAGGCTTCTTTAGGAGTACGGTTTTGAAGGAGACACGATAGTTTGGGATTGACAATATTTGTAGCATATGAATCTCGTACAGCCAGTAACAATATTAAGTATAGGTTGGAACTTTTATTCTTTATACTGGTACCTCCAACCTATACCTTATTTTGTCTCTGACTGTATGTTGCTAATTAGCGAATCGCCTCTTGTTTCTCGATCTTCGATGGTCCAATCAGTTGCTGTTTTAGAAAGGTGGTTTCAATGATTCGTGCGCCTTCTCAGCAGTTTAGGCAGATTGGGCTACAAGAAGCGGATTGGGCAATTTTTGATCCCAAAATTTCCTACCAAAATTTCAAATTAGGCGACCCGTTACGTTTTCGACTACTTGCAATCATCTGCCAGTTTAACTCAAAAGAATACTCTACTTTCTTATTTTTATATTTGAAATCACGAATTTATATTATACAATAAAATTTTGTTTGTTTAGTATCCTATTCACAATGAACAATAGCTTTACTGAAACTAACACTTTGATACTAGCTAAATTCTTGTTTTAGTAGATTTTAACCTCAAGATTTACAAGACCAGTCTTTTCTTGACTTTGTGAGGTAGCAGTATCACTGGCCCTGTTCCTGTCTCAGGTAATGCCCAACCTAATGCCCAACGTCACGTGAACTTAGCAGGACCACTTTATTTTTCGATTTTTTTTGGGGGGGAATTTGAGACAGGTACAAACGAAACTTTTTACGGTACAATCCGGTACAAACGTAGAACAAACGATTCGTACAGAAAAATCATCAAATCTGTAGAAATTTGTCAGTGGTCCTGCTAAGTTCACATGAACTTAGCAGGACCACTTTATTTTTCGTTTCTTTCGAATTTGAGACCGGTACAAACGAAAATTTTACGGTACAATCCGGTACAAACGTAGAACAAACGATTCGTACAGAAAAATCATCAAGTTTGTAGAAATTTATCAGTGGTCCTGCTAAGTTCACGTGAACTTAGCAGGACCACTTTATTTTTCGATTTTTTCGAATTTGAGACCGGTACAAACGAAAATTTTACGGTACAATCCGGTACAAACGTAGAACAAACAATTCGTATAGAAAAATCATCAAATTTGTAGGAATGTATCAGTGGTTCTGCTAAGTTCACGTGAACTTAGCAGGACCACTTTATTTTTCGATTTTTTCGAATTTGAGACCGGTACAAACGAAAATTTTTACGGTACAATCCGGTACAAACGTAGAACAAACGATTCGTACAGAAAAATCATCAAATTTGTAGGAATGTATCAGTGGTCCTGCTAAGTTCACGTGAACTTAGCAGGACCACTTTATTTTTCGATTTTTTCGAATTTGAGACCGGTACAAACGAAAATTTTTACGGTACAATCCGGTACAAACGCAGTACAAACGTATGGTGTGCAAATATTTATAATTTTCAAAAGTGGTCCTGCTAAGTTCACACTCGTCAATTAGGGACATTCTGGGAAAGTACGAAACTTTTTTTAGACAGTAGATAAAAGTAGATAGGGACTGGTACAAAACAATACAAAACGTTCTGTATCTAATAACACCACTTTAATGCAAATCGGGAAGTCTCGAACTCAGAGGTCTAGTTGGACTTCTACAGTAAAATTTAAAATTTGGGACATTTGGGAGAGGTACTAAACTTTTTATTGTTTGTACAAAACAGTACAAAACTTTCTTTATCTAATGAGACTATTTTGAAAGAAATCGGGGTATGTTGAACTCTATCTTCTTAGGGTTCCGCATTAGGTGATGCAATTTGAGACATTTTGCGACAGTTAGAAAAGTTTTTTGTTGTTGGTACAAAACAGTACAAAACAAGTACAAAACTCTGGTACTACTTTTATTTGTAAATTTGGAAAACTGAGATGGCTGGTGATGTTTTACATTAGAAGATGAAATTTGGGACTTTTTGGACAGGTACAAAACTTTTTATTGTTGGTACAAAACAGTACAAAAGTCTTCATCTAATGAGACGATTTCGAAAGAAATCGGGCTATTTGGAACTCCAACGTGACCTTACCGTTCCGCATTAGAAGGTAGAATTTGAGACATTTGGGGACAGGTACAAAACTTTATACTGCTGGTACAGGTACAAAACTTTTTATTGTTGGTACAAAACAGTACAAAACTTTCTTTATCTAATGAGACTATTACCATTGATATATGTGTTTATGGGACTGAGATTTGTTTATGTGTTCCAAATTAGAAGTTTGAATTTGGGACATTTTGGAACTGGTACAAAACTTTTTATTGTTGGTACAAATCAGTACAAATCTTTCTTAATATGTTGAGGCAACTTTGATGCAAAGCGGCGTATGTGGAACTCAGAGGTCAAGTTGGAGTTCCACACTAAATCTAAAATTTGGGACACTTTGGGATTAGTACAAAAATTTTTATTGTTGGTACAAAACAGTACAAAACTAGTACAACACTCTGGTATAAATAATTTTTGTAAATGGCGATGTGGAACTCCATCTTGACCGACCTCAGAATGAATTCTTCATTTTCATAACGGAGTCACACGAAAGATCCAACAGCTGATCGTTGTTTGACAATCCATTTTTCTGTCTCTAGTAAAGGATTTTATACCCACTCCAGTTTTACCTTGTTTAATGGGAAATACTCTCTAAATTTTAAAGTCAGAGTTTCTAAATGTTGTTTCATGTTCATAACATCAGAAGAAATATCTTCTTCAGTTGTTGACAAGAAATAGCTAAGAGAAGAGAAACAATCGCATTATTTTTTGTCTAGGCGTCAAGACCAAACGTTTAGTATTTTGATTGTCGCTTCAATTTTGCCTTGAACCATAAATATGGTTACAGCTTGGCCTTGAATTCTTGTATTCAGGGAGTTTAAAAGGCTGAAAATATCTGGCACTTATGCTAGAATTAAGAGCCAAGTGAAATTATCCAGGTGGCAACTCAATTCAAATTTAGTGTCTAAAAGAAACAACCTCAGTTCATCGCATAGGTCGAAAGATGGCTGTGTGATGTGCCTTGCACATATTGGCTTGCAAGTTGGGAAATGCTGGTTTATGTCTATCGTAAACAAAAGAAAAAAATTAAAAAAGTAAATTTTCAGCCGATTAATTATATAACTTTTAAAGTATTTTATTTCCCAATCTTTAATAAATGGTCCATTATCTGTTTCTCTATCTTTCGAATACCTTACAGCAGTAGTTGAACGCATAGTATATCAATATTATCCGGTTCAAAATTTTCAGTAAAATGTCAGGTGCTATTTTGTATTCGTTTACCAGTTTTCAGTATTAGTGTGTAATCCCTGTCAAAACTAATCAATCACCACCAACTAAGACCACTACTACAATATTTAATAAAGTATTAGATAAATCTGGACGTTAATTTTCTCTATTTCGCTACAATTGCTCTTTTACGTAAAACAGAGAAAACAGAAATTATTTATGGAGTTTTATCTTGTATATTGGATTATTGTTTATACAGTACTAATGGGAATTAAAGAGTAACGATTGAAAATACATATAGTACGTAAATTTAAACTCAACTTCCTCTGTATTGTAATGCACTTAAGAGATTTTAGTTTGCAACGGACATGGTTGAATGATTTTTAATCACCATAGCAGAACAATTTATTTATCTCGTAGACCAGAGATGGACCTATTATTAGAGGAGGTTTCATTAAAATTCAATACAGGATTTGTTTACAAAGCTGATGTGGTCATAACATTTCCTTTAGCGATATCCGCTTTATTTTTTGAAGTATTTTAAATTTATTTATTTTTCAATAATTCCAACTAGTATTACAGTCGCTTCCTACTCACTAGAGATTTATTCATATGTCAATAAATAACTGCAGAATATAACCTCATTGATGTCCAAAATTAGTGAAGTATCACAATGTTCATCTCTTGGTTTATAGAGTACACTATATATAAGTTTCAAGTGACGTGGTACATGTTTTAAAAGCTATAAAATTAATATTTTGCAGTTGCTAATGAACTAAGCATAGACTTTCATAGTCTAATATCAAATTCTTTTTTAAAATATCCTCAAAAGATGACTTTATTTCATTCAACGCAATAAACTCTGGACGTAGAAAGACAACCATTTATAGTGAAATGTTTCTTCAAAATACAGTTGGCTACGAGCTAAGAGTTGAGCCTGTTTGTTTCGGAAAAGCGACAAAAGTAACATCTCGTGGTTGAAAGTACACCTGTTTTCTGTTGACAGAGTTCTGTCTTATGCCATATCTGGTCAATAAGCCTATGTTTTGTCTTACTTAGTTTGAAACAGTACGCTTTATTAATAATTGATACATTGGAAAATGCACTGGTTAATTAAATAATTTTATCAGTTGTACTAGTTAATTAGACTGGGTTGGATTAGAACTTAATGATTCTTTCAGCAACGAGACGTGGGTCTTTAGCTTAAGGCGGGAGTCGAACCACATGTGCACCCGACGAGATTCGAACCCAGATCTCCCGCTTCGAACACATCGAATTTTTTGAATACGATGGCAAATATCTATAAGCTGACTGTTTCCTTGTTTGTTGTGTAGGTATTATTTCATTGTACAATTAGCTTTCTTGAGTATGGTGAGAGCGACTGATTCATTATTCTCTCTAGGTGCGATCTTTGAGAAACTACCTCTATGTGCTCAACATATTTTTCTATTTAAATATTTTTTATCCAGTTTAGTTTAAACCAAATATTTTGGGTTCAGGTATATTTAAGTATTTTTAATAAAATTTATAATTTAACATACAATAGAAAGGTGTCGCATAGCTATGTTTCATTAGACTTCCACTTCTTCTTGCTACTTAGGAACAGATCACTTGTTATATACAAGTACTTTCCGGAGATCAACTTTTAATTAGGTTCCGTCCCTTCATTAAAAACTAACACTTGTATTTATCTCTGAATAATTAAAAGTTGATCTCCGGAAAGTGTATAAGACGTGACCAACTCCCTAAACCTTTTCCCTACTTTGGAAAAAAGAAAAGCGTTTTTTTTTTTATTTCAAGAATTATTTACTTTTACATCCATTTGTGCGTTATCCAAAACTTTATTCTTTGGGTTAGATTAAATTCCCCTTCCGTTTATTTATTTATTTATTTATTTATTTATTTGGTTAGCAGTCATTGAGGATTTATTTATTTTTTTTACTACTTTTGGATTTGCTATTTCCTCTAAATTTTCTTTAATGGTCAGAAGTGTATTGGCTTTTGTTTTGTATTCAAAAATATTGAAACGTAATATTGATTTTGATTTATGACATGTCACCTTGTCTCCACACATTTTCATTTTTTTCTAGATGTTTTTTTTTTTAAAAAAAAAACAAGTACTAGTATTCTTGCAGAGTACATGTTGATTTATTTTCCGTAGTGGTTCCAAGATTGACCCTGTGTCGTACAGTTTTGTTTACTTTAACTTTAGTGACTTTCGTATCGTGTTTACTTCGATTTCTTTTTTTTTTTTAATATTGCATTCATAGTATATGACCCTTTTCACTTATAAACGGTACACTGTAAAAAAAAAAAAAAACGAGGTGTTGAAACAAGACAAAATGACTACCACTTTAGCGTGTTACTTGTGTGTTAATTCAGCACCAAACATTTTTTTTACATGCTAGCCAGAATGGCTAGCCACCTTTAAGAGGGTTATGCCCTCTATTAGGAATGAGGTGTAATTACAGTATAGGCTTCGGTTACTGTTGTTGGGCTAAGTGTTTCATTAAATATTTATTAACTTCAAATTGTCAAAAACAAGAGAAAAAAACGTGGTGACTTAAGGAACTTTGATCCTTAACATTTGGTGAGGTGAAAAGACAAAGTTAAATATACAAGAAAACATAGTGATTACAAAGACATGAAATTGTGCATTGAAAAATGTGCGTGAAATATAAGAATAGAAATAATAATATAAACATTTCAAAATATTTCAATAATCATGAAAGATGAGGTGAAGTGCGATACACAATACAACACTTTAGGTGATGTTAGTGAGACGAGTGAGCTTATTCTTCAGCCTAGGGGCTGCTCTAGGCGCTGATGAGAACATGGGGAGCCCAAGTTAATAAACAAAGGTTGTTACTGTGCGGGAAATGATGGATGGATGAGAGGAAGATGATCGTGAACAACATATTCTGATATGAATTGCAAAGTTGGGTCTGGTGGTTGAAGCGTGTAGTGATATAATGTAAACAGGAGCGAGAGTGGTGGATAATAGTAGGTGCAAGGTGTGGGATGAACTGCTAAATAATGCATTGTATCTTGAAGTAATGGGTGGCGAGTTTGAAAGCGTTTAGAGATATATGTTAGACGTAGTTTTTCAAGGTGAAATTTCAGAGTTGGAAAAGTAATATGGCGGTAAAGTTCCTGCGTAGGGCTAGGGAGCTTAATGCGGTAAGCTGTACGGAAAGCGTGTCGTTCTAAGATGAAAAGTTTATGATAGTACTGAGGTCGGGCGGCTATCCAGGCAGTGAAACCATATGTCAGAACAGGTCGGAGGAAAACTTTGTAGGTGTTGAGGATTGTGTGTGGCTTGAGACCCCACGTAGTACCCGTAAGGCATTTCAAAAGATTGATGCGATTATAAGCTTTAGTAGTGACTGTTTTCAGATGTTGCGACCAAGTAAGGTGGCGGTCGAAAGTAATTCCCAGATACTTTACTGTATTTGTGGCCTGAAGGGGCACCTGATCCACATGGAGAAATAAGCGTCGTGGGTTTCTGCGAACTCTGGAAGTGCGTCGTGGAGGTAAGAAGACCATGGCCTGTGTTTTTGTTGCGTTAATAGTAAGTCTCCAGTGATTACACCAGGTACTGAATCGATCAATAGCAAGCTGGAGAATGGTATTTATCTGTTGGATAGAGTTTCCGAGTCCAAGGAAGGCCGTGTCATCGGCATATTGAAAAAGATGAACGTTATCAGGTAGTCTGGGCATGTCAGCGACGTATAAGAGATAAAGTAGAGGAGATAATGCAGACCCTTGTGGCACTCCAGTAAGTAGAAAGATCGGATGTGATAAAAAGTCATGAATGGAGATATAAGCGAGGCGGTTGGTAATGAAATTGTATATTAGGCGGATGTAGCACATGGGGAGTCGAAACTGAAGAAGTTTGTATATTAGTCCGTTGTGCCAGACTTTATCAAACGCCTTTTCTAAGTCAAATAGGACCAGACAGGATGGTTTTGCAGAATTGTAGTGTTGAGTAATGAGTGATGTGAGTCTTAAAAGTTGATCGTTAATAGAATATGAGGGTCTGAAGCCAGCTTGTGTGATAGGAATTAACCTGCGATCGTTTAGGTAGATATGGAGTCGTTTTACCAGGATGCGCTCTAGGATCTTACTGAAAGTTGAAGTTAGCTGAATAGGTCGATATGATCAAACGTTCTGAGGTGGTTTATTTGGTTTGAGAAACATGAGTGTCTTAGAGATTTTCCATGTTAAAGGAAAGAAACCTGTGCGCAAGATGAAGGTATAAATATTAGCGAGAAGGAGTAATAACAAAGCAGGACATTCTTTGATGTGGCGGTATGTTATACTATCTAGACCGGGTGCAGTATTGCGTTTATTGTGGAGAACTTGTGAGATCTCGTGAACACTAATGGGTTGAGATATGGCTGTGTCTGGCTGTAAGAGATGGGCAGTGTTTGGTTGAAGGTGTGGTGTGGACGTGTTAAGCCTATCTGCAGCGACTGGAGCATTGCCGGATGATGGCGTGAAAATCTCTTGTAAGTGATCTGCAAAAGCATTTGCCTTATCACTATCGGTGGAAACAGGCGTGTCGCCTTGCAGAAGCGGATAGGGTGTGCTAGTAAATTTGCCACATAATGCATTGAAACGGTTCCAAAATTTGGTTGGATGAGAAGTCTCGGATAGATTATTGCATGTGTTTACCCATTCACGAAGTTTATACGCTTTAATGTAATTGTGAACTGTGCGTTGTAGTTGGTGGTGATGACGGAGTGCTTCAGGGTTGCGGGTGCGAAGATAATCTCTATAGAATTGGCGTGAGCGTTGGATCAGTGTGAGATATTGCGGCGGAAGTTTAGGCTGATATGGACGAGATTTGGTAGTTGGAATATATAAATGACTGGCCTCTTGAATAGCTGAAGTAATATTATCAACGACAGCAGTTAAATCTTCGCCTGTAGTTGGTTCAGTAAGATGATCGGTGAGTTGAGAGATATGTGTGCGATATTTATCCCAGTTAGCCTTATCGTAATGGACGCTTAAGCGGAGTGGTGGAGATGGAATAGGCCTGGTGGTGGTATTTGGCTGATAGGTGAGTTTAATTGGAGCATGATCACTACCCAGAAGATCAAGAATATCTAGCGTGCAATGTGATACGAGGTTTGCTGACGTTATAACTATATCTGGCTTTGTGTTGGAAATAGGACGGGTTGCTTGTGGAAGATCAAGTATGATTCCAGTGGTATTGGTCGTAATAAAATTAACAAAATTTGTCCTCTCGCCATCGGTGCGGCTATGCATATTAAAGTCAGCCATGATAATGTACGTCTTATAAGTATTTGAAATGTATTGCACGAACTGCTCTGGTAGAGGATGGTTGGGTCTGATGTATATTGTTGCCAGTGTGATAATGGCGTTTTTGAAATAGACAGTCAGCACCAAACACATCGCCTTCTGAGCATATCAGAAATAACTCGTTACTACCTGAGAGAATTTGCATTGGTATTGATCGTTTAATATGAGCAAAGCTTTGCGAAATATATTTACCACTTGTGCCAAGTAACGAATAATGTTCTATGTTTCCTGTTATCGATCACAAGAATATTGTTGTAAACCTGTGAATCATCTGACAACAGTTACATGAGCAACAGTTCTGCCATCTTCTGTTCATATGTGCTAAGACACAAGAATAACAAAGGAAGAAAATAGATAGAAGCACTGCTATCTGTGTAGCTGTTGTCAAATGATTCACAGGTTTACAACAATATTATTGTGACCGATTGCAGAAAACAGAATGTTATTAGTCACTTATCATAAATACGAAATGTATTTCTCAAAGCTTTACTCATACCAAAGAGTAAAAAAAGATACAAATACTCACAGCCAGTAACAAGGTATTTTTGATATGCTCTGAAGGTGATGTCTTGGTGTCGAATTGACAAACAAGTAACACGCTAAAGTGGTAGTCATTTTGTGCTGTGTAGTTTTAGTTTTCGGATTATTATTTTTACAGTTTTATTTTTACTTTTATTATTGTGTCTTGTTCTTAGCGGAGTTCCTTTAAAGTTTTTGTTTGTTTCATTTTTATTTCATATTTGACCTTTACACAAAGGCATAGGTTCGTTCTAAGTACCTTGGTATCTTGGTGTATTATATCGTTTATTTTCTTGAATATTAATTTGTTATTTCATTTAGCCTCTTTATATGACGTATTCACTCAATTTTGTTTGTTTCTTCGTTAACCTTGTTTAAAAATTTGAAAGTAATTTCTAGGTAACTTAATTATTACTTTCCTTTCCCATTTTACATGTAAATTTGCAACTAACTACGAACATTTACTTAAACTTTGTGCAACCACACTTTCAACACTGTTTACATTATTTTGTGATTAGTGTAGTGCTTGTTTTAACCAAACTATTTTGTGGACATATGTTTTCTATTATTTGTGTACTCACCATCTGCATTTTCCGCATAGAAATTTTTAGTCATTTTTTTAAAATATGCCCTATAACCGATACATGCTACTTTCACTCACTTCGTAAGATTTTACTTGCAACTGTTATGCCGCCTATGTCCAGTAGTAGGGATCCTTCGTAGAAGTGGATAGCCATGCTATCCTGTGTTGTGATGGATAACTGTCATCGTTGGTCTAGCTCTTTGTTGTCATCTGTTTGATTTGTGTATGGAGAAACATTTACGGTGTAGTACAATTTTATCACCTCTTGTCTCCAGGATTTTACAAAGTCCTTTTTCCTCCATCTTCTCATATTTCAACCGTAAGCGGACACCTCGGGCTTCTATGGTTTTCGAACCTCCGAGTCTGTTATCTTCTCAGCAGAAAGGGAGTGTTGCATGACAATGCTCTGATCCGAGGTAAATAGAAGCCTCGTTTTCCAGTTGAGAAACACTCCCAGTTTCTCACTTGAGTCACTGACAACCAAGATGTTAGGCATTGACCCCTTCAGATCATTTACATTAACTTTTTACTTCTACGTCACAATCATCCAGATTTTGGTACGATACTGTAATTTACTTTGATTACCCAAAGCAAATTAATTCTTTGTAAATTAATAAAAATAAACCTTAGGCTGGCAGCTATTACCCTGTCATTTGGAAATTCCTTTTCTTTATTTGCAACTATATATTTTCTTTATTCTGTATTTGCCACGTTAAATTCAGCTTCACTTTTATTTACAAAGCTAAACACACACAGAGACACCTACACACACACACACACTTTATATATATATATATATATATATATATATATATATATATATATATATATATATATGTATATATATTGCTTCATTCTGCATTGAATTTGATTTCTGCTTGAGTTTGACAATTCCGCTTGCGGAAAGTGTATTTACCAGAGTGATTTCCAGTATTTCACTATCAAGAAGCTGACATATTTTGGGAGGATGTGTCTTTGCGCTGTCCACCCAATAATAGTGTTGAATTCCAAATTCCATCTTTAAGGGTGGTATGTGACCATATTTTGCCACATGATAAGAACTCAACTGGGATAGACGGTTGGAGTGTTTTTAGCTCGTAAGACTTAGATCTGTGTGTTATTGTGGACACAGATGTGCAAAGTCCATTAAGTGGGTGAGAGAAGAACAGTGTAATGCGCCGCTAAAATTGATCTGAACCTTAGCGCATTACATGGTATTTGGACAAGTGGGAATTTGAATTCTGTCTGCATCCGATGATTAAAATTGAAATTTAAAGGAAATCTAAATTTTTCCAACCGAAAAGAAAAATAATATTGAAAGTTACATATTGAAAGATAAATAATTTTAAAAGCTACGGGATTTGAAAAAGAAGGTCAAGCAACCCTCTGCAGATGGACTTTAAGAACTAAAAAAGAAAAAAAAAGACAAAGGTAAAATTAGAAAACTTATTGTTTCATTGGTGAGAAAGTACATTAAATAATAATGGATTGCAAAGTTAAAACATATTCGGGAGAGGCTTTCCTTCTCTCTCCCTATCATATTTACCACCATAAATAAATGACGCAGTAAATCATGTAAATGGAAATCACTTTCTTCAAAATTCCAAGTTTACGATGAAATATATTTTATAGTTTCAAATCTTCAATGTGATAGAAATATAATATATATATACGAATACAAATAATATAACTGGATGTATTATATGATAGAATACCTTACTGTCATAGTACGAGTGATTGAGGTTATGTTTCAGTAATATGTTTGAGATATCAGTACACATGAAGTTCAACTATTTTATATGTTTTAAGTACAAAGGTGTAATCTGAAAACAATACAAATAACAGCGCTGTATTCACACGTGTCCTAATCGGAATCTAGCGGGAATGATTGCGGTGGAAGCTGATGAATCTGAAAAACAAATATAATAAAGATATAGATATTTGATTAATATTATAGAAAGAAGATAAATGGATATAAAATAAATATATAAATAGGTAATAACAGAAAAGAGATATCAATAAAAGATATATAAAAATATAAAATATTTATTAATTAGCAAAGGAAAACTTGAATACTTACCACTTAGTACCGTACTGGATCCGAAGGACTCGACGTGTAATTCTTCGCTACAGCTGAAAGAAAAATCATAAAATATATATTTATAAGGAAAAGTAAATAAAAGAGAAGTAAGATATCGTTATTACTGAAACCAACTAAGTTACTACAATACAACCTAACCTAACTAAAAGTTATTTGACGGAGTTTATATTTACTGTAAAAATAAGATGTTTAACTGTATCATTGTATTGGAGTTGATATCAGTCTGCATGATAAGAATATTGAAATTTGAACAAATTGATAACAAGCCAAATATAATCCAAAATGTTCTTACCTAGTTGTTGTATAATATATGTGCATGTAGTAAATATGTTTCAGTGGAATATTAGTTACACGTTTTATTTTCTTCACTGTATAGTAAATTGATAGTTAGATATTCCAATAGATTTTACGTCAAGATTTCATGTTTTCTTACCTTGTGTTGTGATCCAACAATATCCAGGATGTTGCTCCTCATGTTACCTTGAACCTTTTCATATTCTGAAGTTTTCCTGCAAAACTGGATGGCGACGGTTGCAATCTGCCAAACATTTGGCTCAGTTCGTGCCAGGAGATGCCTGATGTGTCCTGTTGCAGAACCGAGCTAATAATAATAAAATTTATGTTAGTGAAGGTGTGGAAAATGACATTGTTGTTGTTGTGCTGCCATATGAAAAGAGTATCGGATATCATCTGTATACGTTGACCAGCGTGTGACAGCAACAAATAGTGGTAAAAAGATTTGTATAACGGTTTAAATATCAACAGTGTGTGATACTGTGGAAGGAGTATTACAACAGTTATAGTTGTAATTTCTCTGAAGCTCAAATATCTGTAATAGCTGCTACCAACTTCATTAAGGAATTATGTTGGGATTTATTTGTCGGTTATAAGATGAACTCTAGGTATTTAATTTCTTAAACATTGGTTTGTTACGATTTATTATGTGTAGCTCTACAACTAGTGGTGGATGTTGCATTCTATTCGTTTAATTAACCTTAAGCTTTAAACTATCTGCTGCTCTATCTCAACCTTGTTATTTCGTGCTACTTACCGTATGTTTCAAGAAGGTATGAAAGGCCTAACCAGGTTGTAAACGCTCAGCTTTGAAACGAGCTCAGCTGAGCACAAACTCAGAGTCTAGGAAGTGAGTTAACTTAAGCTCAAACTCAAGTTATTTTTAGAATGAGCGACCTGAATTCCCGCTTATTTTTTCTTAGCTACGCTCAACGTAAGGATAACTTGCTCTATTGATTTAATAACTAAAAATATTTACAATGGTACACATTGTACGAACGGCTTTGCTTCGATCATTCGATCCTTTCTACTCTCCACATCAGCTGTGTGGTTTTAACATGTCATTGAATCACTATTTCACCTTCTCAAATACATAGGAGAGACAGGAGAAACATTTTCGTTCTTGTGTTTTCCATAGACCTCCATGTTACCTTTGAAGTCCCATCTCAGCAGAAGCTATTTAACGTTATATAATTCTTATTGCGCAACTCGGGTCCTGACATCATACCCTGTGCTTGTCAGTATTTTTTTTGTTTACGTTCGTATTCTCATCTCACCGATCTCGCCATCTCACAATAATATCAGTTTCATTAATCATACATCACCTTTTACGTACATGGTACATAGGCTACATTGAACATAAAATTAAACATGTGAATTAATGTCTTTTTCGAAGGAAAAGTAGATCAATGAAACATAATTTGGTTGGTAGTTCAGTGGAAATATAATCCTACAGTATTAGGAACAAGTGCCGTGAAGTATTTGATACCCACATTGGTTTCTACCACAAATTTCACAGAAGATTGTAAATATTATACGACGTGTTCTAGAAATTCATACGGTATGTTAAACTTGTTTCCATTTCATGAACTGTAAATACTTTCTGTGAACTGAAAGGGAATGCTTGAATTGAATCTTAGTAATCTAACATTGGGATGTTTTGTATTGTGTTGACCTTCTAGGAAAACGCAAATGACACGTTTGAATCTTGTCACGTGAATACTAACTTGGAAGGAAGCAAATGGCATATCCAGTTTTATTTACAAATGTATAGAGAAAAGTTTATGTGTTCATTTGTCAATATTTTTTTAACATTGTATAAACAAAAGATAAATAGGAAGTATAACATGTGAAAGATCAGAACAAATATTAGAAAAGATTTAACAATTACGGTTGAGTAAATAAATGCATCCAATTGAAATTCCGCAAACTCTCCTTTGTTGCAACAATGAAGCTCAGTGGTTCTAAGGGTACAACGAAAAAATATATATTTATTGGGATTTTCAGTAGAAGATATATCTTAACACAAACAGTAAATTAAATAAATATCTCTCTCTATCTATCTATCTATCTATCTATCTATCTATCTATCTATCTATCTATCTATCTATCTATCTATCTATCCATCCATCCATTTGTCGGAGCCAGGATTGATTTTATGAGAGGGGTGCACCATAACTACCAAAATAACCAGTCTCATTGAACCTCTTCAGACATAGACATTATTCTTTACACCTGACAATTCTGAAGTATTTTAAAGAGAGTCGCAAGTGATATGCAGTAAAAATTGTTCTCTCCTCCTGGCTTCTGTTTTCTTTCCTAATTGACAAATGTTATATTGCTTTGCTTAGTGAATCCTTTTTCATTGAACCTTCAGAAAATCAACTTAAAACTCCTCTTTCTTTTAAACTTCAAACGGAAACATGACGGCAGAAATTTTCGGAAAACTGTTGCTATTTTCACTGCTGACTTCTCAGTTTAGATAGTGTATATTTACACACGTGCACCAGCGTACTCCCCTAAATTCGGCCTAAATAATATATTTATATAGTTTAAATGCGACAACACAGCATAATTTAAAACACTTTTCTTTTAATAACTATTTTAATTATTAAATCTCTGGTGAAGTTTTCTTATCTTATATTGCTGTACACATAAATTCGCTGACAATTTCATGTGTTCAAAGGTAAGTGATATTGGTTGTGAAAGTAAATTTTGACAATCAGGTTGTTAAACAGGAAAAACAGAAATGCGTTAATATAATTGAAAAAAAAAAAAAAAGTTTAGAGAAGTTTGTCAAGACACATTTTATGACGTGAAATATGGCGGAAGTTGAAATAACTGGAAACAGAAATATTTCTATTTTTATTATCACAGAAATATAGCTTAAATAAACTATTTAATAAAATCCAAATAATAAAAGTGAGCACAACTATGCGATCTTAATAATCCTCATTATTTTAATAAAAAGGGAAAATTGATAATATGGTAATATAAACAATAATTGCAAATATGGAGATTAAATATAGTTGAAAAGTTGGTACAAATATTATTCTAGTGCTGTTGAAACAAATATAAAAATATATAAAAACACAAAGGGTGTGATCATGCTGAGGAGAATTCAAGAAATGCAGGCAAAGTCATATTTTAGTCCATTCTCTTCTCATTCGTGTACTGTCGTAAGCAACGTAAGACATACTACACTTTCTGTTTCGCACATTACATGGTATAGTTCTCGCAATCATAAAAAATAGTGTCATCTATATGTATTCAACTAATCTCATTCATCTTAAACAAAACTAGTAGCTATAGTTGTAGGCCTGATTAAAACATTAACCAGTAAAGACCTTTGTTTGTCGAGTCATAGGCCATCGAAGTTCGTGTAAGTTTGGGATGTATTTAGTAAAATTTTCAGAAAAAAGCTCTAATTTTTAGTTTCTTTAAGTGCACGTAACGAATGTGTTAAGTGCTAATTTTACCCATATAAAACCAAATGGTGAAACAATTTATTTACTTTGTGAATGCAGTGCATCTTTGTAATAATGATTTTCTAAAATTAATGAACATGAAATGAAACATTTGAGTAATCGTTTCACGATTATGCTGGGTAGAAGCACGATTAGACAGTGATGATGAAAAATGAATGAAATGGTGGATTGAAGAAGATGGCAGGAAACGGGAAAACTCAGAAGCAACCCATGCACATGTGTTTGCCCACCAAGAAGTTCATTTGGCGAGTACTGAGATCGAACCAGGGACCCATGCACCAGAGGTGAAGGCTTTACCATGTTTTTTTTAAATGTTAATTGATTCACCGAACTGCCCCATTAACTTGCTGATCTATTTATTACTAGTTTCTAATTAATTTATCACTAGGTATTACTAGTTAACTTATTACTATATATTACTATTTATTACTAGTTTCTGAGGCCGCGGTGGCTCAGTGGTAAAGCGTTCACGTCTGGTGCTTGGGGTCCCGGGTTCGATCCCAGCCCCCACTAAGTGAGCTTTGTGGTTTTCTCGGGGTTCCCCCGTTTCCTCCCACTATCTTCATTCCACCATTTTCATTCATTACTCATCATCACCGTCTCCTTTAGCCTAACCGGCTTAACCGTGGGACGCAAAACTCAAAGATTGCATTTCATTTTTTTTTTGTCTTCATTTTTTTAAATTTTACTCGCCTCTTACTTATTTAACTCGCTTTACCAGTAACCTAGAACGACAGAGACACTAACACAGAAACATCGAGGACAGTTAAAATTTCAAAGGCTCTCTCACCAGCAATCGAACACCAAAGGCGCAAGTACTACCCACTAGACCAGCGGTGAGGGCATACTGAGCCACCGCGGCCTCCAGCTACAAGTTATGAAGGACGAATCTTTTTTGCAATATGGAAAATTGCAACCTATATATATTTATCTCTTTGTTGTGGCAACGACGAAGAAATAAGTGTAAATAATTCACCAGACATTTCATTTTCTTTGAGCCTGGAGGTTAAGATATTGTTTTATGTAGCTAACAACATATTACAACAATCCTTTGACGTAAAATATTAAAGCAATGAAATTAACAGAATGGTGAAAATTCCCAGGGGAAAAACGTGTGGATTTTATGTGTTTTCCCTGTGTTCTTTGTTTTACATTAGTACGAGATGTTATTTCACCTGATCCAAATCTACGTTTAATTTTCCTTTCATGTCTTACACTTATGTTTTCCAAATATACATTGTGTTAAATTTTGCATGATCCTAATATTTACTATTTGATTAAGCTGGTTACCTGTATATTAGAGTTTGTGAGGAACAGCTTAATGTGAGTATGAATTCCCGCTAATTCACTCCTTATTTAGTTATTTCATAGACAAGAAAAAATACAGAAAATGTTTATTCAATCATTCATGAATCCTTGCGTTAAATTCAAGTTTTAAATATCTTTAATAAGAGATTAATATAAACTTGTTATTTGTTTTACATACAATGGTTAGATTTGCTTTTCGTTTCCCTTTTATTGACAACCTCAATATGTTTGCGTTATGCATTTGTTACTTTCGTTATTTGCGTTACTTTCATACACATATACATCTGCACAGTATTCTTTAAATTGAAAAAAAAATCTTCGAAAGGGAAACATTTCCAATTTTTATGTTTTATTTTATTTTATTTTAGTTTAGTTTAGTTTAGTTTAGTTTTTTGAAATTGACTTTTCAACGGTTTCTGAATCTTTGGTATAAGCTCTGCAAAGAGGAAGGTTTTTCGTAGAAATCACAATGTAAAGTTAGTCGTTTCTAGAACATCCATCTCGTTCTTTCTCTTCGGTATATATATTTTTTTATTCAAAAGGAAATATAACAAGGCTGTTGTCATGTTTGCGTTAATGCATTTTTCAAAGAGACACATTTTCAGAAGCACTTTCAAGCCCAATGTTTTCCTTTTATACTTTTAGAGTAAAATTAGTACCTCTAAAACTTTTTCGTTTTAAAATGACATCTATAATTATAGTAGGAGTATCAATATCATTTTTAGGTATATTATGAAAAGTGCTTTTAATTACATAGATTCATAATAAAATTTACAAAAGTTTTACTACCTTCCAATATATTTGGAATGTATCCAATACACTTGGATTTGATCGCTAAACCAGACTTTCAGAGATGTCAACAAACGATAAAAAGAAGACGTTTTGTATACTTTAATTTTATAGAAATTTCGAATCGTAGATCAAAAATTGCAGAATTGCTTTTTTCTCAATTCATTTGCGATATTAATTACTTCATAATACTTTAAAATGAAGCTCTGTCCTATTCTCACGGAAACCAAGTTCACTGTTGGAATAACGTTTGTGACAGTCATTTGTCGGTTGGATATCGGAAGATAGTTAGAAACTATTCTCCTAGCCTAGTCGTTTCGGAGACCTACGGGAATCTTTTCTGATGACGAAGGCAAATTTGTAAATAATATATTTCTTCATATTCTTTCAAGTAAACAAGAAGTGAAAAGTACAACTCGTAAGTGCAATTAACAATGTCATGTCTGTAGTCGTTTCGTAGACTTACAGGAATCTTTTCTGATGACGAAGGCAAATTTGTAAATTTTATATTTCTTCATATTCTTTCAAGTAAATAAGAAGTGAAAAGTATAACTCGTAAGTGCAATTAACAATGTCATGTCTGACATATTGCCAAAAGTTTGAGGTAAAACGGATTATAGTTTTGATTACTATAGCACGACTAAACTTATTCAAATTAGGAATTTTTAAATGCTTATACAAAAGCTTGGTATGTTGTTTGGAACATAAAGTAAAATTGTGTTCATATCTCATCAGTATTATTTGGGAGATAGTTTACATATCCCAACAACCCTTATAATAACCTAAACATACACACACACACACACACACACATATATATATATATATATATATATATATATATATATATATATATATATATATATATATATATATATAACAATAGCTGAAATGCCCGTTCTTCGCACGGAAAGAATACGTTTATGGAAATTACTTTAATACCCTTTCCCACGTATTTCAATGAAAGTGTATTGATAATAATGTATATACGGTACCTCTACTTTTGGCATATAGTATGTAACACATTACCCTGTAAGTATTCTGTGTAATAATGTAGTAAACATACTCTTTAATACTCTACGTAAGTAAAAACCGAGCTTAAGGAGGGTACTATATTTCATTTCAAACGAGTCAGTCGTTTTTCTGAGCCCTAAAACAATGAATTTGACATTAAGCTGAGTCATTTTGGGCATCTTATTTTTCGCCTCTTTCCACCTCCTACGCCGATGAGGATGAACTTGGATTTAAATGGCATAGTTAACACCCTGCAAAC
This sequence comes from Thermobia domestica, assembly GCF_964235325.1. NCBI lineage: Eukaryota > Metazoa > Arthropoda > Insecta > Zygentoma > Lepismatidae > Thermobia > Thermobia domestica. The sequence continues at coordinate 166,221,956 of NC_137463.1, read as the reverse complement.
TATGGATTACGCACTAACATGAGTCATTTAGGTTGATTATTATATGTTACCTTCTTCCAAACCAACCCCTTGAATGACTTATTCCCCAGTATCTCTCCCAGGTGTTGAGTCATGTGTATACTAAGTATGGTCGAAATTACTATAGGTCTTCCGAAGTTACGCTGGAACATATATTCATACATTTGCATAAACTTGTGCTTAAATGTGGTGCGGATTGGTATCTGTCATACCGATTTCGAAAACTAAGTATTCGACAATGATATTTGAAACCTTAGAAATTTCATTTTTTATCCGTTCTTACCTGCCATACCAATGGAATTGGATTCGGGCTTTAACGGTGTTTGGAGTGCAACTATTCAACTCAGCGGCTCCGGAAACTATTGATTCGACATTAATATTGTTCATTTCCGATTAGTTTTACATATCACCTCTCTTCGCATCCTCATAAGGGTGCTAGTGAAAGCTGAACACGGACTTAAGGGCATCTTGAGAGTCACTATTCATATGAGTGACCACGTAAACTATAACACGGAGTTAATAGGACAATAATATCTTTCTTTTTAATGATTTTTACGCTTTCTGCCCTAACCACACATCCCTAGGTGATTTTGACCCCATTAGAAGGCCGTAGTTGGATTCAAACTTATCGGAATTGCCACCAATTAACTTAACGATCCAGAAAACTATTAATTGGTTACTAAAATCTATCGTTTTCGATTTTTACATGCCAACATTGTACCTTACGCATGCTAATGGATTCTGATTTTGCACTTAAACGTCATTGATAGTGTCACGATTAATCTGAGCAGCCCCAAACACTATGGATTCGAAACTTATATCGGTAGTCGGACACTCGCATTCACTCCTAGGTGTACTAAAGGAAATTATTCCCACAGTATTCCATTCCAGATTGCAAATAACATGTATATCATATATGATTGAAATTGCTCCAGGTATTCCAGAATGATTCTTGAACATATACACATACATACAAACATTCATTTTTGTATAGAAGATATATATATATATATATATATATATATATATATATATATATATATATATATATATATCTGAATCCACAATGAGGGTTTTTACTTCAATTTCGTGGCCAACAATATGAGGTTGCCTTCCTTTGGTAGCATATGATATGAAGCTTTTGTTTACAGAATCAGTAGTTTCAATTAACCTCTAGCTCATGAATGATCCTGGCATGGAAAAATTGAGGAAGATGATTAGATTGAATAACTAGAACTCTAGACTCAACAAAATTTTGATCAAAATCCAGAAGTAAATAGGAAATTACATGAGTTAATTACATTAAATTACATAAATTACTTGAATTACATGAAAGTACATGAAGATACGGTTTCTATTCCTACTAGAAAAATTAATAACAATACTGTCCCATCATTGGTACCAGTAGGTCACTTGTTACATACTTAGTTTCCATATATATGATGGTCGTTAAATACTTTCATGTGGATGTATGAATTATACTATCAATTTTATATTTAAATACCTTTCTTGTTTTTTCTCCATCATACTTTATACCACAACACTTAAAATACTATTTCTTGTTCAACAATGTCCTAACATTTTTAAAAAATAATTTCACAATATTTTGTTTATCTCTATTATTCCTAAAGTCCCGTACTCATTTACTATTTCAATCAGTTTCAATTTTCTTCATTTAAATCTCCATGAGATCGAGTACAATATTTTTGTCATCTTTTCATAATGTTCCCGTTTCGGGCTCTCGGCTTGGCTTGCACAATGCAATAATCTATATCTGAGTCCTTTTTGTAACTCTTCATTCAATAACTTCACATAGTGCACTTCTTATCATTAAACCACATCATAATTCTCACCTTTTCATTATTACAATGGTGAAGCATTTCACAATTCCTCACATTTCTTCCTGTTTATTTTTACATTTCATACCATGATTACATCGATTTTTATATTGATCTCAAATTATGTTCACAGTTTTTCTCTATCTTTTCTGATGCCATGTTAACTTTCGATCCAAACTCCGTAACAAGTGTCATCTGAAAACCAAATATGCCAGTCATTTGTTGGTGCACCGTCCGGTGAATATGGTACATGGCACAGTTTCTCATAGCCAAGTTGCTGAAGGTCTTCCGATTCCTCTTTGCAACACTTGATTGGCATTGTTGTGCAGGAACAGCAAACCCTTGTGATTCAACAATGTCGGTACATCCTGCCGCAGTTTACGATGCACCTTTTGTACCTGCTGACAGTAGCAAGTCAGCAGTGATGGTCTGATCAGTTGGAAGGAGCTCGTAATGCACCATTTGCCGGTAATTCCACCATACAGAGAACATAACCTTTCGTGGGTGCAAAGGATGGTCTTAAAGTGTGAGCAAAAAGGTTACGTGGCGATAACCAACGTTTAGTACGTTTGTGAGTGTCATAGAGGATCCACTCTTCGTTACTAATGAGCAAATGCTCAAAAGATGGGTGTGTTCAGGTACCGAGGAGAAAAATGCTGTTTCTTGTTCGCTGATGACAATGTGTGGACATCCACTTGCTTAATTTGAATGCCTTTTCTATTCCATGCAGGTGCAGTCTGACTGTTCCAGCGGAAATATGAAACCTTTATGCAAGTTTATCACATGTTAGACCATGTTCTCTTCGATGACTGATTCAGGGTCCAACACACCTGGTTGTCTACTGCGAGGTTTATCTGAAAGACGCACATCTCCCGAACGTGATTTCTGGAACCAATGCCTGGCGGTGCGTTCGTTCACGGCGTTCTCCTTAAATATAAGGTAACCAAGGTAAAGGTGTTCAATTGGCCCTCACAGAACCTCCACAAGAAGCACTGCAAGTTGAATGCGAATGGAGATAAGGCGAAAGTCAGTTGTTTTTGTGGGTATATACAACATACTACTGGTTGTGGCAGTTTAGTTACTCCGTGAACTTGCGTAAGGACAGAGTGAACATGAGACCTCCATAGAGCGTCATAAGAGTGTGTATGCTGTACAAGCTCAAACTGGGGTCAAACGCAGCTGCAGCTGGGCGGAAGATATGCCAGACCTTTGTTGAGGACGTCGCGACTACACAGCCAGTGAAGCGGTGGTTTAACAAGTTTAAGGACAGTGACGAAACACTCGAAGTCGCACCACGTACAGGAAGACCAACACATGTACAAAATGAAGATATTCGGGCAGCAATTGAGACGAACAATGGCCAGGCATATGAGAAATTTGGACTATAATTCAGTATGAGTGGAGAAACAATTCGGCAGCTCCTCCATCAACCTGGGAAGCACTACTAGTTGGGTCGGTGGTTCCACTTGATTTGACTCAAGGCCAGAAGGCAACGCGAGCAGGCACCTGTGTTTCTTTGCTGTCTCGTCTCAGTAAGGAGCCATTTCTGGACAGTATGTTGACATGTGATGAGATGTGGGTCCTATACGAAGCTCCACGGCACCGTCGTCATTGGTTAATATCCCGTGAACCGACAGCCAAAACCAGCACTGCACCAGAAGAAGGTCCTCCTGTATGTTTGGTCTACTGCTCGAGGCATCGTGCATTGAGAACTGCTACAAGCTGTTCAGAGCATCAATGTAACTATGTACTGTCAGCAGTTGAGCCGTATTCAAGAAAAACTAAAAACTTTGGAGCCAGGACTTTTGAATCGCAAAGGGGAGGACAACGCTACGCCCAACGGAGCTAGGATGACACGGGAAACCATTCTACGTCTTGGATGGGAAACTATTGCATTCGTCGTATTTCCTGTGTGTTGCACCGTAAGATTATAACCTGTTCCATTACTTGGAGCAAGACCTTAGAGGACGTCAGTTCAAATCAAAAGAAGAGGTATATTTATCTTCAACACTGGGCGAGCTACGACTGCTACATGTGTGAAACGTGCCTGAATTACGGAAGGTCAGACTAACTCCTGATTGCTTGGCAGACATGTACATCATTTTGTTTCCTATCTGTGAGCGCATGATAAATGGGGCGTCAAAAGAGACAAAAACCTTTTGGTTACTTTGTAAATTTCAATCTGTTTTTATCTTTTCATCTTTTAAACTATCTAGTATCAAACTTGTTGTCTTCTATTTTCCTTCCTGGTTATATTTTTCACTTGGATTTCATTTCAATCAGCACAACAATTGTGATCCAACATCGTTTGCGTTTTTCTTGTTACCATTGACGTTCATCGTAATTTTCTACCATAGCATGCAGCATGCTACTAGCTTCAAATTTAGAAGTTTCTTTACATAAAGGTAGTTAGGTAAGTTAGGTTTTTAAAATTTGAAGATTCACAGTATTTATTAATTGTGCTGTAATTGTCTGTAACCTCGTGAATTTTTATTTGCTCTTGTCCTGAAACACTAACTACAAGGGAAATAATATAGCTACATGAATACTGTGATTATGTTATCAGAAAATTTGTGTAGATAAACTGTGATCATTTTTTCCTGTAATGTACGAAAAGTAAGTAGGATGATAGAGGATAAAATTTAATATGACAACACAAATAAACAATGTTGAATACAAATGTGTTGTACACAAGTTCATCACATCGCATATATTGGTTAGGTAACTATTGGCGTATTATTTGTTGACAGTAATAATGAAATGTACTAAGGTTGCTATATTAACATAATATTATGGAAATACAAGTAAGAAAATACGTATTGAAACCAGTAATTGAACAGTTGTTAGTAACCTTAAAAATAATGCGTAAAGTAGTTACCTGTGATTATTTAATTCAACGACAAGACACACGCTAATGCGATGTGTCCTGTCCAGACTTTGCCCGTTTTTTCTTTCTTTCTTTTTTTTTTTTTTTTAACTGTGGACTGTGATTGGTTTTCACCTGTGTACAATATCTTTAGCCGTTCTACAGATGACTGTGTTCGGTTTTCAGATCTTAGCACGCAGTCCACTTATTTCATATATACTCTTCAGCAAAGTTTCGCCATTTTTTTTCAATTTTGTAACTCTGATCTTTTTCCAATTGTACCCTTGATTGAAAAGTACGTACACAATGAAATAGTATTACTTATATATATGTATATATATAACACTAATTTCTTCATTTTATTTCTTTACTTTTTCCTTTCTTCTTAATTTGTTCTTTCCATTTATTTTAAGTACGTTCAACGTCATCTAATTTTTGTTGTGTGTGTATGTGTGTGTGTGTGAGTGTGGGTTGTGGGTGGGGTAATCTGTGGTCTAACTTTACCCTTTTTCTTGCCTACTGCTTTAATCTAGACCTTTTTATATTCAGTGAACCCTTAAAGCGAACAAACTAAGGGAGGTATATATCCAATGTGCTTTATAGTGTGCTTTTTACAATATGAAGTTCTGAAAATATACCCAGTCCTCTAGATTATTTTGTAATGTTTTACTTAAATAATGGGAAGTCGTATTCGATTCAGAAATATATGGTATATTATTCGATAAATATATTTATGACTTACAAGAATTCCAAAAGTTTCGAGATTTTAACAAAACTATATGAGAAGTTACAATTTTTGAAAATTTCCTAAACAGTAATAATTTCACTGGATGTTCTCGCAGTAGGAGAACATAAAGTGTGCTACAGTAATTCAGTTTGGCTTTACATTGTAAGTCTACTCTTATATGTATAGCTTATCTACTGATAAAGGACGTAGTACTACTTAATCAATTTAAAAAGCAAAAACTTCTGCATGATTACAAATGTAAAGAGCAAATGCGAGTTACTCTTTTCGTAAAACATAAAGCAGAAGTAAAGTAAAAGAGTAAACAAGAACCATAAATTTAATGAAAGAAAATATGTTATATTGATGGATAGGGAGTACATTTCAATTCAAGTAGTAATTTCTATTTGATTCGGTATAAAAATGAGTGTTCTAAAACCAAACTTATTGTCTAAGAAAGTTGTTGATGTAGGGAAGTGGAAGTCATCAACATCCGATGCTAAGATTTGTTCAGGAATATATTTTAAGCGATCATAGTTACCATGTGTGAAATACACCTATAATATTACTATTATTTGTAAACGTTTTAAGTTGTTTGTTTCTTCGTATCACTACTGAATATTAAAATGCCTTACTGTTAGGGAGAAGAGGTAGCAGACCTATAATGTGAGATGCAGATAGCTTAAGACTTAATGTGTGCTCTTCTCGCAATGTGCTGTGTGACCATACCGCGAGAGCTTTCAGAGGTCAGCTGCACGTGGTTTCACATGGAAGTCAGAGCTTGAGAGGATGAGACCCTGGCTATCCTCTTGGGATATGTCAAGCTTTATGCATGAGGCACATTGCCAAAACTCATCAACCATAGCTGTGGATGGTCTCCGGTGTGCGAAACATTGCGCAATCAAAGATCAAACGTGTTCGAACGACTAGAGAGAGGTGTTCAATACGATGACTGCATCTTGGTGCATTTTTAATGACAGTGAATCATCTCACATGCATCTTCCCTACATATGAACCCATGTGAAAAAAGTTATAAAACGCAAATACATTATTTTCTCATCAAAGGTTATTAAAACTAAATCTCTTGGAGATTCGAACGAACTTTATCTCATGTAGGGACCTGCAACTTATAATTTCTTCTGAAATAAAGATACAAGTTTTTTTTGTATATACATATTTCTTTTCTTTATTGGTTTCTGAGGACAAATAATATGTAGCTTCCTTACAGAAGTACATGACTGTTTGTGAATATGCGATGTTCCCCATTCAGCAGCAGACGTTAGTGCCAGCAAATCCTGCAATGCAGTCGGGCCCGTCATGGACTTTGGCATGCAAATTCTCTCTTTTACTGAATGATAAAGGTCCGATTATGTATTTCGGTAGTTTTGTAGTGTAGTCCTAAGTGTTCATTATGAGTAGAATAGAGGAATTATGAAAGTAAAAAATAATTTCAAATTCTACTTTTGTGCTGAGATCCGCACAGTTATAAAGAATCCTTACTGCCTCAAAAATCGACTTAAATCGCCGATAATAAATTCACTTTTTTGAGTGTATTCTGCTTTCCTTTCTCCAGTGTTGCCATATGAGTCGTCCAATTTCAAAATGTTTTTTGTCCACTTCTCTAGAATGCACTTTTTTTCGTAACTTTTGTTTTGTTAATACCTAATTTCAGTTGATTTATCCCACTTAATAATTCAGGTATTTAGTATAGAGCAGCGTTTCCCAACCGGTGTGCCGTGAATGGGCTCCTGGTGTGCCGCGAGGAAATAGAAACAAATTATTAATTCTATAGCAATCAAATTGCAAGACAAAGGAACAATGTATATTTGTATTTACATTACTATGAACCTCTACTATGAATCTACAATTTTAAGTTTCATACCGTGTTACTGTTCTGTACATTTCTAATGTTGAAAAAAATGGTTATCATTGTTATGACCATTATTGCTTCTTTATTGTTGCAGACTATTTCGTAACTTGAAAATTTAAAATATTATTCAATCATTTCGACAAATTACCGACGTTTGTGTTTTAAAAGTAAGAGAGATTTGTTTGTTCGTTCGTTATATAGTGATCTTCCTTCTTAGTAAAAGTTTGGATACAGTTTTTAAAAAGAAAGCGTATTTTTAAAACCCTAAGTACAATTTTCATTGCAATTGTTTTCTATTTTTAAATTAGAATGAAAATTAAGCATAATGATTTACCACGGGGAGAAAACAGTGATAGAGCTTTCTTCTCTGTGAGAAGATCAATAATCACAAAAAAATACCATGGTATTTTATATTTACAAATAATAATATATATAAGTGTGCCGCGAGAATCCAAGTAACACCCATAGTGAGCCGCAAGTTCAAAAAGGTTGGGAAACGCTGGTTTAGAGTTTACAAAACTTACTTTACTAGTTCTCAGATGTACTAAATAACATGATAACAAAGAAAAAGATTTCCTGTAAAGTTTGTAAAATGGACAAGAGACGTTTTGGAAATGGGCAACACATATGCACCAACCGTAAAGTTAAGGAGCTCCAACTTAAGAGAGAAGGATATATATATTGATTACGAAAACACTTAAGTATAAATACAGCTTGTTCAAAACTGTTCTAGAACGTATGCCACTTCTTTCCACTAAACATAGTTACTACAATAAGTTATAGCATTCGATAGAATTTTCCATACCCGTACAGTTGGCTTTTATTTCTAGAGTTACTAACTCACTATTAGAGGTACAATCTGCGCTGCGAACTCGCTTTTTCAGCCAGAAGTAGATGTTAGACTTAAACGACTTTAGATTTACACTGAGCGGCACTTATTCATTAAGCTTCAAAGTGAATACTAATTGAATACTATAGTAATAGCCTTGAATATAAATTTGGATCAATTAATATGAAAATAGAGAAGATATTTCCCTGTCCATATGTTATAAATATGAAAATAACAGTCGGGAGAAGAGAATTTTGATATTAGAACCGTTGCTATTACAGGTCACCTCCACTACTGCACTAAATAAATGCCGTAATCAAGAGTATGGCAGTTGTGCTGATACGTCAGGAACATACGATGATGTCGGATGTGGAATTCAGCAAAATATAGAATTACAAAATATGTGCATCGTGCTGCACATAATTTACTAATGCTTAATGACGTTGTGCGTGGAATTCTTGAAATTAAAATAATTTTATGACACAGTGGACTTCTCTTTAGTCAAAGCAGGCACGTAGCCAAGGGATGGGTCCGGGGGGTCCGGACCTCCCCCTTCGAGACCAGAAATAAAAAAATAAGGAAGGATGAAACAAAAAGAAACAAGAAATAGGAAGAATCAGCGTTAAAAATAAAAAAAGCTAAAAATAAAAACAATTTTTCATCATCACTTCTCTGCAGCATCAAACATGTTATTTGAGAAACAGTTTTCTGCTCCTTTAACCTGTCATTTGGAACAGACAGCAGTTGACGGAATAATAAAAAGAAAAAGTTATGTGGAAAGAAAGTTCTAGTAACATTTGATTCAACAGAGAAAGGAACGCAGATATAAAATATTTTACAAGACATTATTGGATACGTACTTTTTTTAATAGTTGAGGTCATAATGAAAGGAAAATTGTTATATTTGGATGAACAGAAGAAGGAATTTAGATATTATATATTTTTTTTAATCTCTTTTTTTGGGGGCGCGGTGGCTCAGTAGTAGAACGTTCACCTCCGGTGCTTGGGGTCCCTGGTTCGGTACCAGGTCGCGCCGTGTGGACTTGTGGTGGACAAACACCGTGCTGGTGGTTTTTTCTCGGTGTTGTCCCGTTTCCTCCCACTTTCTTCACTCCACCCTTTCACTCATCTCTCATCATCACCGTCTCCTTTAGCCTAACCGGCATAACTGTGGGACGTAAAACTTAAAGATTTCATTTCATTTTCATGTCAAATCTTTTTTTAAATATTCTTTAATTCGAGATTTCTTCATAGTTTGTTACTAAAATACTTACTAACATGTCCTAATTTTAAAGTCTTAACAAACCAATGTATGTTGCTATTAAAATAGTTAAAATTGATCAAGACCCTGGTGTGATAACAACAATATTTCATGTCAAACTCCTCTCCCCCCTTCATTACAAAATCCTGACTAAACGAACCAATATATGTTACCAGTAAAATAGTTTAGAGAATAATCGAACTCTGGTGTGATAACCACAGTATTTCATGTCTCGGACCCCCCCTATTACGAAATCCTGGCTACGTGCCTGGTCAAAGTATAAAAATGTTTAGCTTTCGACATTTTCTTACACTTCGGAGAAACTCTGTTCAACACGTTAGTTATGCCAGGTTATACCATTGCGTCAGAAATTCCTTTGTGTTATAATGTTACAATATACGTGCTTTAAAGTTGTTGTCTAAAAACTCTATTAAAACAATATTCATACCAAATAAAGAAACCGCGGCCGCGGTGGCTCAGTGGTAGAGCGTTCACCTCTGCTGCTTGAGGTCGTGGGTTCGATCCCAGCCCCCGCCAAGTGAACTTTGTGGTGAACAAACACCGTGTGCGTGGGTTTTCTCGGGGTTCTCCCGTTTCCTCGCACTTTCTTCATTCCACCATTTCATTCATTACTCATCATCACCGTCTCATTTAGCCTAACCGCCATAAGCGTGGGACGTAAAACAAAGATTTCATTTCAAATAAACAAGGATGATTCACGTAGATAAAGTTATTGATTGAAAAATCAGTTGCAATATTTTGAATTCATTTATCAGGTAGTTTTGCAAATAAAAAGTATTTCACAAATTTATCAATTTAATGTAGCAAAGCCTTCAGTCTAAAACATAGATTCTGAGGGAGCGTTTTTAGTCAACTGAATGGAGTAATAAAAAGGATGGAAACAATATTTTCCCCCCACTGGCTCTCTTGGGTTGGGATCAAAATTGGGACCCCTTCCCAATTGAGGAAACACTCTACCATTAATTCATCATGCACATTTTCTTTCCCCTTTCTCATTAGCTGACAAAAGGATGTTTATTAAACATTGGAGGGAGGTAATAACACATGCAAGCAACAAAACTGTGTTAAGGTTCTTTCTGTGGGGCAAGATGAAATGTCTAGATTACGAAATACCTATCGCAACATACGGAACTTTGTTGCTCATGTCATTGTAGCTGCTGCAGTAATCTCAAAAAGGTTGGGCATATTTGTCTGTACCAGACAACCAGATTCGTCGACGCTATCGGCATAATGAAGCAAATGGCAGACAGTTTCACACAGCTGTTTCATTTCGCCTCTATCGTACAGGTACGCTATTTTCTCAACGTGACACTAGCAACTTCTCAGCAGATAAGCATGTGCAGGTATTTCTTCAATAAGTGCGTATAAATTGGTAACTTTATACCTACGAGAAACAAACAGAACTGACTGTGGAAACAGAAAGGAACACAAACAAAATAGTATTCGCGAAAGAAGCAACTGGAGTCTGACAGATCCTACTGGAGTGTAAGTATAATCTACTTACATTAGAGTAGCTAAAGGTTAATTTTAATTTATTCATTATCATTTTCTTGTGTTATCACGTAACCACATATAACACACCAAAAACCCTTCGATATCTTGACTCTTTTCAAGATATTTGTGTTCTGCGAACGAATTCTTAGTACTTGCTGGGATGTCGTTCCATTTGTCATAAATCGGACCTATCTTTCCTAGAAGAATATCCTTCAATTCTTCACTTCCTATGGAGAAACCCCTAGGGCCACTGGAAAAAGATTCTGAATTATGCATTTTTGAATAAGGCATATTACAAATCTTGGATGATAGCATGCCGCCTCGCTCAATGGCTAGTAGTTTTGGACCTGCAATTCTAATGAACAAATATTTACTAGCCTTGTTTACTTGTTTTAATGAGTACCTCATCTTGCAAGTGTCGATAACAGTGCCCATTAACAAGGGCGCTGGTTTCTCTGTAACTTTGGAGGCGAGCATTCATAAAGATTATATATAACAATACATATAAAAACTAAATATTCATAAATACATGAGGAGCCCACATAAGTTTTGGGGCAGCCCGAGCCTCCCGGTCCTCCAGGATAGGCGTCCTTGCCCATTGACACCCTGTAATAAATGCATTTACAGTGATTTTAAATTATGATTTTGCACTTCTTTTTAGCATATCAGATTAGTATTACAATGGGACCTATTCCGATTGATTTCTTATTGTTTAATTTAGTCTCTTATTCCTACATTTTCTAAACAATATTTGCTACAGGATCTATTATTTGAAACTATTTGAACGATCAATGAATTTCCTTCTGTCAAATAGAGTTTGAAATTACTTTTAGTTTTATTCCCAATTATAAGATTAATAATTGTTTTCCATTTTATAGCAAAGTAGCCTAATAGAATTTTCCAAAATAAATACTTTATGTATTAGCATATCAGACATTGTGTCCCATATGCCTTAACCAAATTCTAATTTAGTATAAAATGTCCTATATAGATAAACATAAATAAATTACAATTTTTAAAAACAGTTCATTGTTTGATTATAACCTTTATTTTTATCTTTGTACATATAATAATAATAATAATAATAATAATAATAATAATAATAATAATAATAATAATAATAATAATAATAATAATAATAATAATAATAATAATAATACAGCAATAGAGATTTAATCACGCAGTACCTAATTTACGAAATCAATATTAAGTAATCATAAAAATTTAGATAATTCCGAATTGACAGTAATTGTTGGTTGGGGAAATATTTAAATAAACACTGAATCAATCAGAGTGTTAACCACAATGATGACGTGTCAGAAATAATAATGAAGTTTCCAGTTTATGGTTTGGTAAAGGCACTTCGTGATATTTAGTGGCTACCTACTAATTATTCTCTCACTGCGTACAGGAATGAGCAACATAGCTTCCTCATTTATTGATTTTAAAAATGAAAAAAGCTCTTATGCAAATAATGTTGCATATTTCCTAATGACGTCAATTAAATATTGTGTAAATACACCACAGAGGACCATAAAGAAAGAGAGAAAGAGAGCTCTTGGCAGTATACACGTTGTTTGAAATTGGTAAACCAGCTGAAACATTTTTGTGCTAGTGTGATTCGGCAGATGTAAAACAAAACCTGCAAGTTTCATGTTTTATGTAGTTATTGCCTGTAGGCAGTGTAGAATCGCAGTGAATGTTTAGTGCCAGTTCTACCGTTTTAGTAGAGAACATTAAAGCATGATTTTGGAGTTGAATGTTATCTCCTTACCATACACCAATTTCAATCATAAAGAAAGATTTGTAAGATTAAAAAATGCACACAAACTTTAATCGGAATTTGGTAACTTTCTGTGAAACTGTATACTTCTATGACATATTTTTATTTCCAACTCTGTTCATATGAAATGGACAATGTAAGAACGTAATTATTGTTCTTTTAGAACAAGGATCTACAAATGTATTATGTGGTCGGACTTCTTCGGGCAGAATAAAAAGAGAATGCAAAAATCCAAATATCGTTACATATGCCTCTTGAGCCGGAGTGCATTGTGCAACGCAGTTGGCAGAGGTTTTTAGGATCACGACAGTCTGCACAGGATCGTGCGGGATACCCGTCAGAGGTGTGTCGTAGTACGAGATTGAAATGACTCGTCAACTGGAAATGTACTTTAAATAGGAAGTGTACAGAACTATATACATACATATATATATATATATATATATATATATATATATATATATATATATATATATATATATATATATATATATATATATAGAGAGAGAGAGAGAGAGAGAGAGAGAGAGAGAGAGAGGGTGGTAGGTGACTCCAACAACAAACTTTGAGAGGTGATTCCTTATATGAAATGAAAGAAAAAAACTCTAATAAACAGGGGACAAAAGACGTCTCCTTTCAGAGTTATGAGCCGCCGAAAATTCGAAAATTCACGTTTTGAAACGGTCTGACTTAGAAACTACAGGACCGATCCCAAGCGGTTTAAGGAATTACAAAGGAATTAGTATGCACTCCATCTAAATATTCATGTTCCACTAAATATTTTTGAACTACTAAATATCTATCAACTATATCTACGAACTATCTAAATATCTATGTTTTAACATCCTCCGTTATCGGTGAAACGAACGCGCCATTAGTACTTAAAGGAGTATCTCTATACTTCAACTTCCTTTTTACAGTTTGTTTCGCCGATAACGGACCACGGTAGAAAATGAATATTTAGATGGAGCGCATACTAATTCCTGTGTAATTCCTTAAACCGTTTGGGATAGGTCCTATAGTTTCTAAGACAGGGTGTTTCGAAACATGATTTTTCGAATTTTCGGCGGTTTATAACCCTGAAAGGAGACGTTTTTCGACCTATGTTTATCAGAACTTTATTCTTTCATTTCATGTAAGGAATCACCGCCCAAAGTTTGTCGGTGGAGTTACCTACCACCGATATGGCTGAATTGCTTACAAATTGACTGTAATCTGTCAGTAGTGTATTTATCAAATGCAACATAACAACTAGTCAATCCAGCTAGAGTTGGACAGTATCAAAAATTTGGACAAGGAAGCACAAGCCTAAATCATGCTGATCGTAAAAGCAATATATTGACATAAAATACTACATATGTTAGTGTTTCACCAATAACACGTATGTAGTATTTTATGTAAATATATTGTTTTGCTCAGCAAATAGTTTGTTTGTGTCAAAGCACAATTACTTCCTATCACTAAAGCCTAAAAACATTAATGTTGGATGTTTAATATATTACTTTTGGGATCATTTACACTAAACACTCTGTTATTTGTGGGAGGACCTATACTAAATACTCTGATACTAAGATAAATTCAGTGGTTCACCATTCATCCTCTACTCATCATAATACCTGTTTACGATATTACTCCAACAGATATAAATTTTAGCAGTATTATTAGTTTTATTTAATAATAATAATAATAATAATAATAATAATAATAATAATAATGATAATAATAATAATTTAAGATCCGATTTATAATTATTTCTTGTCCTAGAACTGATAATTTATAATAGATCATTATCATCATAAAGTACACCTTTACTGCTCTTCAAGCATTTCTAAATCTTAGACGTTCTTCGTCCCAATACCACTTTATATTCATCCGCGTGCTTATCATTCTGATATTTCTAAATATTATTAAAAAAATGTTTCATAAACCCAGTGTAAAAGAGACATGAAGCACCACCAGACCTACTACAGGAAAGTACGAGAGTAAGTCAATAAGTATCTGCAATCAATATTTATAGTTATTGCCGCGAGAGTACAATGTTTTTATTCATATCATTTTTCAACTTAGTCACCCTGATTTTCAATGCACCTGTACACGAGCTTTCCGACACCCTCTGCAACAAAAAAAAAAAAAAAAAAAAAAAAAAAAAAAAAAAATGGCTGCGTAGCAAGTTATGAATCCACCGCTTCTTCTATTTTTTGATTGGAACTGAATCGAAGGCCTCTGAGATCATCCTTAATTGGACCAAACATATGGTAGTCCGATAGGGCGAGTTCACAACTATATGCAGAATGTTCCGACACCTCAAAATGCAACGTCTGAAAAGTTTGGTAGGTTTGTGCGCCAGTATGTGGACAAGCATTTTCATTACACAAGATCGTCTTCCAGCAATAGACCTTTCCTTTGTTACGAATTGCAGATTTCAACTTGATTACCAGCATATTACTGTACCTTTTACTGTTTATTGTTGAAACCTTTTACAGGTAATGTTTCAGGATTGGACCTTGTGTGTTCCAAAACATTGTGAGTATCACATTTCCTGCAGAAGGTCGAGTCTTAAATTTCTTCTTGACGGCAGATCAGAGATGCTTCCATCCCATGCTCTAGCAATTGCTCTCTGATTCAAAGTGATAATTCCACGTTTCATCTCCAGTGATGATTCG
Source organism: Thermobia domestica (assembly GCF_964235325.1). Classification (NCBI taxonomy): domain Eukaryota; kingdom Metazoa; phylum Arthropoda; class Insecta; order Zygentoma; family Lepismatidae; genus Thermobia; species Thermobia domestica. Next base: position 166,206,589 of record NC_137463.1, on the reverse strand, counting down.
CTTACAAGAGCTTCACTTTACTTAGCATAATGATCTAGTAATTGCTTACAAGATTTTCACACGGTTTCGTTTATATTCTTTACCGAGTCTTCTTCGAAACCCCTTTTGAGAAAGTTGAGAATTTAGGATTTAAATTTCTGGGCTTTCGGCATCGGTGACCATTTATCTCGTTAAGGTTTGAAGGATGACGTCCCTCGGCGAGCACACTATTCACGAAAAGGGAAGGAAGAAAGGATTGGGGAAGAAAGGAAGCGGCCTTAGACCTATAAGTTAGGTACCACCCTGGGACCACTTTGTGAAAGTTGAGTTTGTTATGCATGTTGTCATATGTAGAACCATGACCGACCTTCAAATCGGTTGTCATTTTATCAACAGTCACTCGTCCATTATTCAGAATCAAGGCACGGACTCGATAAACAATGTCATCAGTGGTTGCTCTAGCTGGACTCACTGCTCTTTCTTCATCTTTTACGCTCGCTCAACCACCTTTGAGCATGTTTCAGTCCACCGACAATTACACTAATCAACAAGATTTTTGCACAGAAATGAAAATACCTGATTCTAATAGAACTTTTCACGTAGAATTCGAATCTGCAATCCATTTTTCTCCATCACCTTCAGTTTCCCCGTGACAGAGGGATTTTTGAGAAATTTCCCCTCAAATTTCCTCCTTTTTTTAAAAAAAAATGTACCTGTAGCTCGGGTACCCTTAGGTATATAAACACAAATTATATTGTATGTTAGCTTGATTTATACTTAGTAAGCCCTCTAAGTTTCATAAGAATCGTATTATTCTTTCTAGAGAAATAAACATATTTATATAAAAATATGCTACGTGTACTGTTTATTTTACCATATTGATTAGTGTAGATAAACTCACATATAACTTCCACGGAAATGACAATATAAGCACGGTTTATACCTCATTAAGCACGGTTTATACCTCATTGGACTTCCAATAAAACATATTTTCAATGATGTGTATATCATGTCGCAATTTTTGTATGAGGGAATTTCTAGAGGGATTTTGTGGGAAATTTCCTCCAAAAAGTAGTTTATAAGATTATTTTTTGTCTCAACTTGCTATTTGTATATAGTGATACAGAAACAGGAACTGCACTAAAACATAGTTTTATGTCTACTTAATAAATAATGTTAATTTCATGTGAATCGCATTATTCTGTCGAGAGATATAAACTATTCTGTCTATTTATAGGTAATAAAGAATATACTATGCAAGACTTTTACCAAACATAAAAACCTAACGTTGACGCATTATTGTTGGCACATAGATGGATACTCAAATACAAGCACAAATACACTCATGCTTTCTGTGAAAAATAAGTCACTTTTTAATATTTTGATTTAGCAACAATGCATAAAAAATTGATGACTCACGTAGCCTGATGACTGTTAATAGCGTTGAGTGACGGTCCAAGCTGGACGTGTTTTAGATGTGGCCGCGTGTAAGTTGAAGTGTTTGTGCATTGTGGAGTTCGAATAGATTGATTGTGTTGTATGGTGATGCACTGAGTTAGATTACGTTTGTGCTGTTTCATGATTGATGCAGTGTAGATTCGTATGTGTATGTGTGTGTTATACTTTACAGGATACAAGATGCCGAGAAATTGTGTAAATCACCCGGACAATTTCTGTTATGTATGTGGGGAGCTGACATTTAAATCGCAACGTCGATATTTTATTCCACTTATGAGGAAGTGTTATCAGTTATATTTTGGTTGCTGGGTAGGAAAAAAGATAAGAATTGGACTCCTCACTACATTTGTTGTACTTGGTGAAATGTCTGACTGATTGGACAAATGGTGAACGAAACATGACCTTCGCAGTACCGATGATCTGGGGTGAACCAAAAGATCATTCTTCAGATTGCTACTTTTGTATGACACAGATAAAAGGAATAACCAATAAATCTAAGCAAACAGTACAGTACCCTAAATTCCCATCAGCAATTAGGCTAGTTCCACACAGTGCAGAATTACCTTTACCAGTACCTCTTGCTCATTTTACGGTAAATAAGGATTACGTACTTGAAACAACTACTGAAGTTCCAAATGAAGAAGATGATCCTACTTATTAGGAAGCACGTCTACATTGGATCCCCATCTGATAACTCAGAGTGAACTAAATGACCTCTTACGGGATTTAAAACTCTCCAAGATACAGGAAAAACTTCTTGCTTCTAGACTTAAAGGCTGGAATCTGCTTCATGGTGGCACTAAAGTGTGTATTTTTCGGAACCGTCATATAGAGTTTCAAAACTACTATTCTCAAGAAAATGATTTAGTGTATTGTAATAATGCCTGTGCTGTGATGGATACACTCGGACATGCAAATAAAAGTATAGAGTTGAGATTGTTTATTGACTCTTCCAAAACTAGTTTGAAAGTTGTCCATTTGCACAATGGCAACAAATTTCCTTGTGTCTTTGGCTTATGCAACTAATATGAAGGAAACATGAAAACATCAAAATAGTGTTAGAAAGAACTCAGTATGATAAATACAAGTGGACCGTTTGCTGTGATTTAAAAGTTATTTCTTTGTTAATGTGTTTGCAGCTTGGTTATACGAAATATTCGTTTCCTCTGCAAATGGGACAGCAGGAACAAAGCGGAACAATACATCCAGAAGGAATGGCCAAAGCGTGTATTAACTCCTGGACAGAAGAATGTTGTTTATTCCTCACTGGTGAGTCCTGATAAGATAATTCTACCTCCTCTTCACATAAAGTTGGGACTCTTCAAAAACTATGTTAAGGCAATTGACAAAAGTAATGCAGGATTTTTTTTACCTCAAGGAAAACTTTCCTCGGGTTAGTGACGCTAAAATCAAGGAAGGGATTTTGTAGGCCCCCAAATAAGATGTTTGATTCGTGACCAAAAATTTGAGGATCTCTTAACTCCGGTTGAGAAAGCAGCTTGGTGTTTATTTAAATGTTTAGTAGAAATTTTTTTTAGGAGACCAGAAAGCCCCAAATTACCGTGAAATTGTGAGTGATTTCCTGCAATCATTCAAAGAAATGGGTTGCAACATGTCCCTTAAAGTTCACTTTCTAAACTTCCACCTGGATTTCTTTCCTAAAAACCTTGGAAGTGTTAGTGACGAGCATGGTGAACGTTTTCATCAGGACATTTCTTCCAATTGCTAGCTGATTACTGTTGGACACTCAAAAGAGATGTTCCAGAAGCCAAAGCCAAATACAGAAGAAAGTCGACAATTAAAACATTTTAGTTAAGGAAGTAAGTGTTCATTTATTAAGAAGATACCACTCACGTCTTTTGTGTTATTTATTAAGTAGACATGAAATTATGTTTTAGTGCAGTTCCTGTTTATGTATCACTATATACAAATAGCAAGTTAAGATAAAAATCTTATAAACTACTTTTTGCAGGGAATTTCCCACAAAATCCCTCTAGAAATTCCCTCATACAAAAAATGGTGACATGGTGTATACATCATTGAAAATATGTTTTATTTCAAATCCAATGTGGTATAAACCGTGCTTATATTGTAATTTTAGTGGAAGTTATATGTGATTTTATCTGCACTAATCAATATGGTAAAATAAACAGTACACGTAGCATATTTTTATATGTTATTTCTCAAGAAAGAATAATGCGATTCTTATGAAACTTAGAGGGCTTACTAAGTATGAATCAAGCTAACATACAATATAATTTGTGTTTATATATCTAAGGGTACCTGAGCTACAGGTATGAAAATGATTTTTAAAAAGGGAAATTTGAGAGGAAATTTCCCAAAAATCCCTCTGTCACGGGAAAACTGAGGATGATGTAGAAAAACTGATTGCAGATTCGAATTCTACGTGAAAAGTTCTATTAAAATCAGGTATTTTCTTCCGTGTGCCAGAGAAAAAGTTTTTTTTTTTTTTGGTCGACTAGCGTTATTTTTCTGTGGCAACACGCTGTCTTCGTATTGTGCTAAAATTCTTCTATGAACTTCCGCTCCGATTACACCTTCATACCAGAAAAGGAAAAATGAAAAATCACAAAACACTGTTCTTCTTTGATGCACAAAGAGAGTAGCACGGCCGTCTTTAGTTCAGAACAGCGTAAAGTGGACTGGTGTAATAACGCTGCAACTTACCACAGTCGAAGCCAAGTGTAACACCTAGCTTCTTGTAGCACACAATGCCGTAGGGCCAACCTGAAAAGAAATAAAAATATTGCAGTTACTTATTAACTTACCCTTGTAATTACCTACCTTTAGATTGATAGCCATAGATTGATTGATTGTTATAGTTTAATGAGAACGACTGCAGCTGGTTATTTGTCACCATTATGTTCCCACCACTTCCCTATCACATGCTGCATATTAAAAAATTAAAACCCTAAAAAGTGTAGTTCTCCTGTAAATTCTAAGATGCAACAATGTCACATGTACGCCTTGCTTTGCATAACGTGATATTTCCTCAATGAATATAGAAACCGAATATGATAGATTTTTACCACTTCAAGTTCCGGAGAAAGAATTGCAGTGAAAGTGGAATATATTCTTGGGACGCTTAATTTATAGTAGAAAAGTCACTTCTCTCTATCTATTATCCAAATCTCTCTACCTATTATCCAAATACCCATCTTTTAGAACCTACGATACTGGCACAATCATTTTTAGAGAAGCTGTTTGGGAATACTTGATCACTCTGCACCTACCTCTCCAAAAATTTGAGTGGCAGTACTGAAGCATTTTAAACATGGATATTTAGATAGTTTAGATACCAGTTTCTCAGTGAAGTCTAAATCTTGCTACGATAGGTCCCATAGTAGTGGAGCTATGAACTTTTAAATTTCACTTGTTTCACGTTTCCGGTACCCTATAACTCCGAAAGTATCCACTTTTGTGCACAGGTCCATATGGACTTTCTTTCTTATTTTGATCGGAGGAATATGTTCCCAAAATATTGTGATGCATTTTTGTAATGCCCTGTATATAAGACTGTTTATACTAGGAAGGTTTTATATAAATGGAGACCGCGGTGGCTCAGTGGTATAGCGTTCACCTCTGGTGCTTGGGGTCCCGGGTTCGATCCCAGCCAAGTGAACTTTGTGGTGGACAAACACCATGTGCGTGGTTTTCTCGGGATTTTCCCGTTTCCTCCCACTTTCTTCATTCCACCATTTCACTCATTATCACCGTCTCCTTTAGCCTAACCGGCATAAGTGTGGGACGTAAACCTCATAGATTTCATTTCATTTTTTTATATAAACGACTCAAGGCCACAGAAATGAAAAAATAGATACACTGAATCACCTCAGCAAAAGTTAAATTTAAGTGCTTATCTTAAAAGTTGGATTTTCTCACAAAATATTAGGTTTTGAACATAGTTCTGAGGATTTAAATAGCAAAAAGTACGTTTCGAAAAATGATTCATTGGAAAATTTTCGGGAAGGGGCAAACCACCGTAGGAGCGACAAATTGTTTCTAGCTTACAGGCTCAGAAACCCTTTATTCGGCTCTTTGAACCCGTATAGTAAACAAAGAACGCAAGTGCATTTAGCAATTCAAAAGAAATGAGCGGAACTGGTCAATAGAAAGTATCTCATATCGATAACGCCTGACCGAACACATTTCTAATGACCCGCTAGAAATTGAGAGATCTTGACAAGGAGATTTTAATGCATCCTCCGTACAGCACGGACCTGTCACCATCAGGCAGATTTGTTTCGGTCTTCGCAGGATTTCCTGAATGGTGTTAAGTTAGTATAAAAATAAGAATGTGAAAACCAACTGTCAGAATTCTTTTGACGAGAAAGCATAGATTTATGTAAGGACAAAAATATGATGTTGCCGGGAAATTGCAGGACGATGGTGCGTACATATATGCAGGGGCGGCTTTAAGATTTTAATTTTGGGTAGTCCCTCTCCCTCGTTTATGGATACATATACATATTTGATTTGTTAATGACAGTAGGAAATTACTTGTACTGTACAATAGTGGTTCATTCTATTTTTAAATAATTACGTATCTACCATTAATATAAATAGTGGGAAATATATTTACTTTTTATTGTATGTTTTAGCGTTTATACACTTTTCAAAAAAAAATGGGTAGACCCGTGTTTACCCGACCTCCCTGCTAAAGCCGTCACTACATATGTGGTTTCATCGTGTTACTTTCCAATCACAATAAAGTATTTTCAATTCAGAACTCCAAAGAGCAATACTTGTTAGACAACCTGTAATATATTTAAACAGAATGAGAGACAGATTAGGTGTGGAGAGCTGAGTGCTTATATGGATGAAATTCTTCTCCCCTCCTCCCCGGGAAAAATATTCAGTCCATGACCGTCCGTCGTATACAAAGATAAACAGAGAGGTCTAGGACACAATTCAAACTACTTGCTAATCCCTTTCCTGATATCTGGAATTGAAACTCTAGCGGCTACCAGACCCTAGTTGTTTTAGATGGAAGACTTCTTTTAGGAGTGCGAAGTGTTTGTCTTTCTTCTACACATATTTTTGACTTTTCAATAATTCTGTATTTGTGAAGAAATAAATGTCGCAAAATAGAATTAAGATTGGAAGAAAATCTTTTCAATATACTTCATCAGTTTTACTACCATAAAAGTATTTGAAATGTATCAACACTGTATAACTTGCGTTTAGTGTTTTGATATAAAATATAATCATATAATACTTTTTAAAAAAAATTAAAGACCAGTTCAATTGAAAATATTCAATTCCAACCAGGAATGGAAAAAGAACAGGTTCTGACTCCTTTTGAACCAGTTCAGGAACCAGGAACCCATGCTATGGGTAGGAATCTGTCTGGAGCGTTTTCACCAGAACCAGTTCATTTTTCATCCCTTGTTTCAACACATTTTAATATTAGATGCATTCTTTCTATAATTTAATTTCAGAACAGGACTAAGTTTAATTTTAGTGCATGAGGTACTGATATTGTTACACTAAGTTGAAAATTTACTGTTAGTTGTGCAAGGAAAATTTATGTGAGTATATTCATGCGAAGTGGGAATTGGGTGAGTATAGGCCTATTTCCGTAAAGCGAGATAAAGCGTAACTCCTTCATAAATATCTACCTTCTTCACAATCTAGAATTCCAAGAGAACATTTATACTAAATTCGAAAATACTCTATTCCTATCTGTTTCGAACTGGTTGTAAGTGACTCTGTAACTCAATCACTGAAAAATGAAATGAAATCTTTGAGTTTTACGTCCCACGATTCAACTCAATCACTAGGTTTGCCCACATACATAAAAGGTTAGACCAAATGAAACCCGTTCGGAGCCCATATATCTACTATCCATATAGCCACTAGTATTGTTACAAAACACATACAGGAGAAACATGCATAGTTTGTTTGTACTGCATTAAAGTATCTCCTCTTCACTTCTCCCACAGTACCATTAACCTACGAGTTCCTAGTAGAAATCAGTCGATTCTCAGGCGAACCACTGACTGACTGCATCCTGAAGATAATAACTGTGAAGCCGACGACCCTTTAGTGCCTTTTTCAGTGGATTAAACACGAGATGACAGGTCCGAGCATTACGGTGGGTGAGGCAGTATCTCCCATTTAAACCGAAGTAACAAGTCTTGCACCTGCATGACAGACGTTATCGTCCAACACAATAACACTTTATGTTAGCATTTGAGATACTCTGCGATTGATGTTTAGTAGAGAAGGGTTTAGTATTCTTTAGGATGAGTTTGAAAAGGCTATATCCGAGATTAGGAATGGAAAGGAAATTGAGATAGATAATATACTAATCGAACAAGAGAAAGAAAGAAATGTTCCGACTATGCAAGGAAATATATGAAACAGGAAATTGGCCAAAAGACTTCCTGAAGACGATCATGATACCAATAGCTAAGAAATCCAATTCAAAGAGATGTGAAGATTATAGAACTATTAGTCTCATATCTCATGCACCTAAAATTCTGCTCCGAATACTGAACGGAAGGTTATATGGAAGAACAAATGAAAAAGTTGAGGAAGAGCAGTTTGGGTTCAGGAGAGAAGGGCACAAGAGATGCTATTGGATTATTAAAAAGGAAACACGTGTATGTTGTATTTATTGATCTAGATAAGGTTTTTTTGATCGCGTGAATTGGGAATCGTTGTTGGAAGTTCTAAAGAAGATTGGCTTGGAATGGAAATATCGAAGGCTCATAAAAAACTTATATATGAACGAACAGGTCAGTGTTAGGATAGGAGAAAAACTGACGGAAAAGAGTGCAATTGGAAGGGGAGTTCGACAAGGGTGCTCTCTCGCCAAAACTATTTAATGTATATCTAGAAGAGATAGTGAAAAAGAGCCTACATGATGAAGATAGTATTTCGGTAGGAGGTAGAATTATTATATGCATAAGATTTGCAGAGTATATGGCGCTTGTTGCAGAATCTGAAAAGAAAAGCAATAAGATGTTAGAAAACCTGAGGAAGGGCTTTGAAGAATATGGGATGAAAATAAATGTTAGAAAGACAAAACTCATGGTGATTAGAACGAAGCGGCCTGTGTCAAATATAAAAATGGGAGAGGAGAAAATAGAACAAGTGAATAGTTTTCGATATCTGAGTAATGCAAGAATAGGAATGGCGAATGAAGAATTTAGAAATAAGCAAAGTCTGTTTTGTGGGACCTTAAATAAAGAGTTAAAGACTCATAAAATGCTTCGTGCGGAGTGTTGTACTGTATTGGGCGGAAACATGAACATTAAGTAAAGGTGATGAAAAACGATTGAAAATCTTAAAAATGTGTATGTGGAGAAGAATGGAAACAGTTGGGCGGAGCAGAAAACGAAGGAGAGGGTGTTAGAAATGGTGGGGAGGAAAGAGCACTTCAAGATATCATATTATTGAGAAGAGTAACTTTTTGGGACATTGCCTAAGAAGAAATTGTATCATGAAAGACGTCCTAGAGGGTATGGTGGCACGAAAGAGAGAGATAGGGCGAAGGAGAATGCAATTAATGGATAATATGGAAACAGAAAGATCGTACGTGAAGACAAAGAGGTTAGCGGAGCACCTTGGAGCATGGAAACTTCTCAGCTGTTGCAAGTGACCTGCTAATAAGGGCAGAATACCTATGATCATGATGACGATGATATGGTTAATGTAATATATCTGAAATCAAACAACACGGACACCATGATTTTGCCAACTGAACCTGAGACTTAAACTTTTTTGGGCTTGGTAATTATGAGTGTTTCCACTACATACTGTCGGATTTGGAACTCGGTTCAAAGTAGTGGCACCATGAATCATCCTCTTCCGTCATCTGCATAAGAAAGTCGTATCCTTCTGTGTGAAATGAAATGAAATCTTTGAGTTTTACGTCCCACGGTTATGCCGGTTAGGCTAAAGGAGACGGTGATGATGAGTAATGAATGAAATGGTGGAATGAAGAAAGTGGGAGGAAACGGGAGAACCCCGAGAAAACCCACGCACACGGTGTTTGTCCACCACAAAGTTCACTTGGCGGGGGCTGGGATCGAACCCGGGACCCCAAGCACCAGAGGTGAACGCTCTACCACTGAGCCACCGCGGCCCCCTTCTGTGTGCTAATATATCAAATGTTACACAGACATTCCCATGCACCCTTGCTTTTGTACCTGCGAAAGCATTCGTGGCATTCACTATGAACACACTTTGTGGAATTCCAAATTCTTAAATAATATTTGTTCCGTACCTCTATTCAGTTCCTTGGCTATCACTCGCTATACTAACGCTTCTAGCATTGCGAACACACTCATTAACCACAGTACGGCTCTAATCTATTGTAACAGCATGAACCCAACCGGGACGGGGATGATTGCTTGTTGTTGTTTGCTTATGCGAACTATTCGTGCCTAATTCAGGATGGTCGTCTTAGATACACACGCTCGTTTATAGATGTCCTTTATCCGACAGAAATTTATAGATGTCCTGTCTATTGTAGCGCTATTCCATGTCCTGAAAGGATGTCATTTGCTGGACCATGTATACATAGGATATTGGCTGAAAGGATACTGGTTTGTACGTCATACCTAGACTACAAATCTGGTATGTTTGGGCATATTCTCTCTACATCTTCTTGAGCTCCTTCGTGGCTAAGCGGTTAGCGTACGCGCCTTTGGTGTCGGAGATCCGGTTTCGATTCTTGGCGGGAGCTCATGTGGTTCGAATTCCACGTTAAACTGTAGGTCCATGTCTCATATAGCCTCGCTGCTGAAAGGGACATTTAAAACTCAAAATCTACTCAACTCAACTCTACTTCTTCCTGATATTACGACTTTCATAAATAGCTGCATAGGTATATCATTTCCTTCGTTAGCTAAGATGTCATATTAATACGTATTTAACGACAAATCACTTGTTTCTTCGATCTAACAAAAGAAACAACTAGTAGTTAGCAACTGTATTTGTTAAAGTTGAGAAATTGCAGTATTGTTCTCCTCATAAGTGCTCAACATAATCTATAAACTTACTACCACGCGTGTACAGTATATCGCACTCATTTGAGAATTACACAATTTAATTAGAACTCACTCAATATAATATTCCGTCAAGGAAATAAAACCTTAATTTTGTAAAGACACTCTCGTGTTACGTAGAAACCCAGCTGGATCCAACAAATAGTTATGTTCAGAAAATAATTTCAAACGGTTTAGACACGTTCCCGTGATAGTAACGTGGATTTCGACGTAAAGGGAAATTTTATAGAAATTTTCAATCCTTCTACTTTAGGAGTAGAATTTTCGAAAGCACTGGAACATGTGCCCACCTATGTTTAATGAGGAGTTTACATAACAAATTTCATCTTCCGCCCTTGAAATATGGAGGGTCTCGTGACAGATCCCACATTTAGGGAGGAACCTTTAGCTGGCTTCCCCCGCCCTAGGACGTCCATTTTATTCAAAATTGTATGATAAAACATATTTTGAGCCGAATGTTGGACAGTGTTCAAAAAATGATCTGTAACACTTCAGCATTTCATGCATAATGATGTAACGGACAATATCAATTTTATTTGTATTTATATACACAGTATACTGGAAGGAAACGGCTATCTTTAAACACATTTTCTTCCCACTTACTGAAAAGTGCTTAGTTTAGGAGATACAGTGTTCTGCCAATTTAGGACAATAACGTAAGATTTGCTACACTGGGACCATCAACAAACAAACTCACAGTCAGCCAGCTTGTTCTTGACATCGAAACAAGAGATAAGTTTATTCTGCATTTTGCTGAGATAGATACATACATTTTTCTTGTTTCGATGTAAGGAGCACATTGACTGATTTATTTGCTGATGATTGCAGTGCAGCAAATCTAGCATCATTACCAGTACACTGTCTAAAACTGCCTGTATTACCGAAACTAGGCATTTCTCAGCACAGTGCATAATAAACTTCTCTTGCTTTGATGTGAGAAACACGTTGACTGAGTTTGTTATTTGTTGGTCTCAGTGTAGCCAATCTGGAGTCAGTATCACTAATAAATAAAGTGCAAATTTAATAGGGAGTATTCATGCTGGTTGTACCAAATGTTCGTGGTGACAAATCGAAAACCAGGATTATGAAAATCGAATTTTTAAAAATTGGTTGATCTTTTCGGATGACAAGTTTGAACATCCAATAATGAGTTGTCACAAAATTAAAGCTAACATGGATTTGCTGTTATTTTCAAGAAAGTATTTGCTGAGGTTTGTCTTACTTACTTCCAATTTCGGACACTTCTTTGACATGTGACAACTTTCATGGAAAACTCATATAAGCTCGCGCCTTAGTTCGCACATGTCGTCTTCATAATTATGCCGATACCTTACTTTATTATCTTAGTTTGGCATTTCTCCTTTAGTTCGTTTAACTCAGACTGGGACATTCATTTCAAGATTTGATTTCATTTCTTGAAACCTTTTGATGAATGAAAGAATTTTAAATTAATCTAGATTCTCTAATTATAGAAGTAGGGCAATCTCGCAGAACTTTGCTTTTTCTTCCCAAAGTGCTAAATATGTCTTCTACAATAGTTCAGCTAGAAGATTCTTTTAACCTCTCTCCGAAGATTTCTTTCTTTCAGCAGAACAGAACGAAAAAGTTTAGACGCAGTTGAGAACCATTTTATGAGTAGAACAAAATGAAAAGTTGGGTTTTTAGCTTATTTCGTTCTTTTCTTCTCTTTTTCTTTGTTTGTTCTTTCTCAGCTATTTGTGGAGATTACGTCGTTCATCGCAATATCATCATTCTTAAAATATTTTCCTTCTCGATAGATAGCAGCATGGTATTACATTGTTGAATGAGCATTGTTCTTACAGAACAAAAGAAGATGAAAAAAGATAATAAAACGTTTCTGTTCGACCTATTCAACTCTGGCTTCACTGTTTTCTTTGGTAATCCTTTGCACTCGGCTACACAGAAAGAATGTGTAGCCTATGTATTGAGAGAAGCACAACAATAATATTTATACTGAATAAAATACGGTCATATAATTTAAATTCATATAAGTTCCAACTAATTCTATCGTATTTATTAACATAATATTGTCCAAACGTCTAGAGGATTCACGTAAAAGTATTTCTATAATAGAAACATATGGATGTCTGGTTTCCCAATTGTAACTTGCATAAACTCCACTTAGACAAGCCTTCCCTCAACACCGTATCATTTCAGCTGAAAATGGTTTCAACAATTCAACGTTGTCAGTAAAGAAGTCTACAGACATAATTTTCACACGCGAAAAAGTACAGTATAATTTCAAAAGAAATTCTGTTCTGCAATGTTTATTCAATATAAATGAAATATGTGAATACTTTGTTGAAAATTTGGCGATCATCATTGCCCGAAATTAAATTCGGTATCCTAAAATTAATAAAATTCCACTTCATTTTTTTAAAATAAAAAAGGCATTCTGAGTGTTTTGTTAACAGGGCAGCGAGACTTAAAATGTTCCCAATCTTTAATAATAATAATAATAATAATAATAATAATAATAATAATAATAATAATAATAATAATACAGTCTGATAACACTGCTATGCATTTTTTTAATTAACGATGATTTTGGTTTGAGTAGCTTTCTCTTATAATTTTATGCCGTTGGTTACAAATACAACATCAATTTTCCTCCATCAGGTCATGTTTTCCTGGAAATGGGGAGGCAAGTTTATATCAACATGTACCGGTACATTACAGTAAAAAATATTTACATTGTAATACGGAAGATTACAAAAATAAACGAAGTGTTTATTTTTCTATTTTTCTAGTTGACAGCTCCTAGTGTAGTAATTTTATTGTTTTCTTCTCTTGGAACGCCAGCACATATTTCAAAGCGGATAATCAGGAGTTTTCTTTATAATAATAATAGCCTGGACTTGCTGGGATTTACTAGATATGTTTTCAGGGCATACTTAGAAGTCTTCACAATACCTTGCCTTGCAGCTGCAAGATCCACCATGAAAATTGACAAACAGGTACCTGATGATGACTCGTCTGACAATTGACATAATCTTTAAACGTCTGTAAACGCAAGTAAGGTGTGGGCTATGCGAATAAAGCTACACGAAAGAAGTGTATCATATGTCAAGTTGTATGCCATATGAATTGCAGTGAGGTGTTTCACAAAAGTCGCTGAAAGGCTGGTAAAGCGTTCGAGCATCTTGAAAATCATGTATTTTTCGTAAGAACATTAGATATTATCGGAGTAATTACAACAAGGAAAATATACATTTTTAGTAGAAAACTAAGGTGTTAACATTAAGCTAGAAAAATATGCTTACTGGAATAACATTGTTTGCATTGGGTAATATTGTATTTCAGTACAGTTGAAGAATGTGTGACTGCCGAAATTTTGTACTGTTTAAAAGAATAATGTCATCATTATCTTTTTACATAAAGTGAAGACATTGTAATAACATAATGCATTATCTTGTCATTACTCAATAAGTAAAAATAACATAACATATAAACATTCTTCATGGTGCTCATTTTTCATGGTGCCTTTCACGCCCATTGTGGACAAGAAAAGGAGGATGTATACTGAGGTCATTTATGACCATTGTCCACAAATGTGGACGTCCGATATCTCACAGGCTGTGCGCTAAAAATGGGAAAATGCATTTCAGGCATTTACTTACATTCAAAGTAAAGAGATATAATCAATAGAAGCAAATATTCAAAAAAAATTTGGCAGAAATGGGTTAGGTGTTCCAGATAAACATAAATAGTATATGTAGTAGCTGCTTTGTTGATTATGTCACAGCATTTGACTGTACACATACCATTATAAATTGTTGGAAGCTCTTCAACAGATGCGAATGCGAGAGCATTTGTTCCGACTACTCGAGAACTTGTATTCTGCCCAAGAAACTACAGTGAGAACCAAATTCGAAACAATTGATTGGTTTATAATAGAGTTCGATAGTGATGATATTTTCACCTTATTTATTCACTTCGTTCGCAAAATACATTTTAAGGAAAATCAGATTGAGTGTAACAAGTATAGGTATAGGTATAGGTATAGGCATAGGTATAGGTATAGGTATTAGGGAAATAAACATTAACCATCTTAGATAATGCAGACTACATCACTCTCTTGCCAGAAAGTAAACATGATCTAAAAACGCTCTTACTGATGATAAAAATATACAGTGCAAGAGCAAGTTTAAGGTTGAATATCAAGTAAACTAAGATTAAACGAACTCCACCTATCACAACATGGCAAGTGGAGAGAGAATAAATGAAGGTCATACCCAATTTTATCTTCCTGGATTCGATAATCTGAATAGGTGGACAATGTAGCCAGAAAATCAAAAGATGTTGACTACTTGGAAGGAAGGCTATGATAAACTTTAGCAAGGCCATTAGAATCAGAGACATCACTTTGGAAACAAAGATTCGTATGGTATTAAGGAAGTGATGAACCTGAACATTGAAAGTTTTTGGCAAATCGTGTAATATGGTCCATAGGGATACATTGAGTTGAAATCGCTTAAACGAGTGAAGAGAAAGGAAAACAATAAATATAAAATGGTCAAATACACTGGTAAGTCAACATATTATGACTACATAGAACATATTTAATATCTGGTATGTTTATTTTGTGCCTCAGAATAGCAGTAATGCGATTTGTCATGGAAGGAATGGGGCCTTGATAGATGGCTAGAAGCATGGCGCACCACATCTGCAGACACATGTTACTTAATTCATCTAAATTTCGTGGAGGAAGACGATGAGCTTGAATCTAACGTTCACGGATATCCAAAAGGGTGTTCTTAGATATGGTTAAGATTGGGTGAGTTTGAGATCAGTGGCAGCAGTTGAAATTCACCACTGAGTTGCTCGAACCACTTGACCATAATGTTTATCTTGCGACAGGAACATTGTCCCGTTGAATGATGACGTTGCCAGATAGAAAATTTCCTATATGAATGGGTGTACACGATTAGCAATGGCCTGTGGATAGCTAGGAGCCGTTAGGGTGCCTCCGCACAATATTGAGCCCATAAGTGACTACATGAAGGTTCGTAAGTCATAGTGAATCCACCATCGGCCTTCCGTCGCCCTACTCTACATGTCTCGAGCAGCTGTTTGCTTGGAAGACTAAGGATTCTGAGCCGACCAACTATTTAACAAAGGTAGTATCGTAATTCATCGAACCACTAAATACTGTCCAATTCCTCGAAGACACAATGACAATGTGTACGTGCACATTCCAGTCGTAATCGACGATGTTGTACAATTAACATTAATATACATTTGGGACATTGGCTGCGGAGATAATACCTGAAATATATATGCTGAACAGTGTGCTTGTACACAATAGTGTTTTGTCGGCTCTAAAACTCATACTTTAATTGCGTCCTATTGTATTGTATCAACCTTGACTATCTACGACATTTTTAATGAAATGTGGAAGCCCATTAGTTGTAGTTTGATATGGGTTCACCGTCCTTTTCCATCCAACAATACTAACCATGGGAGCTTGCGAGCACTCTGCAAGCTGCGCTATTTCCGAGGTGCTCATTTCCAGCCGTCTAGCCATCACGAACTGTCCATATCATACTTTGAAATATGGGGGCGCGGTGGCTCGGTGCTACAGCGTTCACCTCCTGTGCTTGGGGTATTTGGTTCTATCCCAGCAGGCGCCGTGTGGACTTTGTAGTGGACAAACACTGTGTTCGTGAGTTTCCTCGGGGTGCTCCCGTTTCCTCCCACTTTCTTCATTTCACCATTTCATTCATTTCTCATAATCACCGTCTCCTTTATCCTAACCGGCATAACTGTGGGGCGTAAAACTAAAGATTTCATTTCATTTACTCTGAAATATGGCAGGCTTTCCTAATTTTACAAACAAGCATCACATTGCCTGATCGAGTGAGATCATTGTTACAGACTGGCGAACGGTTCTGCTGTGCCTTTTGTTTTTTAGTAAGACCAATAACTTTTTTTAAAAAATTGTAGTGGACGGTCATAATGCTTTCGCTAGTCAATGTATTTATGCGCATCTGCCTATACTACAGTATATCACGCAAGATATGATAATAACCTTAATCAATGTAGAATGATATCAGCTAGGATAAGAAGACTGCATCAAGCAGCAGGTAATTAATAGTTGACAAAGAATAGTACACAGGGGTGTTCCTGTGCACACCCTAATAAAATGGTTTATTCTTTCATTGCCATACATTCTAAAATGTTACCTGTAATTTTTCAATTCATTAAAATAATACTTTATCTAAGATTAGTAATATACTTAAAACCCAATAGCATGATTGCGTAAGAGTATTGTTTTGAGTGTGAATGTGTACCTGCGTATACTTCTATATGAAAACTTCCGTTAACTTCGTTTACAATAAATTAAAAGTTCTGTTTGTATTCCTATGCAAACTTTAAACAATAGGGTGAGTTCACAATGAGTCAACCGCCATCCAATAGTCGACCATTCTTGCTTACTATTGTGTATATAAAATATAACTTATGGTCTTTTGGAGGAAAAAGCGATTCATGATAAAGCTTGCCTTATATACTACCAATGACATTCATTGTTTCACTCTGCCTTGGCTAGCTGATCGTCTTTGACCAATAAATTTCGACGATCCGTAGAATTACGATTCAAGCGCACAGTTTACGACAACGTAATGAGAATCTTGTGCTTCTGTTGTTTTTTGTTTTTCTGAGAATATAGATAGTACGTGAGGTAAGAAATGTTTTGTTACATAACTAAGTCAATCTAGAAACTGTATCAGCATATTTGTCTATAACTGGAAGGTATTAAATAAAAAAAATACGCGTTAAAATGTGGACGGAATTTGGCACTTTTTTCTTTCCCATACAAACCAACTGTCGAACAAGGGTGGTCGATTATTGGATTATTTCAGAGTGTTTCAAATGGCTTCAAATTATTTCCTATTTGGTATTAAGGTCTAGTTTTCAACATGCATGTACCAAATTTTCGATTTCGTGACATGTTCCAAAAATCGACCGCCTGTTCTTCATGTTGGTTGACCATTGCAATATTTCTTGCCACCTGTCGACCATACTGTTTCATTCTGTGTTTCGCGTTTTGGTGACTGGAATTTATTCAGTAACATTACTTGAAAGTTTCTTTTTCTGACGATCTTCTATTTCAATGTAAAACCATGTTTTTTACACGAGAACAAGAAGCTCTCATCGCTGGTCTAATGGCTAGCACGCGTCGCATAATCTTAAGACCTACCTCACCAGTACGAAGAATCTTTTCATTCAAGAAGATCCACGTAGAATTTTTAACGCGTATGATTCTTCTTTTCAATTGTGCCCACCATGCGGGATAATTTTGGGACCAAAAGGCTGGAAGAATATTTATGGGGTTCATGACAAGGAAAAGGAAACCGTTACTTTTCTAGGAGCATTTAGTGCTTTGGGAGAAACAGTTGCTCCAATGATTGTTTATCCATACAAGTTGGGAGTACCCAGAGATATTGTGTCCAATATTCTTACCTCGATTGTGATAGGATGATCCCAATCTGGGTGGATGATTAGCGAACCATCCTTTGAGTGGATCGCCAATGGTTTCAATAAATGACTATTAGATCACAATGTATCTAAGCCTGTCATACTTTTCATCGATGGTCAGAAAACTCACTCAACTTATGAAGTAAGCAAATTTCTTGACAACAACGAGAACATATTGTATGCCCTGTACCCTCATGAAACGCATATCTTCCAACCACGACATGTATCCGTCTTTAAGGTTTTAAAAACAAATTCGAAATTCGTTGTCCGCAACTATCCAACAAAACATAATTTATCTTCCATTACAAGAGTTCAGTTTCTACCACTTACTGCAGAGGTCCTAGAAACAACAGCTACACCGTCAACAATAAAGAATGGATTTCGCAAATGTAGACTGTATCATTTCAATCCAGACGCCGTTGACTACTACAAAATGCAGTAAGACTATATGCAAAAATAGAGTACTTCCACTTACCTAAACGTTAGTAAAGAAGATTTCGTACTTCAAAATGATGCGGTGCAGTTCAACACAGTCCTTGAATTTTTGAAACTTCCAGTAGAAGAGCCGATGGACGAACTACTACAAACTGATTATAAAAGTACCACCTTACCAGTAGATGACGAAGTTGTAGTTGGTGAAATCCCTGTAGCTGATGATAATAAATAGTTGTCTCAACCTACTCTTACTGTTAGTCAGGATTCACTACATGATCTTCTCCTCTTATTGGCTGCTGAAGACAATACAAGTTGTACTACCCTAAATAATGCCTTAAAGACATTCAGTTCAAAAGAACTGGAAGTAATACCGGGAAGTATGAGTTCGTATCGCAATCCCAGAGAAATCAAACAAATTGTTAAAAATAGCAATAACAATAATTTTATTTCAATAAGCGTCTGTGGCTGCCTGATTTTTGTTAGTAACTGAGAGGAATATATACATCGCCAACTAAGGCAAATCTGAACAGTCGAGCCCAACCGAAATTGCTCGATAATATCTCGGATAACGTTAGTATTTAAACAGGCGAGCCCACGGCTCGGAAATATATATATATGGTACTTAATTTCTTCCAAGCAAAAGTACGCGAAGTAGAATGCTCATCAATTAAGAAAATTACTTCTATTTTCTGTTAAAATAGCGATTTACCAAGTTAATAGTCTAGATATATTCTTAGTACCCAATAATTTTTCTAGTATTTTAGAAGATTTAAATATATGTATAGACATACGTATAATTCAAGAGGTTCCATTAACTGGCTAAATGTAATTGCATCGATACCATACTTGTCGAACCCAGAACGTTACTAGTCTTAACTAAATAGTACCAAATTAGCCTCAAATTAATCCTTCAATTTAAATAAAAACTTTCTATATGCGTGTAATCACTTATTCTGGGACGAGTATTCACTAATCATTAACGGAATCGAACCTAGGACTCTTAAGATACAAACACAAGACGCACCCAGTCCCTCTTGCACTCGATATATAATCATGAATTTAATTTCTCAGTAATAAATAGAACTAGTTTTTAAATAAACCCTTTTAATGGAATCAACAACCAATTTAGACAAGCTGAAAGGTTTTTTCATTGCATAATCGCCTTGAATTATAGAGCAAACATTTACAAACTAACGTTGGTGTAGACTTTCAGTTAAACTTCTCCCTTTTTTATATTCTTTATTGTGTTATATTCCCTTTTTTTAACAGCCACAAAACCAGGAGTTTTGAGTCGTGAAATAAACGTTAATAGTATAATATTGAAACTGTATTGTTACTACAAGTTACTACTAATTACATTTCGTTTATATTTTCTTTCTTAAACCTTTTAAACAAAAATAGTATATTACGATCGTTCATTTTTGACTCAAAAGCCCTGATTCCGTTGTTTCCCTAGTAATTACCTGTTTTGCACTGCAACGAAGCATTCGTTGCAGCCAAGCAGGTAAGAGGCAGCTTACGTCATCGCGCGAAGCACGCACGAGTCCTTTAAGGGGCGTGGCTAGCTACGAACACCGAGACAACTGCCACGTAACAGCTGGTGGTTCAGAATACACACACTCATAGCCTCTGCGCCCGGAGATTAAAGAATGCTTGATTTTCTCTCCCATTCTCTCCTTTTTTTTATAAGGAATCAATAAATTTCGCTACATATAAAGTTAACCGGCCCCTCCAAAATTTACCTACATAAAAAGGAATTTATTGATTACGTGGAAGAATTTAAGTTTCATATATATATTTACAATTAGAAATAACAATTTAAACTCAGATGAACAATAACAAATAAGAAATTTATAATAGTTAAATATTTATATAGCTATTATTCGTTTTGAAGATCGTAATATCCTTATAAATTTAAATAATTAATGCTAAAGTAAGGAATTCATGTAACTTACAGTGACGCAGACTCTACTCTATCCAACATAAGAATTACAAAGGTGTCAGAACTCCGGAGTTTCTTTCCTTTATGTCGGAGAACGTAGCTACTGCGAACAACCTTACAACGCTTAGGACCAGGAGAACATTTTACAGGCGCCTGCAAATATAAAAGTTTAAACACAGTATGATTGGTATAACAATATCTCCTTAGTCTAAGCTACACAAATTAGATTAACTTACATTAGTTACAACATTTCGTGGTGGAATATATTTCTTTACAAACATAACATGTCTTTTTATACGAATAGTCGGATCTTCTACTAGTTCAAGCCAGACAGTGTTTCTGGTCGGGTAGCTTAATATTTTATAAGGACCTGCAAATTGGGTAGCGAATTTAGGATTAAAGTTCTTTTCTAAAGAGGCTTTCATGATCTTTTTAACAAGTACGAGTTCCCCAACCTCCAACATATTTGGAACCCTCCTACTATTATATAGGGCTTCTCGCCTCTTCCAAGCCTTATCAATATTGGCAGCGACAATTTCAGCAACTTGCTCCTTCGTAGCGTTATTATCTAAGATTCCGAGGTCACAAATCTACTTTACATCTAGAGGCGTAAACAATTTCCTCCCTAAATAAATTTCACTCGGAGCTTTACCAGTCAGACTACTTTGACTCGCGTTAATGGTAAATTGTACTTGATCTAATAATTGGGCCCATTTCTTTTGACATCTATTAACGTACGATTTCAAAATAGCCTTTACCGAACGAATTCCCCTTTCCGTGATATTACTGGAAGGATTATAAGGAGAGGTTTTAATATCCTTTACGCCTATACTATAAAGAAAATGCTTGAAGTATTCGCTACAGAAATAGCTCGCCTGATCGTGCACGACCTTGTTACAGAATCCGTATGAATAGAATAATTTATTCAATTTTTCACAGATTACCTTTGAAGTTATATTCCTTAGAGGTTCTAAAAATATAAACCTACTGGCTGCATCCATAATAACTAATATATAATTATAACCAAAACTAGTAGGCCATCTACCCGCTACATCCAAATACCAAACATTATTGGGCTGAGTTATAACAGGAGCATAACATTTTCCGACCAATTTTGTATTTCTATCTCTGCATCGCTGACATACATCACACCGTTTTACATAATCCCTAATCTGCTCTATCATTCCCGGCCAGGTAAATCTGATAGCTATTTTATTAAGAGTTTTATAAAAACCTTGGTGAGAGCCCCCGACAATTTGATCGTCAAAATATTCAATAATAGTACCTTGTAAATTTTTAGGAACAACAGCTCTAAGTCCCCCATTAACCTTTCCTTTTGTTTCCTTTAATAATACTTTATCCTTTATTAGGTAACCATTAACATGTTCTCTCCTTTCTATTTTCTCTATTATTTCTCTTAACCTAGAATCCTCTCGCTGCTGTTGAGCCAATGGTTTATTTAATAAAGGTTACTGCCAAAAGTTATCATAATTTACAAAAACCTGTTTTTCATCATATGATTGAAGTTCTACTATAGAGTCATCAACAGGCTCATAATCTAAATAGTTGTACATCCTACTGAAAAAATCAGCGACTTGGTTAGCTTTACTGCGCAAATGGATTATCTTAAACTGAAATTTACTTACGGTCTCAATTAGTGTCCCATACTTTTTTTGTCTTTTGTGATTTTGTAATAACCACTTCAAGGACCTATTGTCACAATATACTGTAAAAGGAGAATGTAAAAACATTTCAAATTTATTAAGAGCCATAATTAATGCATTCATTTCCAGTTCGTATATATTCTTACTCCAGTGAGCTTCAGGAATCATTTTAGAATGGAAATAGACAGGACGCAATAACCCATCTTCAGTATATTGACTGAGTATACAACTATAGGCTTTCATTGAAGAATCAATATGCAGAACAAAGCTACTATTAAAATCAGGCACCTTTAATAAAATATGATTAGCGAAAGCTTCCTTTATTTTCTCCAAAATCCTATCTTCCTGTTCTCCCCACCTAAAGGGTGTTTTTTCAGATCTTAATTTATTCAAAGGATCCACTAACTCACCATAATTAGGTATAAACCTCTTGTAATAATTACAAAGACCTAATATTTGAGTCAAGGCTCTTCTATTTTTAGGCCGTGGGATGTCATTAATAGCTTGTAATCGATCATTATCGATAAACATATTGCCCCCTCCGAATTCAAATCCCAAATACTTAATATTAGTTTGGAAAAGGCTGGTCTTCTTTGGAGATACTGTGATACCCAATTGTCTTAACCTCTCTAACACTTGCTCGAGGATTTGCTTATGTTTTTCTAAGTCATCTGTATGTATTAGGATATCATCATAATATATATCAAAATATTCTCCTACAATGCCCTTAAACACCTTTTGCATTAAACTACTTAATATAAATCCACTATTAATGAAACCCATTGGCAAACATCTATGTCTAAGTAATCTGCGTGGAGTAGCAAAAGTGGTATAGACTTTACTATCATCAGTTAGTCGGCACTGATTAAATGCTGATTTTATATCCAGCTTAGATATAATTTTATGTTTTCCTAGATTTGCAATACAAGTATCGACCTGGGGACTCGGAAAAGCATTTATAATTACTCTAGAATTAATATCACCATAATTAATAACGAGCCGTTTAGATTTATCCTTGTTAACTACAAGGAAGCAAGGTGAAACAAAGGGAGAAGTATCAACCTCTTCAACCACACCCATTTCAATTAATTCATCCACATATTTCTCGAGTTCGGCAAGTTTATCTTTTGGCAACTGATACGGCTGTTTAACACAAGGAGATTTATCCCTTATCTGAATTTGATATCTAAAATTTTTCACTTCTCCCAACCTATCAGTTATAACGTCTCCATAATTATTCATAAGATTTACAACATATTCATTTAAATTAGGAAACTGTTTATGTAATTCAGAGGAAATAATTATATTACCTTTTTCCGAATCATGCTGATTGACATCTAAACATGATTGACCCTTGGCTTCATGTCCCTTCAGTTGTAGCTCAGGTTGGTTCAGCTGACAGTTTGGGAACACCCCTTGTGACTCGGTTTCGGTTTCAAAATTCCCATGCCGCTCCTGACACCCTGTAGACCAACGCTGATTTTCGGAACGCCTTGTTGGATTTTGCTGTGGCTGGTCCGATGAACGATGCTTGGTAGGATAATCCTGTACGCCAATTGGGATGTTTGAACCAGACACCCTGTAGTTACTCGAAGACCATTTCGGTAAATCCGCCACTGGTTGCCGCTGGACCGAAATACCTTTGGAAGAACCTCTATAGGACTCGTCCTGGTTCTGCTTGGCTACCATAGTTTTGCTCCGAGCAATTTGCCTGGACTTCTTTGGAATGGCCCCCTTCGACTGCATACATGACTGCGAACCATCAGACCCAGCGCGAAGTTGGCTGTTTTCGTAACCATCCATAGGTTGACAATGCATAGGGCCTGTATCCCCTCTTCCCCCAAGTCCAAGGTGGCGTGGTGGACCGGGATCCGATAAGCAGACCCTACAAGTAGAAACATTACTCGGCAGAAAACGATTATTTGGTAATGGCGTTACTAAGAAATTTGCAGTTAAATTCTCACTCGGTATGGTAAGTTTCTTGGCATTATAGTCAATGATAACAAGATGTCTCAGGAAAAACTGATTTCCCAGCAACAATTCAAAATCATCCGTTGGGACAACGTAAAAGCACTCCGAAAACCGTTTATTTTGGATCAAGAAGTATAGTTCCGCAGCTTTTGTAATGTTAACATTATTTTTCCTAGGACATTAAATTGTAATTGAACTTCCGAAACTTTTGGTGAACACTTTTTAATAAGGTTATCAAAACAACTCTCACTTATAAAGCTCACGCTAGAAGCTGTGTCTATTATTGCACGTTTTATCAACCCACATAATTTTACATACACAAAAACCATATGTGAATATTCATCACCACTTACATTACAATGGAAAGTTTTATTTTTTGTTGATTGATCGCAGTAGCGTGCTACATGAAATTCAGAATTACATTTGAAACATCTACGCACATTCTTTCCTTTATTTGAAGAACTACTTGGGAAAACTTTACTTTGATTCTTTGGCAAAGCTTCTTTACCTAATGCAGAAGAAAACTGTTTCGGATTGTTTACTTGAAAACTAGGGTAAAGCAAATTACTAGTAGGGCGTACTTGTTGATTTATTTTCACAAAATCCATAGTATACCTTTTATGTGAATCATAAAGATCAGCCATTTGACGTAACTGTGCCAATGTGTTAGGTATTCCATTACTTATGTATAGGGTATGTATTTCGGGGACAACTAAATTACAAATGAGACTGACAAAAGAAGCTTCATCAAAAGTCATTCCCAAAACATTCGCAATAGATTGTTTTTCATGTACAAATTGCATGAACGACTCCGTAGAATTCATTACGCGATATAGTTTTTGTTGTATAAATGTACAACGTGCAATCGTAGAAATAAATTTAACAAATAATCGGGAACAAATATCCTTCCACCCAGTGGTGGTTCCTAAAAGACATAATAATTCACGATATAATTCTCCCTTGGTTCGGCTTAGACTAGCCACTAATACCGCATCTGACGGAATAGCTTGTCTTTCTATCATATCATCGATACCCACTAGGAATTCAAATAGCATGTCACTATTCATGCCATCAACGAGTGGCAATTGATTTATTTGCAATTGAATAGTACTATATAATGCCTTATTAAATTCAAATCTTATAGGTGACCTATCCATAGTTACCATTGAAGATTCAGCTTGATTACGATCCGTTATATTTATTAAATCTCCTATCCGAGAACTAGTATTATGCACTCTACTATAGGTCCCCACCTGACCCGGTGCATGCTTGCATTACTAATGGTTTAAGGGGATCAAATTCACCCGAAACATTTACACTTGAATTAAAGGACATATTACGATCTTCATTACAATCCATTATTGATAAATATATATATAACAGTAACACAATATCGGAAACCTTTAATTTTATATAGCAACAGTCAAATCTAGTATAGTACTACAACCATTTGACCTTGTTTGATTTCACTAGTCAAATTTTCTGGGATGCGTGTATTGCAAGCCTGCCCTTTTATGCCCAAGCTAAGCAAGCAACACTGAAATGGCAGTGCAAAACAGGTAACTTTTATATGTACTACCCTAAATAATGCCTTAAAGACATTCAGTTCAAAAGAACTGGAAGTAATACCGGGAAGTATGAGTTCGTATCGCAATCCCAGAGAAATCAAACAAATTGTTAAAAATAGCAATAACAATAATTTTATTTCAATAAGCGTCTGTGGCTGCCTGATTTTTGTTAGTAACTGAGAGGAATATATACATCGCCAACTAAGGCAAATCTGAACAGTCGAGCCCAACCGAAATTGCTCGATAATATCTCGGATAACGTTAGTATTTAAACAGGCGAGCCCACGGCTCGGAAATATATATATATGGTACTTAATTTCTTCCAAGCAAAAGTACGCGAAGTAGAATGCTCATCAATTAAGAAAATTACTTCTATTTTCTGTTAAAATAGCGATTTACCAAGTTAATAGTCTAGATATATTCTTAGTACCCAATAATTTTTCTAGTATTTTAGAAGATTTAAATATATGTATAGACATACGTATAATTCAAGAGGTTCCATTAACTGGCTAAATGTAATTGCATCGATACCATACTTGTCGAACCCAGAACGTTACTAGTCTTAACTAAATAGTACCAAATTAGCCTCAAATTAATCCTTCAATTTAAATAAAAACTTTCTATATGCGTGTAATCACTTATTCTGGGACGAGTATTCACTAATCATTAACGGGATCGAACCTAGGACTCTTAAGATACAAACACAAGACGCACCCAGTCCCTCTTGCACTCGATATATAATCATGAATTTAATTTCTCAGTAATAAATAGAACTAGTTTTTAAATAAACCCTTTTAATGGAATCAACAACCAATTTAGACAAGCTGAAAGGTTTTTTCATTGCATAATCGCCTTGAATTATAGAGCAAACATTTACAAACTAACGTTGGTGTAGACTTTCAGTTAAACTTCTCCCTTTTTTATATTCTTTATTGTGTTATATTCCCTTTTTTTTTAACAGCCACAAAACCAGGAGTTTTGAGTCGTGAAATAAACGTTAATAGTATAATATTGAAACTGTATTGTTACTACAAGTTACTACTAATTACATTTCGTTTATATTTTCTTTCTTAAACCTTTTAAACAAAAATAGTATATTACGATCGTTCATTTTTGACTCAAAAGCCCTGATTTCGTTGTTTCCCTAGTAATTACCTGTTTTGCACTGCAACGAAGCATTCGTTGCAGCCAAGCAGGTAAGAGGCAGCTTACGTCATCGCGCGAAGCACGCACGAGTCCTTTAAGGGGCGTGGCTAGCTACGAACACCGAGACAACTGCCACGTAACAGCTGGTGGTTCAGAATACACACACTCATAGCCTCTGCGCCCGGAGATTAAAGAATGCTTGATTTTCTCTCCCATTCTCTCCTTTTTTTTATAAGGAATCAATAAATTTCGCTACAAAGTCTAACAACTGAAAAGAAAGTGAATATAGCACCTATTATACCAACGAAACCTGAGGAATCTGACGCCATTGCAGCACAGGAGAAAGACGAAATCAGTATTGTTCCAAACCAAGAATCAGTTATGTCTGCTTCAACAACAGGATCAGAGAGGCCTTTAATAATTATTGTGAGAAAGGAAGCTTCTATTCCAGAACTTGTGCCATCAAATGAGAAGAAAGGTAACATATCAACTTCAGCGAATGAAATTGAATCTATGAAGGATATTCAGCAAGATACCTATTCTCCCAAAGAACCTCCTACTCATGTTCTGGTTTCTATACCAAAAGCACAACAAGAAACAAAGGACTTTAAAAGTGGTCCTGTTGCTGGACCAAGTAAATAAAGCCAGAAGGATATCGCGGCCACACCAAAACTATCAGTCCAATATATATAACACCAACTTTTAAAACAACATCTCTTCTGGCCCAAGAGTCCAATCAAAAAGCCTAAGAGGAAAGTAGAGAAGATCCCATTTGCAATTAGTTCAAAACTCAAAATAATATCGCCGAGTACCGACTGCAAAACAAAAAGAACAGAAGAAACTAGAGTAGAAAAAGAAAGGCAAAAGAGAAAAAAGAACAACAAGCTGGAAAATCCAAAGAAAAGATGAAAGAACATGGCCACTGCTGTTGTAGAAGAACATCACAATGAAGAAGATATAATTGACTACGGCAATGTAGTCATATGTGAAGGATGAGGAGTGATAATTAATGATTTTGCTTTGGAAAGTGATGATAAACCAGTGGGTTGCGATCAATGTGATAAATGGTTCCATCTTCGATGTATCGATTTATCTTTCTATGCATGGGAATATTTCGCAGATAAGCTGTTCCTGTACCATATAAATTTTTGCGGATTGTACTATACAAATTATTTGAACAAACGATCAGGAACTTACTGTTATTAACTGAAAAAATAACCCAATGTGCCCAAGTAACTCAGAAGAGAAATCTAACACGGCAGAGAAACCTTATCATATATGAAGATAACAGGATATGCTCAAATTATTAGTGACTTGTACTTTGTTTAGAATTTATACAGCCGCAATATAAGTGACAAGATAACATGTGCATATAACGCGGGAGAGAAATATTGTTTCACGTGGAAGAACTAATTAATATTCAAATCCATTGTACCAAATAAAGCTAACTATGTATCAAACTTAATAGCTTGATTCTTTCATTTATAATTACTAAGGAGAAAACCTTAAAAAAATAAATAAAATCTTTATAATCGTTTTGTCAAATGGAAATCTCACGAATAATACAATTTCCAAATATCATCTAAGGCAATTAATTACTTCTACGCGGTAGAAACGATAGAAATTGCGCGCAGTCGACTAATAGTATGAATGTGGTCGACTAGTAAGCGACAATGGTCGACAAGTGGGAAATTTGATAAATTTTCGTAAAACGTACTTTTATATCACTGCACAATTTTAAAAGTGAGCAGTTAACATACAGTATGGTACCTTCCGCATCAAACAAATTGCAACAGCTACGCCGTGCTGCTAGGCCACCCAATATACACCTTATTCCATAATCGTGTCAGGTAAAGAGAACCCTCTGTCTCCTTTCTTCTTTCCTACACTAAAATTAGCTAAGAACATGAGAACAATTCTTATTTCAAACTACAGATGTATTAGTTTCGACAAAATGAAACAACAAAACCGAGACGAAACAAGATACATAAGTTGATGTAGGAAGAAACTGAAACACACACGATGAAAAATTGAAACCAATGGATGTCTATTCCACAGAGATTCAGAAATGAGGCAGAGAGAGAGAGAGAGAGAGAGAGAGAGAGAGAGAGAAAAGGAGAGAAAAATAAAAATAAAAAGGAGAACATATAAAACTGTGGAATCCAAACGTAGTAAGAAAAGAACCTAACATTATGAAGTTCCGTTTCCAGACATCCAACAGTAATATAAAAATAACGTTTGTTTTTACATATTTTTTCTAAACTATTCGAATATATAGAGGATGCTTTAAACATTCATTATGTCCCTTACATAATGGATAGCATACTCAATTTCAAGTAGAACTGTACATCTCTGAGACACATCTAGGATCATGTCAAAAGTTTAACATTCGTGCTTTGTTTCCGCGAGGTTCGATTGCAAATTCGATAGTGTTCATTGGATGTACTGTTCCAAAATATATTCTAATAAGCCCAGTACATAGCATTGGTCATATCCTCCAGTTCACACTACTAATGCAAAGTTAACAAAAAAAAAAAAAAAAACGAGACGTAAAGAAAAGAGAAAGAAAGCAAGAGAAAATAGGAACGTTCTACTTTACTGCTAAATTTCTATCAGAAATACCCTATGTTAAAAGTCCAAAGTGTATCGCAATGAAAAGTTACAAATATTGGAAAGGAAAAGTTTATATTCCAGACAAATATTGGAAAGGAAAAGTTTATATTCCTCATGGATGTAGCATGTTTCAAATTTCAGCGTGAAAAGAACACATTAAATTATAGGATGGGAACACATTTTGTGTCGAACTAGTATAAACAAAATGTTTTCAAATAACCAAAGAGGTTACAATTTTCTAGTCTTTTCCGAACATTTACCTGTTCCGAACATCCAGCATTGATTTCATCTCTTCCGGATATAACGTAATTTGCACAGATAAAATGAACACGCTAAGATCTAAAACGGATCATCGTGTCAGTTGGATGATGTTGATTAGGTTATAGACCACCACTGGGTCGAGGATTCAAATCCGTAGTGACCTGGTAATTCGACTTAGACTTGGTAACCCAGAAGATAAAAAAGAGATTTTACTTATTCCCTTGCGTTTAAACAGTATTTCTGTTAGAGATGACCAGGACGAGATGTTATCTCCAGAGCACGAAAAACACAGTTAATTAGCAGTTAAATTAACAGTTAATTAGATTCTCCAGACCATATATATCGGGCTGTTGCTCCGTTTTAACTTTGGAACATGAAGTGCGTGTGTGTGTGTGTGAAAGAGAGAGAGAAAGTGAAAGATGCAAAGACAGGATAGGGAAACGTCAAGAAAAAGGGAGATGGGGGACAAATATAAATATGAAACATGCTTATCATTCCAGTGTATGATATGGAACGCACACACTGTTTACTCGAATTATCGTCAGTGATGGTTTGTAAGTTCTCCATCACAAGATGAATCTGTGTTTGCAGCCATTATTTTATGCGAAAAAAAACATAATACCTGATGGGGAATCGAACCAAGATTTCCATTTAGAAGTCTGGCACGTTACCACTACACCACCTTTTTTAAGAACTTTGCTGACACTGAAAGACAGAGAAAGTTACAAGGATATTTACAATTCATAGCACTACTGAAAGTGTAAAACATTATTCAAGAAAAAACTCACAGGTTCAGTTCATTTTTGTTTGTTGGTTACATCCCAAGAATGCGTGGGGACTATTGCAGATAAGTAGTTTACAAAATACTTTCGTTTACATGCAGGAGAGAGCTTCATAGCCCGGTATGTTAATACATTTGATACATTTGAATACACAATGGCCGTGCTGCTACAAGAATAAACATGATAGTTTGTAGAGTAAACCAGATCACAGCATTATGTTTATAGCTAGGAAAGTAATGAAAATCTGGAAATAAAATTACGTTATGTACAGTAAAAAAATTGGGTTAAGTACGACATATTCTACTAAGTATAGTGCTAAAACTCTGCCAAATGGATGATATATCTAAACAGTTATGGAATCGATGTTCATGAGTGTATATCTGATTACAATAATAGCATACAGTTGTAGATGTGATTCCTAGATTAAAGAGCCTATTAGATGTTTCATATAAATTATTAACAATAAAATACTATATTTCTTTCTGTTTGTGAGTTAGAAACTTGGCAGTTATGTTTTTTTCAAATATTACTCCAGTTTTTGCATGGCACGTGAATCATTACGTGTGGCGTAACAGGTACGCACTTGCTCCGATAGTGACAGTATATTTCTTTGACTGACCTAATTTCGATCTGCTGTCGAGCGACTATTGCATACAGCATATCAAGTACTACATTGCGAAGGTGAGGGAATTTAATCGCCCAAGGAAAGATAGGAATCGGAAGCACAAGGTCAATACACTGAAAACAGACATTGAAAACCGTATCAGTAATCGAATCGGGGTAGGAACAAACTATACGACAACTTCTATGCACAAACAGAGCACGTGACTGAATTCCAATATCTATGAACTCTATTCCTCCTTTTGCTGCAGGCATATGTAGTTGTGTTTGACCTACTCTTAATGCTTTATTATGCCAGAGAGAAAACAACGTCTGACTGTGTAAAGACTTATAGATAGGCTTTGGTAACAGGAAAATCTATGCAAAATGCTATAGTAAGCTAAACACAGTAGTTTTAAGAAACACATTTCTACTGAAAAGACTAAGATTACGTGATTTATGTGTTATTAAAAGACTTCGGATCTTAGAGGCTATGACTATATATGTTTTCGTGATAGTCTGCTGTAAAGTAGGATACCATACAATACCAAGTATTTTAATTGATGGAACAGTTTCAAACTTTCTCTATACAGAGACTGATATTTTTCATGTAAACACAATATTTTTGTTTCTGCTTTATTAAGGTGCGCTCCTGAAGCGTGTTGATATAGGCTTAGTAGCTTCTCTATACATTCCAGATCTGCGTCATTGCGTAATAGGTAGTGCGTATCGTCAATGCATGATTGCACCGTTAAACTGTTGTTATACACAGAAACACCAGGGAGTAGGCGATGTGCCGCATATACAAGAGGAGCTAAAGATAAACTAAATAAAGTACTAGACATTGTGCCCTGTTGTAGAATACCATTACAAACAGAGATGGGGGCACTTAAACCTCCATTTAGCTTTACCCTTCTAATTTGTTTAACCTGTATATATTCCTTTGATAAGAGAAATGAAAAGGTCACCAAATCCATATTTAGCTAAAACTTGGAAGAGATAAATGTGATTAATTCTGTCACAGGTCTTGGAATAATCTGGGGATAAAATTGCTACCGAAGAAGGATCAGCAGACTCATGAAAGGAAATGAAATCTCTTAGATTTGATAAGGCCTTATAAATAGGGTTATAGACCATATTGGCAAGAACTTAACAACTTCTCAAGGTATGTTTTCATTCTGATCGTCAGACAACGAGTCAGTAGTTTGAGGTCCGTGCACAAGAGACTTATTGGCCTGAAATGTGTAACACTAGCTGCT